>NC_079487.1:19665576-19974048 GCF_020520425.1 Spinacia oleracea | reverse complement strand
CACTTTAAGATTTAATAGATGGAGCATTTCAAGTTGAAGGATTTGGGTGGATTTTAAGGGAATCACAAAGTATGGGCTAAGGTCAACTGAGAAACTTTTGAAGATTTCTGTAAGAAGGGAGGAGTATGGAATTTTGAATTTGGGGATACAGGTGGATAAGTGTTTGATCATGATTGCAGGAAAGTTTATGGGAATTTTCCTTTCAAGACAATACATGAGACATGCATCAAACAGACTTGCTATGTTCCTTTTCTGAGTTCGAGGAACTACACCTCTCCACACAATATTAAACAGTAATTTTTGAAGAGGTGAAAAGCAGTTGTGTGAGGTGGAGGTGGATACTTTAGAATCTCCTCCAATGGAACCAACTATATCTTTCTCATCTACATTATATATGGTCACTGTGATTTGACCTTTGAGCCACATATCAAAACCCCTATTGGGTGTACCAAACAGCTGTTCCAGATAAGAGGCATCAAATTCGATGCGAGTTCCATTCACTTTACTTGAACATACATTATCAACACATGCAAAGTTCTTGCAGAATTCTTTCATAGCTTCAGGAATTAAGGGGGATTTGGCATAGGTACTCAACAGACTTACCCATTTTTGTTGTTCAAGGATTTCCATCAACTCTTTAAATTTCGTGGCTTCACACCATGTTGAGTTGATTGCGAACCCCTCGACCAGGTTGTTTTCCTTTGCAGTGAGTTTCTTGGACCCTTTTGCTTCCCCCTGAGTTTGAGCATTCTCCTCTGTTTCCTCGATGTTTTCACCAGAAGCTTCCACTCGTCGTTTTTTGGATTTTCTTGTGGAGGATCTAGGGTTTGAGATTGGGGATTTCATTTTGATGTCAGTGTCGGTTTGTTCCCCCTGAGTGATTGCGAGCATTGGATTGTGGGATCGAAGAGGAATTGGCGATTGAATGGGTGAGGTATCCATGGGAACTGGAGATGAAGGGTTTCTCTTTCGTTTGAGGGATGTGAGATCAGTGTTGTTGCTTGTGAGAACCATGGTGGAGGTTTTTATAGGTGAAAGGAGAGGTGATGTCAGTGGAGAAGGCGTGTGGGAGAGAGAGAAAGGGGGTTGCATGGATTGAATGTGGAAAGGGAAGAGTTTCTCCTATTTATTGCCAATGGAACCGTTCCAAACATTCTTTGAATATGGGTATTCGGTTTTGAATTTTAAAAAATAAATAGATAAAAATAAAAGGAAAATGTAGAAAAAAATTGTGTTTGACTTTGACTTGCTTAATTTCGTATCTTTGACTTAACTAGTTTGAAAGGAACTGCTTACCTTGCTCATTTGGAGTGTGAGTGAATTTGCCACGATGTTAAGCTTCAACTATGTTTGCACACAAGATTTTGTGTTTGTAATAGTCTATATGTACCATGATTTTTGCTTTTGCCTTAGAGGAACTTCAATTTGGCAATTACCTTAGCTTGATCATTCCGAGTTCCATTCTCATTTTCTCATGTTTCTCTTTGTTCAAAGGCTTAGTTAAAATATCAGCAATTTGGTGATCAGTTTGGCAAAAATCTAATTTGATCAAACCTTTCTCAACATTATCTTTAAGGAAATGGTGTCTAATGTGGATGTGTTTGACTCGGGAATGATGAACCGGATCTTTTGAAATACAAATAGCACTAGTGTTATCACAATAGATAGGAACACAATCATAGATAATACCAAAATCTCTTAGCTGTTGTTTTATCCATAGAATTTGTGAGCAACAAGCTGCAGCAGCTACATACTCAGCTTCAGCTGTGGATAGAGCAACAGTGTTCTGTTTCTTGGAACCCCAAGAAACCATGCATGGACCTAGGAACTGTACCATACCTGATGTGCTTTTTCTATTCACTAAGTCACCTGCATAATCAGCATCCGCATATCCTCTTAGCTCGAAAGATCCACTTCTTGGATAGTATAGGCATAGGTCATCAGTTCCTTTGAGATATCTTAGTATTCTTTTCACCGCAGTTAGATGGGACTCCTTTGGATTCGATTGAAATCTTGCACATAGTCCTACACTAAAAGAAATGTCAGGTCTACTGGCTGTTAAATATAATAGTGATCCAATCATACCTCTGTATTTCGTTTGATTCACACTTTTCCCATTTGGATCAGTGTCTAATCTGGTAGCAGTTCCCATGGGAGTGTGATTTACTTTGGCTAATTCTAGCTCATATTTCTTTAGGAGTTCCTTCACATACTTTTGTTGGTGTATCATGATTCCCTCCTCGGTTTGCTTGATTTGTAAACCAAGGAAGAAGTTGAGTTCCCCCATCATACTCATTTCAAATTCACTGCTCATCAAGCTTGCAAAATCCTTGCACAAATTTTCATTAGTTGCTCCAAATAATATATCATCAACATAAATTTGAACTACTAACAAGTCAGTTCCTCTAGATTTTAAGAATAAGGTTTTGTCTATTCTACCTCTTTTAAAATCATTTTGAAGGAGGAACTTTGATAATCTCTCGTACCAAGATCTAGGGGCTTGTTTTAGTCCATAGAGAGCCTTATCTAATTTGTAAATATGATTTGGAAATTCGGGATTTTCAAATCCAGGGGGCTGTTCCACATAAACATCTTCCTCTAAGAAACCGTTTAAGAAAGCACATTTAACATCCATTTGATAAAGTTTAAAACCCATGAAAGCAGCAAAAGCAATTAAGATTCTAATGGCTTCTAATCTAGCAACAGGTGCAAATGTTTCTTCAAAGTCAATACCTTCCTGTTGGTTATAACCTTTGACCACTAACCTTGCTTTGTTCCTTATGATTGTTGCATGTTCATCTTTCTTGTTCCGGAACACCCATTTCAGCCCTATCACCTTCTGGTGCTTTGGTTTGGGTTCCAAGTGCCATACCTTGTTTCTTTTGAATTCATTTAATTCTTCTTGCATGGCAATGATCCAGTCAGCGTCTTCCAGAGCCTCAGTGTGATTTCTTGGCTCAAATATGGAGAGGAACGCGTGGAATGCGCAAAAGTTCCTTAGTTGTGACCTTGTCTGAGTTCCTTTTCTGATGTCACTCACAATGAGTTCCATTGGGTGGGACTTTTGATGCTTCCAAGGTTTAGGTTGAAATTGAGCTACTGGTGTTGTGGCATTTTCGTCAGTTCCTTCTATGACCTGAGTTCCCTGTTGGTCATTGTGGGGTTCCTCTGGTGTTGTTTCTGGATCTTCTTGGTTTTCTGCTTGTTCCTCTAGTACGGGAACTTCTTGATTTTGTTGAGCAGTTCCTCTGGCTGTGTGTTTGCTTGGTTGGAACTCCTCATCATTTTCTGCAGCACGAGATAAACCAATCTCGAAAAATTCTTGTTCCTGTACTATGTCAGTTTTGTTAGATTCATCAAATATTATATGTACACTTTCCTCAACACACATAGATCTTTTGTTATAAACTCTATAAGCCTTGCTATTTAAGGCATATCCTAGGAACACTGCCTCATCGCTTCTTTCATCAAACTTCCCCAAGTTCCTTTTTCCATTGTTGTGGACAAAACATTTGCTGCCAAAGGCTCTAAAGTAAGAGATGTTGGGTTTTATACCTTTTAGTAGCTCATAGGGGGTTTTGTTTAGGATTGCTCGAATCATAACTCTATTTATAATGTAACAAGCAGTATTGACTGCTTCAGCCCAGAAGTTCCTAGGCAGGGAACTGGCTATTAGCATGGTTCTTGCCATGTCCTCTAAGGTTCTATTTTTCCTCTCAACAACTCCATTTTGTTGTGGAGTTCTGGGAGCTGAGAAATTGTGGTCCATACCTTGTTCCTTGCAGTATTCATCGAATTTGTAATTTTCAAATTCTGTTCCATGATCTGATCTTATATGGATCAGTTGGTGACCTGTGGTTTTCTGGATTTTCTTTGAAAATGTAACAAACTCATCAAACGTTTCATCCTTGCTTGTTAGAAATATGACCCAAGTAAAGCGAGAGTAATCATCAACAATAACTAATACATATTTTTTCCCACTTCTGCTTTGAATTCTCATTGGTCCACATAAGTCCATATGGATGAGTTCCAATGGTTTTGTGGTGCTTACCAATTTCTTAGATTTAAAGGAACTTCGGACATGCTTGCCTTTTGCACATGCATCACACACTTTATCAGTTAGGAACTTGATTGAGGGGAGTCCTCGAACCAGTTCCTTTGATCTTAGTTTGTCAAGCAGAGAGAAACTAGCATGTCCAAACCTCCTGTGCCATAGTAGGGAATTTTCTTCAAGGGCACTGAGGCAGGTTAGATTGTTCCTGGGAACTGTATTGAGATCCACAGAATATGTGTTCCCTTTACGAGTTCCTTCCAAAATAACCTTCCCAGTGTTATTGTTTATGATTTGACAGTTTTCAGAAGTAAAACTTACAGAGTTTCCTTTGTCACAGAATTGAGAGATGCTTAGTAGACTGTGCATCAAACCCTCGACTAAAAATACATTTTCAATGGCGTAGGAACTTGACCTTCCAACTTTTCCAATTCCAACAATTTCTCCTTTCATGTTGTCTCCAAAGGTCACAGTTCCTCCATTGTAGGCTTCTAGTGAGAGGAATTTAGATTTGTCTCCTGTCATGTGTTTGGAACACCCGCTGTCGAGATACCACGAGCTGTTCCCCTTCACTAGAATCTGTAAAGAGATCAAAGGTTAGTTACAGGAACTCGGGTTTCCTCGAGTTCCTTTTCAACTATAACTTCAGACTTCTTGATCCATTTTTGCTTTACATAATTTATGTTTCTTTGATCCTGTTCCTTCATCTTGGAACACTCAGTACTTATATGACTTCCACTTCCACATGAGAAACAGACTTTTACACTAGGAAGATCCACATACTTTTTCTTATGACTAGTTTTATGGTTAAAGCCCAATCCTTCTGTTCTCTTAGATTGAGCATTCTCAATCCATTTGGGAGGAACTTTAGGTGGTTGTCTCTGTGCCCTGGCCATGGATAGTTCCCTTTCCAGTTTCTCTTTTTGTTCCTTTGTGGTGATCAGATCTTTGTTTAAATTTTCTAAGTCGATGTTAAAAACTCCCATGTTGATTTCCAAGGATTTTGTAGGATCTAAACTTAGATTAAACATCTTATATTGACTGAGTTGAACTTGTAGAAGGATGTTTTCATTTCTAATTTTTTCGAATGACTCATTAATAGAGGTATTTCTATCTAGTAATTCAAAGAACCTGCCTTGGACATCAGATCTAATATTGTTCAGATAATTTATGTGGTCTTTACTGAGTTCCAAGGCTCTATCACTTTGTGCTTTTAATATACTTAGCTTTTTGTAATCATCTAGAGTTTCTAGCAACAGTTCAATTAGTTTTGACTTTGAGAGACACTGAAGAGTGGAGGAACTTACTTCTTCTGATGGAACTTGATCAGTTCCTTCTGTTCTAGCCATAAGGCAGAGATTTGCAGTTTCTTCATTTGGTTGTTCCTCATCGTCTTCTGAGTCTGTTGCTTCGCCCCATGCAGCTATCATGGCCTTCTTGAAGTTTGGTCTGTTGAAGGTAGACTTGTTAAAGCGATCTTTGACCTGTTCCTTCCCTTTTCCTCTGGTCTTGTCGTTCTCCCACAGAGGGCATTCACGAATTTGATGATCAGTTTCTCCACATTTGAAGCAACCTTGCTCAGTTTTGGAACTAGTGATTTTCTTGGCAAAGTTCCTTCCTTTCTGGTTTCCTGGTTTGAAGTTCCTATAGAGCTTTCTCATTCTTCTGACCAGCATGGCAGCCTCTTCTTCATCTGGTTCAGATTCATCGAGTTCCTCAGCCTTTAGAGCAAGTCCTCGACTTCTTGAGCTCTCAGGAACAGCAGCTCCAAGATGCAATTCGTGTGTCATCAAGGAACCAGCAAGTTGTTCAATGTTGAACTTGGTGAAGTCCTTGGTCTCAAACAGTGCAGTGACCTTTGTTCTCCAACGATCATCTTGTGGCATGCTTCTTAGTATTTTTCTTACCTGTTCATCTGTGGGAATGATTCTACCAAGAGAAACTAATTCATTGGTTATGTTAGTAAATCTAGTGAACATTTCTTGAATAGTTTCTTTTGGAAGCATTTCAAATCTTTCATATTTAGACATCAAAAGGTCAATTTTGGAACGCTTAACTTCATTAGTTCCTTCGTGGGTTACTTGAAGTAGTTCCCAAATCTGTTTTGCGTTCTTGCACCCCATGACTTTGTTGTGTTCATGAGGTCCAAGCCCACAATGCAAGATTTTGACAGCCATGGCATTCATCTCATATTTATCAAAGTCTTCTTTAGAAAATTCAGACATTGGTTTAGGAACTACCTCGTTTTCAGCATTGGTCTTTGTTACCTCGAAGTCTCCAACTTCAATTACACGCCAAACTTGGTAATTTTCAGCTTTGATGAATATCTCCATTCTATTCTTCCAGTATGAGTAGAACTTGCCATTGAACATAGGTGGCCTTTGTGTCGAGTAACCTTCTTCCAGTTTCTCTTGTGAGTTCATACTTTCAGGAACTTGACTCAAACATGGTTTCCTGTGTTTTAGTGAGTACTGGCTCTGATACCAACTGTTATTCCAGTAGGAACACGCACAAGAGGGGGGGGGGTGAATTGTAATTAGAACTTTGATAAAGTTTCTTGCGGAACTTAAGAAACAATCAAGGAACTGAGAATAGAGAAGACAATAACAACAATTGTGAAAACTTCTTGACACTAATCAAGAAGAGAATTCTTTTATTATAGTAATGCCTCGATTACAATAATCTCTCCAACACAAGTTCCTCTCAAACTTGTGTTCCTCACAGTAATCTACTCTGATTACAGCTCTTTCACTTCTCTCTCTCAGACTTAAACTCTAAGTCTCAACAAGATAACTCTATCCTTACTAATACCAAATACAATTCGTGTTTGGATAACTCTAGATATTAATGATGCTTTTGTGTATATATGTCACTTAGGAACTTAGGATTAACTAGGACACAAACTGTTTTTAGAAAAATCTTTGACAATGCGTTTTTAGGAAAGCAAGAACTCTTAGAAAGTTTGTGTGTTTTTTTCAGAAAACTTCTTGGCCTTATATAGAGTTTTGTCCTTAGGGTTTGTTCCCTTCAAAAACTCAACTTCCAACAACTGACACTTTGATTTTCACGTCCCTAGACTTGAGGAACAAGGGGAGACCACTTCCCACACAACTTCCTCAACTGCTGGACGTGTTTAAGACTATGTCAATCACTGAAAAATGTTTATTTATTTTGTCAAAGTAAATAGGAGAAGTTTTAGGAAGATAAAAACTGTTTTTATTTAAGTAACAGAATGTGATGAAAATCTTATTCTTATTAAATAGGAAAAGATATTTTATTTAAAAGTATTTTCCTTAAAACTGTGTTGCTTGATATTTTTGACAAAAACACACGAGTAATCCAAGTTCCTCTAGTTCCTTATATACTACTTAACATATTAATATATTACATATAATCTAAGCAAGATAAACTACCTAGACATATATGTCTTTCCTTTGGTGAGGCATTCAACTCTGAAGCTTCACTTGTTCCAACTCAGGAACAATAATGAGTTCCTCTTATGTTTAAATAGGAACTCGTTGCCATGAGTCTGTAATAGTTCTTGTGAATATTCGGAACTCTTGATATGTAACTGTGTTGCTCCTCTTGTGACTTCAAACTGGAACAAATACAACTTCCAGCTCTGGAACTCCAGTGACTGTTCCAAGTGTACATCAGGAACTTCACCATCTTATTCAAGTTCCTATCCTAATAGAAACTTGGGCATTTACCTGTTCAAAGTCATTTAGCAACCATAATCAGGAAGTTTGCAATATGTGTGTGTCATCAACCAAAACTTAGGAACAACATCATGCAGATTAATAAGTTTGTGACTAATTGTAAGAAAGCTATGACGAAACCCAGATTCCCTAAAATGGTTAGAGGCCATATATAGACTCAAATGTTTTAAATGGTTAGAGGCCATAAAACATACTAAATGTTTTGATGACAAAATTGAAATTTTGTTGATTTGCAAGAATAGTTTCACACCTATTGGTTGTAAGTTTGTTTTAAGGATAAAAACCATCAAACATGGAATTGTGTTCACACACAAAGCTAGATTAGTTGCAAAAGGTTACAAGCAAATTCACGGTGTGGATTGTGTTGAAGCCTATAATTCAAGCAATGATTGCATATTGGTACATATGGCAATTGGATGACAAAATGTATTCCTCAATCAAATGTTGGAAGAAAACTATGTACATGGTATGTCATAGGATTTGTGGATCCAAATAAATACTTGAAAAGAATAGCTAGCTTATGAAATCTAAGTACAGATTTAAGCAAGCAATTGGGAATTAGAAATGTATTTTAGTGAAGCTAATAAGTATTTTAGTTTCATAAAATGTACATGATTCTTATAGATATATAAGAAGTTTAGTGGGAGTACGTAAAACTTAATTGGTCCTATGTGTATCACACACATATCTCTCTATTGTGAAATAACATTCAAATGCTAATAACTTAGATTTGAAATTATTCATCAATGATGGACCAAGGCGAAACTTAGTGCATACTGGGTATTAAGATCCATTCACAAAGATCTTATAATATTGTTCTGGATTAAGTAATGGCATTTACTAAATCAAACACGAAAGACTCCATTGGAGACATTCGGCCCATATGAATAAATCTAAGTAAAGGATGTTTGAACTATGTATAAGCATTTACTAAGTTAAACATCAAAGAGTCTAAATGAGATTCTTAAACCTATATTATATGTCATAGAATTTAGCTGGATTCAGTATCTGCTGAAATTGAATGAGCTAAAGTTACATGAATAGAATTTAATTGAGAATTATTCTGCAAAAGAATTTATCATGTATGATATAATATGAGGATCTCCAAAAACGTATCGTATGACTTTAGGCATTACGAACATATACCAATCTCTATTGATCTAAGTGAAGATCAACTAGATTGAGACCAAGAATACTTATGGTACTTGAAAAAGTACATAGGAATAGTTCTTGATTCAAGGAAATAAAGATATGTTAAATATTGATGCTACACGCAGAAACACTGGCAAAGGATCAAGCAAGATCCCTTTGGAGTTAACCATTGACAAGGACGAGCTAAAGAGCATCGTGTTTTGAAATGGCAACATGGATCGGAGACCATGAGTTGTTGCATGGGAAATTAAATATTAATTTCTATGTTCTAAGATACATTTGGAAAGTCTTCCACATATCTGTGAACTGCTTGGATGAGTAAATCCAAACAAAGCATCACTAGCAACCTAAATAGTTGAAGTAAAAGTAATTATTGCCTAAGAAGCAATGAAACAGGGTTGTTTAAGTTAAAGAGTTCTTCACTGAACTTGGGTGGATCACATGTCTGCTAACTTGATGGTTCTTCATTGCAAAATGCGTAGAACCACTATCGAAGTAAGAAAGACTAGATCACATAATAAACAAACTCAAAAGATCTTATCATCATATCTCGAATATTATTCGATGAAAAGGATATTAAGATTGGCAAAGCATGATAAATAAACCTATGCAACAAGTGAGAAGCAACACTGACGTTGTAGCACTGGAAATCAAGCATAGCTTTGAATTCCATGAACTGTTTTAAAGATGGGTTTGAGGCCCATGGTTGTAAAACATTAGGGTTGAACATTTATCATATATGAAATGTATTTTCATATTCCATTTAATCTTGGTTTAGTATTAAATGATGAGTCCCTTCAATTTGACGATATATTCAAGATAGACTGTCAGGACCAGTCCTGTGACTAAGAAATGTCTATCAAGTGAACTTGAATGTCAAAAGTTGAAAATGGACCCTGGTCGGAGTGTTCTATAAAATTGGACGCATAGAAAACATTAGACGACTAGAATGCAAGATGACTAGTAGTTCTGTTTCTTGAACTATGTGGACATGGCAATGTCATAATCATTTGCATAGATACTTACTTTGGGAAGACTAGTATCGGACAGACCTATGAAACTTTACTGTAAGAGATGAAAATCTGTCATAAGTAAATTTCATTAAAATTATTAGACACTAAATCCTCAATACCTGAGTGATTTGAGATTACTTGTTTGAGAACTGGTTGCTTTGACGTTGACCAACCGTCGCACCGTAAAAGGAGGCTATAAAGGCAACGCTCAGGTAATCACCTATCAAACGAAGTCTAATCTCAAGATCGCAAGATTGGGATTGTCCTCCCATAAATCGGGATGAGATGCTTAAAAGTTGTACAAGGCCACTCGGAGAGCTAGAAACACTAAAATGCATGGCCGTGCTCGGATGAATCATAGGCTATGATCATCTGTTTATTTGATCAGTTGAAACTCTGAAACCGAGAAACACCTCTGGACATAATAAGGATGACAACTCTTACCTTATGTTCAAGAGAAAGCATCAAGCGACAAAAGAATTAGGTAATGCACACTTGTCCCTAAGGACAAGTGGGAGCTGAAGGAAATAGTGACCTTGGTCCAAGTATGCATTCAATGTTAAGTCTAATAAATGCGGTTCAGTATTAATTAACAAGTTAATAATTCAGTGAGATCAAGTGAGCTGAATGCCTAGCTAGAGGCCGCTTCAGTTCAAGTGGAATTAATGATATTAATCCACAGCTTACTCTTGACTGAACCCGTAGGGTCACACAAATAGTACGTAAACGGATCAAGTATTTAATGGCATTAAATACTCCATCTATGGATATTCGGAATCGACGGATCTTGGTTTCAGTGGGAGCTGAGATCGTCACAAGCAAGAAATGAATACTCCGGAAACGATGATATTGCCGGAAACAGAAATATGGATCGTATCAGGAAATATAAATATTATCCAAGTCATAGATGTTGCCGGAAACGGAAACATGGTACGTATCGGAAAATATTAATGGAAATGGAAATATTGCCGGAATCGGAAATATTGCCGGAAACGGAAATATGTCAGAATCAGAAATATTATCGGAATCGGAAAATAAATCCGGAAACGGAAATATTAAATATTTGTTCGAAACAGAAATTAATTACGGAATCGGAAATATTAAATATTGTTCGTATCGGAAATGAATTCCGGAACCGGGAATTTAATCGGAAGCGCATCGTACGAATAAGCATCGGACGAGGCCTGCCGGACGAAGGCCCATCACGAAGCCGGGCCATCGCCCAGCAAGCCAGCGCGCCACAAACGCCCCAAGCCAAGGCAGCGCCCAGGCCCACCGCAAGGCAGGCCCAGCGCGCGCCAAGGCCACGGCAGCGTGTGGGCCTCGATGCATGGGCTGCGAGCTCACAAGCCGCGAGCGCATAGGCGCCCCTCGTGGGCTGCCGTGCGTGTGTGTGTTTGTGTTCATACACGAATCCTAAAGCTATTAGGATTTGATATATTATTAAATTTCTAATCCTAAAAGGATAAATTAATTAATTAGAGTTCTAATAGGATTCTAGTTTAATTAATTCGTATCCTAGTAGGATTCCAGTTCCCTTTCCATACCTCTATAAATAAGAGCCTAGGGTCATAATTTATAGATACAATTGAAGTATTATAAAGGTAAGATTTTGAAGAAAAATCAGCCACTCTCTTGCCCCCTAATCAGCCGAAATCTATACTACCTTAAGGGTGATTCTAGTTGGTCAAGCTTAAGGCGGATCCGGACGTGCTGTGGACTATCTACGGAGGGACGACACTTGGAGTCCTAAAGACTTGTTCTTTTTCGGTTCGGGCGCAGCTAGGGAGGGCACGCAACAAAGTGTATGCATCTAAACTATGCTAAATGATTATGTGTAAATAATATGCTTTCCTGGCTTTATGGTTTTTCCGCATGATTTATGTTTTGTCATATGTATCATAACCTATCATTACTTTGTTGCATACAGGATTTTGTTTGAAAAGAAGTCATCTGATATAAATATGCACCCAATTATTATAGTAAACTGGTGGAGACACATCATGTATATGATTGGTTTTTGGAATTTGTTTCTTATACGGCAGCAGAGAAGAATAAGAGCAAAAAAATAGTGTCATCGCCCTTCTCTGTACATAATTTTTGATACATGAGATTTTTTTTTTAAACCCAGTTAACCACAATTAAATATATTTCATGGAATAACTCATAGTATTAAGGAAGTCAATACCTTAAGTGTACCATTGGCAATATAATGATAAATAAGTGTATCGTTGGCAAAAGCCAATAATAGAAGTGTACTAATGGGAATTTCCCATTAAAAAATTATGGAGTACTCCTTATTTAAAAATCACTCAACTATTTATTTACATAGGCCTAAATATGTATTATATGCTAATCTAAACAAAAAAAAAACTTGTATGTAGTTTTATTGTCTTGGCTCTCTTGAGAGATGAAAAATGCTTAATTCACTTTGTCAAATACTTTTAGGGTTTGGGTTGAAAATTTCTGACCTGGGCTGAATTTATTGCCCCTGAACGGAACTGACTTTAATTTATTAGAACTGAACTTAACTTAAATTAATCAAAATAATAAATAATAATAATAATAATAATACCAACAATATTACCAACCATATTAAACATAACATCATTAGGAATAATATTTCAATAAAAGAAAAGTGAACAATAATTAAAGTAGAATTAAATAAATATTTAAAAAATCCTAAGTGGTAGTTCAAAGATATCTGGATATGTTCCGATATTTGTCACCGAAAAGTAATTCATGAGTTAGATACGAAGTATCATTTATAAGGTTATATGGATGCACCACCTATCGAAAGAAATTTTCGACCACTTTAATTATCTACATTCATAATTGAGAATTGCCATTAAAATGATGTTTGAGGAGTTAAAGAAAAGGTGGAAGGTCTTATGTAATACGGAATATGACCAAAGTCAAACAAACATATAAAAAGCCAATCATTGTTTGCACTTTCACACTTCAAATATAATTTTATACGAATGCACGCGCTTATGATGCTAATTGTACAACATCATACAAATTGCCAAGAAAAAGAAGATCCAAAATTCTTATTGGAGGTCGAAAAGATGACATGTTTGAAGTTCAAAATTCTATAAAAACACACATTAAATTTGAAAATCGGTGCGACCCGCGACCGGACATTACATGAAGATGAAGATAAAGTCAAAGTTGAAGTGGAAAGAAAATAATAAGTAGATGAAACAAATGAATTAAGATGATTAGAAAAACAAGATAATATAATAAATGACAATCAATTTATATAGTAAATAAGTTCAGCTCATTCCATTGTCATACTAGCAATAATGTTAACGATGTAATAGTAAATAATAATTATAAGAGTGGTTATAAGAGTAGTAGTAATAATCATAATAATTACAATAATAATAATAAATAACAATAACAACAACAACAACAACAACAACAACAACAACAACAACAATAATAATAATAATAATACGTTATGGTCGTCTCAAGGGGTGCAGCAGAGTGATCCCCTTTGCCCGCTGCTCTTTGCTTTGGTTTTACAACCCCTGGTTTGTTAAATCAGGGACGCTTTTGATGTATGTCTTCAGGCATGGTATTTGGATGACGGCACTATTATTGGTGACACCTTGGTAGTTGGGAAGGTTCTACAGTTGATTATGGAGGACAAGCCTTTTCTCGGGTTACATCTTAACGTGGAGAAGATCGAGGTTTTCTGGCCTACAGAGGACCCTCGTAGCAGGCTTGTGGGAGTCTTTCCCCCTGATATTGCTCGTCCTTTGCATGGTGTTAAGTTGCTAGGTGGTCCCGCTAGTTCCAATCCAGCTTTTAGTGGTGAGCTTGTGATGCAGAAGGTGACCAAGACCATTGGGCTTATGGATAAGGTTGCTCAGCTTGATGATCCTCAGTGTGAGCTATTGTTACTTAGGGCATGCACCGGAGTTTCTAAACTCTACTTTGCTTTGCGTACCTGTCCTCCTGGTATTTTTGAGGCGGCTCAGCGCACTTTTGATGAGGCTCTTCGATTTGCCTTGGAACGTATTGTAACTGCTTCGGGGCCTGGCTTTGGCGATTGGCAGTGGCGTCTTGCCACCTTACCTTTTTCTTTTGGCAGACTTGGTGTTTATTCCGCAGGTGATGTTCGTCATTATGCTTTTCTTGCTTCTCGATTGCAGTCTTTTGGTTTGCAGACAAAGCTTCTACGGCATGCTGGTATTGTTGGTCCTGGTCGAGCATTTGAGGATGCGTTGAGTCTATTTAGTAGAACGGTGGAGTAGACATTCTGAGTAACCCTAGTGAGGTCGCTGCCCCTAAACTCATGAAGAAATTGGGTTTGGGACGGGTGTACTACTAGCGAAAGTGCCGAGTGGACAACATTCGAAGCGTATGCACCCCCCGGTTGGCGATGGGTATCCTTAGTCCAAACTCCCTGAGGGAGCCAAGATTCGTTATGCGGTTCTGCCCGTTCGCATTAATATGCTGATTTTCAGGTCGTCCCAACTTGATGGGGAAATAAACGCGGGGTAGGATCGTTTCACCCTTCGGCTATTTTGATTACCTACAAGCACGAGTATTTCCTTCACTATCCCCAGCGGAGTCGCCACTGTGAGGGGGTCGAAAAAGCGCGAGGCTAATGCGTGACCTCGTCCCTCGTGGGTGTGACGTTTCTTTTTGTCAAATCAAGTGTAATTGG
The DNA here is from genome assembly GCF_020520425.1 of Spinacia oleracea. Taxonomy (NCBI): domain Eukaryota; kingdom Viridiplantae; phylum Streptophyta; class Magnoliopsida; order Caryophyllales; family Amaranthaceae; genus Spinacia; species Spinacia oleracea. The sequence continues at coordinate 19,959,435 of NC_079487.1, read as the reverse complement.
ATTTCCTGTGAGTTTACACCCAATTGACTAGTAATATAGGAGTCGACATTCAGTTTTTAACGACAATGAGAAAAACTGACAAAATCCGGTTATCGTGACATAAAGGGAGTGCAATTATGTTTGACCACGACGACCATAGGTTCCCTTGTGATCCCTGGTGTGGGGATCTCTCAACATACACCCGCAAGGTAGAGATTGAGGGTTCGGGGGATTGTAACTACCGAGAGGAGTACTCGCTCTTCGATAACTCTAGAGGCAGGATATCCTTACTAGCTCAGCATAAATAATTGAAGGGACATGCGTTAACTATTAAACTAATCTGAGTTGGTTTTAACAATATGCAACATATAGTACTAGATCGAGCGCGATTATCTGATTTAGATTGTATTAAGGGACCTAGAATGATAATCCAATTTCCCAAAATATTATCTTTATTAGGCGTGATAGAACAATCAGATTTGATTAGTTTAACAGTTCATAAAAGGCGAGGAAATCAATTAAATCATGAAAAGGGACACATTACGACGCACCCTTGAGAGGTGCGTCACGGTTCTCAGAAAACTAACCACTTTGACTTTGCTATTTCTCCTTTTATTCAACGAATCTCAAGATACGGGACATGATACGTTCTGTTCGATTTTTGGATCGATTGCGACAGAACGCGTGATCAATTTCGCAGCGTGAGGCTTAGGCTTAGGGGTTGGAGTCAATACTCAGAATAATAATTGTGTGTTTTTTTCACGTCGAACTTGGGCTATATTTATAGAAAAGAGTTCGTGGAAAGATAGAATTGTAGAGCTCTAATACACGAAGAATTAGGAAAGAACACGTCCCAAGTAATTTCAGCGCCCAGAGCCAGGCGTTGAAAATAGGATCTAGGCTATTTTCTTAGTCAGATTCGGATTCCTAGAATCCGGAGTATTTGAGACTTAATCGAGTCTTTTAGTGCGTATTAACCTTGTGACGGAATGCGTCTGGGCCCGTTACGAACTCTAGGCTCATTAGGATTTTAATTAATACGTAACTCTTACTTTCGAATCATATTAGGAATAGGATTCTCTCGCAATTTCTATCTCATTCAGGATTTATGTTGGAGTGCAACACCTAATTCTGACAGGTTTCTATCTTTTATGACTTGCCACTTTTAACAATTACCCATTACGGCAGTTACTATTTTTAGCAGGTTTCCATAAATAGTAGGTTTCTATAAATAGCAGGTTGCGGGTGAAATGAAAAGGGGTGATCGAGATTCGTTATTTTATAGGAGATGCGTTGTCAAGTGGAGATTTATGCTTTCATCGTCGAACCTTCCCTTTCGGGAATGGGGACAAAAGTAGGTGTCTACAGTTAGCCCCCACTTTGACTGAGTCTTGGAGTAAGACAACGGTCAAAGTATTAGACGGAGTGCGTCGCACAAGCCATGGTGACCTGCTTTTGCGAGGGTCTCACGAGCCCCCGAGTGATAACATTTGACTTAAGGGTCATCACTTGAAGTGTCGACATATCCCTCACGTGTCATTGGGATTGGTCAACGGATAGTATAGAATACTCCCTCACTTTGTCATTGGAAGTATCTAAAGAGGCGTAGGAACTCCCTCACTTTGTCATTGGGAGTAGCTACAGATGTTTTTCGAAATCAAAGCTATAGAGTGTAATTGGGCCTGGCCAAGCCCAATCACGAGGTAAAAATGTTTTTAAAGATTCTCATTTTCAGGGTTAGCTAAACGAGAAAACCCCCTTGTTTTTATGGGACGTAAAACGAAGGAAAATCCAGCACATCGTTCTTTTTTGGAAAAAACGGAAAACCATTCTTTTAAATTTAAGAAAAAAAGGGAAAGCTACTCACATCGTTCTTTTTTGGAAAAAATGGAAAACAAATCTTTGGAAAAAGGGAAAGCTACTCACATCGTTCTTTTTTTGGAAAAAACGGAAAACCAAAAGCTACTCACATCGTTCTTTTTTGGAAAAACAGAAAACCAAAAAAAAGTTATCGCTGCAGCGACTAAGGACCTGCGCGGTTAGCGACGCAGACCCCGCCGGCTAAAGATGGCGAGCCTGTCCGCTAAGGGTGGACACCCCGTCCGATAAAAGTGGACGAATCTGTTTTTGAAATTTGAAAATAAGGACCTACGCGGTTTGTGACGTAGACCCCGCCGGCTGAAGATGGCGAACCTGTCCGCTAAGGGTGGACACCCCGTCCGATAGAAGTGGACGAATCTGTTTTGAAATTTGTTTAGTGTTTATTTTTTGAAAATAAGGACCTACGTGGTTTGTGACGTAGACCCCGCCGGCTAAAGATGGCGAGCCTATTTTGAATTTGAAGACTTTATTTTTCGAAAACTAAGGACCTGCGCGGCTAGTGACGCAGACCCTGCCCGCTGAAGGTGGGCGAGCCCTGTCCGCTAAGGGTGGACGCGCCGCTCGCTGGAGGTGAGCGAACCTGAATTCGTCTTTTTGATTTGGAACTCGCGTGATTCGTGACGCAATTTTGCCTGATTGAGGTAGGCAAGTCCCTATTTCTTTGTTCATTGTGATTTCTTTTTGAGAATTTCTTTTTATTCATTCTTGCAGGAGCGAATTCTTTCGAGGGATGCTCGGATTTAGTTGCAACCTGAATGTGGGTTGACAACGTGCTTAGACGGACCATTGTCTCGTGGTCATCATCTTTCATGGTTTTGAGCTAGTCTTTACGGCTCAATTTTGCCACTACCTGGGTCCATGATTAGGGGACTATGTATAAGTATCAACGGCGACCTTTGTCTTGAGGTCGTAATCTGGTTTTATCTTTCGAGATTTATCCAAACACGGGATTTCGTACATTGTAGTCTGGGAATATTGTTTTAATTTTTCATACTCTCTTTTGACATGTATATTTTCTTTCGAGCCCCCAAGCACTCGTGCTTGACGGTCATTTCTTGTTGAAGAGGTTCCTTGGGGATACGCATTCTGTAATGTCCTTGATCGTGTTTGGGATTGTGCTCGTAAGTGCGAGCGATCTTCGTAGTGGTGTGCTACTCTTGACAAAGTCGTGAGGTGCGACTTTCAGTAAGGAAATCGGCAATTTTTGAGTCGAATGGATGCGGCAGGGCCCAATAGAAGTTAGGGCCTTTTTTTTTGAGCCTGGGTTCATTTTCGGCGCCCAGGCCTGGGCGTTAGAAATTTCGGCGCCCAGCGCCGGGCGCTGAAAAATAATTTCTGGCGAGGTTTCTTGATGACACAGTTGGCCTCTTGTTCGTTCGTTTTCTTTTTATTTCTTTTGAACGCGTTCGTAAATGTTCGATACTTAGAAAAGATGATATGTATGTGCGAACGAGCGTTTGTAGAATGGCCGTTGTGTGCGGTCCATTAATCAGTTTGTTTGAATCATTTTTTTTTGAGCAATGACTGATTTTGAATAGTTTGCTTAGAATCTTGATAGGGTTCAGGCCCATTCATGAAGTGGGCTCAAGCATCGTGCCCTTCTTGATCGTTCAAACATTTGCTTCGAGATTTTTATTTTGCTATGGTCGTTTCGTAGCTTGGAGCCCCCAAGTATGCATGTTGGGATGTTTCCTTTTGGCGTACGATTTTTGTAGGTTCTTTCAAAAAAGATGCCTTGGGGTTCCTACTCGTGTAGGTGCGAGCTATCCCTTTCGTGGTAGGTAATATTTTGCTACCTTTAATCCTTAATGTAGAAGTCGTGTGGCTTGCATTTTGAATTTGGGCGATAAGTAGTCTTTGCCTCTTTTACACGTGTTCTTGGTTGTGTCTGCATTAGTGCAATATGCCTTACTCTTTTTTTTTAGACTTGTACCGTGGGATGGTTGAACTTATGGTGCGATGTAGGCTTGTGTGGCCCAGCATTGTGTTTTAGAACAATCCTCCAGGTGTTGGGATATCATTATTATTTTCTTATGTTGGAGTACTTCATCACGCCTCGTTCAGGTGCTCGAACAAGTGTAGCACCTACGACTTATTACCTCGTTCGACGCGAGGATCCATAGATGTTTCTTTCTTATTTTTATATCTGGGCAAAACTTGGCTAGCAGAAAGATTCAGCGCCCAGGCTGGGACGTTAAAGATATCGGCGCCCAGCTCTGGGCGTTGAAAATGATTTCTGGGTATATTTTGACAGTTCTTATCCTTGATTTTTTTTCTTTTGCTTTTGCTTTGGAACGAGGTAGACTGTGTAATGGGCGCTTGTAGGGCGAGCGTTATGTGCAGTAGTTTGATCGGAGTTTTGGTGACTCGCGATTTTCAGTTACCCTTTTTAGTGGGGTGACTTTATATATTCTAAGTAGCGCTTAGAATTTGCGAGGGGTTGTAGCCATTCTAAGGTTCGTTTTATACGATTAAAGCTTAGGATTGTGCCCCTATTACGTGTGTATAGCATTAGCATCGAGAATTTGCGATAAAATCATCATCTCGAGCACTTTTAGATTGTTTTTCTCAAGCCCCCAACTGTAGCTACGGGATTGGCTTGGTGCTATAATGCTTGGCATACGTTTTTATGCATTCATGGTGACATGGATCATGAATAGTTTGAACCAGACTCGTTTAGTGCGAGGTACGTTCGAGTAGTGATTTGCTACTTCTCTTGTAAATGTCGTATTGTGCGATATTGCCATGGTCAGGGTAGTCTCATGTTGAAGTGTGCCTTGACCAAAAACTAGGTGCCTTTCTTTACCCATAATCATATTTAGAAATCTTTTTTGACTTACTTGCAACATCGAGATAAACGCATACTTAGCTTAAACCAACGACACTTTATTATGTTCGAAGAAGTCTTTGAAAATTATTGTAAGTCCGAGTCCTACTGTGTACAATCCGAGGTGTCCTAAGTAGGTTGACTTATAGAAGGGTTCGTACAGGATCACATGAGTGAATCAAAATACTGTTACGGTTTTTGGAATGCTGTCTAAGGATTTGCTGGAAGCCAGGGTGCAGGCGTCAAGATATACTTGTGCCCGTTTGGCATATGCTTTAGGCTTTTAGGGCCATCTTTTCCAGAATTGCTGGAATATGAACCGTTTTCAAATTGACTTAGATTTACTTGGTGTATGTCTGCACAAAAGGTCAAGGTATACTTAGTTCTTTTCCCTAGCTCTTTCATTTTAATTTTTTAGCCCCTAGTTGCCATTATGTCTTCCCATTAATGATGCTTTTAGATTTCGATTTTAGATGCCCGTGTCATATGTCCGAGTAGGGTGAGCCTTGGTTAAGTGCCAAGTCCTATTGACAATGTCTTTTTTTTCAAAGGGGATTCGCAAACATTTGAATTACCATGAACGGGTGCCCTGAGTTCGAAGGAACGATGGGGTGACGCCGTAGAACAATCCTCTTTATTGCAAGCTTACTGCCTTTACTACTTGTTGGCGATTATGACTGTGTCTAGTGGTGAAAGAAGGTCTTTAAGCGAACGACTATGTCTAGTGGTGAAAGAAGGTCTTTAAGTGAGTTAGTTCGCTTCAGGGAGGGTCAAGTCGAGTACTTTAGAGGTCATGGATGCTTGCGCTAGCCCCCATTCAATTGAGGCAAAGCAATCTTTTGAGTCTTGGCTAAGTGCCTAGGAGTGTGAGTGCTCCTTATGGCAAGGGTACGTGCCCTTATTATTTTTCGATGTGTGCTCGTTTTGGCATCTTGATGATTTGGATTCTTCCTTTGACTTTTCTTTCGACTTGGGTTGCAAGTAATTAAATTTCAATAAGGGACTTCTATTTTTTATTCTTGTTTTTCTATAGGCTTTGATATTTTTGCAAATTGGTTGGACCGAATCATGGATTGCCTACGTATCCGCCTTAAATAGATTTTATTTGGAATCAGGTCTTGCGTAGTTCTTAGCCTAGAAAATGGTTTCTTAGAATGCTGATTTTAAACAAGTACGTTCGAGTGGAATCGTAATGTTTGAAATAGGGTGAAATAAGTGAAGTTTATTATTATTTTAGTCTGCCGCTTTGCCGTAAGCCAAAATTTTGTTTTATTTTTTAAGTACATGTATTTGCACAAAAATCTTTTCATGTGTTTTTTGGTACATATATCTGAATACGTGTTGTACCCCTCCAAGTGTTCGTTATTTTTCCGTGCATGTGCGGATAAAATAACGAGCACTTCTGGACAAAATTTGGCGAGCAGAGAGAATCAGCGCCCAGGCTGGGGCGTTAAAGATTTCGGCGCCCAGCTGTGGACGCTGAAAATGATTTCTTGGCGGATCTTTTTTTGGTGCGCTAAATGCTTCTTTTTCTTTTTAGACGAACTTTTAAAGGCGCTTTGCAAAGTTTGCTTTTTTTTTTTTTTTTTTTTTTTTGTACTTTTCATTTGTCTTCCTTTTTTATTTGTGACTCAAGACGGCTTGAAAGATGGGTTGAATGAGATAGGATAATTTGTATAGGTACTGGTCAAGCATGAGGATTACATCTGCTAGGACTCACAATTTGCAGCCTCAAGCTAGTGTCATGAGTTTACATCGACCAAGGCCAATGAGTAGCATGGGGACCGCTCAAGGGTATATCAACAGGATGTATCCAAACAAGTTATATGGTCATTATGCTAATGGTGGTGTAAGAGCAGGTTTGGGCTTTAGAAATAATGGGTATGACGCACGTGTCAATGGCCGTACGTGGTTTGCGGTTGACAACAAGTTCAAGAACAAGAGTCGAGGTAATGGTTTCTTGGGTTATGGCAATGAGAACATGGATGGGTTAAATGAGCTGAACAGGGGCCCCAGAGCAAATGCGTCTAAGAACATAAGGATTGGAAAGGGTAGACATCGTAGAATTTTATGATTTGGATTGGTTGACTCAATTCTTTTCTTTCGTTTACTTGGGTAAATTTCACACTTTGGGAGGTACGGGCTAAGTATTTCATGGCTCGCTCTTTTCGCTCTCCCTTTTCTCTTTCTTTTTAAGTATTTCATGGCTTGCTCTTTTCGCTCTCCCTTTTCTCTTTCTATTTTTTCTTTTTGCTTGAGATTTCTCCCCAACATAAATCCTTCAATTTTTTTTTTATTTGGGCTAAGAGGTAGATGGTTGTGGTCTTTGAGTCACGAGGCGAGACTGAGTGAGCCTCGTTTGGTAGGCCTATAGTGGACCTTTAATTTTAGCGGGCCTAGGGTGGACCTTTAATTTTAGCAGGCCTAGGGTGGACCTTTAAATTGTCTTACTTTGCAAGCGTATTTAGTCGTTTCTTAAAATGTGCAAATAGCGTAGATTCAAAATGTTGCTTCTACCTTATTGAAATTTAACGAAAGAATTACATCGAAAATAATTTTTTTTGCTTCTTTTCAGATTCCAATTTTCGGGATTTAATTAGAAGTTGTGATTTAGACTCGAACTTTCATTAATTTTTCTGATTATAACCCGTGTAGGAATACAAGGAGGTGGCCTAGACTCAAAATAATGACGTGGCGTAAGCCTATAACACTTGACCAAGCGACTCTCAGACTTACGCTAATTGGACCATAACTTTTGTTGGTTGACATTTTAGATTTTAACCCTTGGGTGTTCATTTGTCATGTGCCATTTTGCTTAATGTTGGCAAGGTAGTTAGTTGGGGAAATCGAATTTTCATTTTTGCAAGACTAGAATCATTAGTGCGGCTTCCCTCTTAGTGTGTATTGCTTTACCCCAATGGTAGCCTTATGGTATGCCGATTTGGGTATTTTCATAGTTCGTCATGTTGCATTCATGGAAAGTCTTTTAGTCAGTATTTAGGAGTATTTCAAGGAGCGAGTGGCTCGAGAGGACTATGATAGTCGTGACCCAATGTGATCATAAGCCTTGAGGCCATTAATTTTTTTGTTGCCAATGGTATTGATACCTTAGGCCCACTTTGGGGGTTGCGCGACTATGACGGAATGATTTTCAGAATGTGACTGTTTCCATTTTGCAAATACTTGAATTACATAATATATTCTTTTTATTGGTGAGAGAGAGTATTGGGGCCGTAGATTCTTAGCAAGGGATGACAATTACATATGGGTGCTTATTGATTTAAATGTTAGGAAGGGAGACTCAATATGGTTTAACCTTTTAACTGCAGAACGACACCAAGCATTAGGACCGATTCTATAGATAAGACAACTAAGACTTAGGATTTAGATTGTACTTTGGCATAGCCTAGTCTAGACTCGGATTTATTTTTTATTCGAACATTATTTTTCCTTGAAGACTCTATTTGAACATTATTTTTTGAATACTTTGCCCATGTGACATTCAAGGTAATTTCAATTAGCGTGCTCGGTTTTGGAGCCGAACATTGTCGTCATAGGAGGCCTAACAACGACACAAAGAGTTAATTTATTTTTTACAAGTCGCTTTTAGAATCGAGTGCCTTTTCATACGCCCTCGCAGCAATTTTTTTACGAAAAGTTTTTCTTTGCTACGTATTTTTTATGCGCGGGCACCGAGGCTGCTGTGCCTGACCAAAAGGCCAGGCAGCAACTTCAATTCAGCGCCCAGCGAAGGGCGTTAGAAATAATGGCGCCCATCCAGGGGCGTTGAAAATGCGTCCCTGGCTGGTTTTCGTTTTCTGTTTACGTATATTTTTTGTTTATGCGACTTTGATTTTGCGTGCTTGCCTAATAACGTCCTTTACACGTTGTGCAGCGTTTGTGGGATTCGTTACGGGCCATCCCGAGCGTCGTTTATTTTTGTGGCGATCGTTCGGGTTTGCGGAACACGTATCTTGGTATAACTCTTTGGCCCATTTGTTTATGAATGTTTGGGCAATTTTTAAGGTCGTTGGTTTTCTAGCATTATTTGTCACACACAATCACATATTTCGCTACACATAACTAACATTACATTATGAGGCAATAATAACATGTCAGGTAGTTTATGATAGGCTTCTATGGGTAGTATTTGCGCCTGGCTTGGTACCGCTTCTATCGCAGATCCAACACATGCCCCGGTCGAGGTAGTGCCTTCAACAGACGAATTTCGCCCAAGAGGCCAATCACGATGTAAGCCAAGGGGGCATGCACCGATGAGAGGGACCTAATGGGCGAGCGATTGGGTTTGGGACGGGTGTACTACTAGCGAAAGTGTCTAGTGGACAACATTCGAAGCGTATGCACCCCCCGGTTGGCGATGGGTATCCTTAGTCCAAACTCCCTGAGGGAGCCAAGATTCGTTATGCGGTTCTGCCCGTTCACATTAATATGCTGATTTTCAGGTCGTCCCAACTTGATGGGGAAATAAACGCGGGGTAGGATCGTTTCACCCTTCGGCTATTTTGATTACCTACAAGCACGAGTATTTCCTTCACTATCCCCAGCGGAGTCGCCACTGTGAGGCGGTCGAAAAAGCGCGAGGCTAATGCGTGACCTCGTCCCTCGTGGGTGTGGCGTTTCTTTTTGTCAAATCAAGTGTAATTGGATTTCCTGTGAGTTTACACCCAATTGACTAGTAATATAGGAGTCGCCATTCAGTTTTTAACGACAATGAGAAAAACTGACAAAACCCGGTTATCGTGACATAAAGGGAGTGCAATTATGTTTGACCACGACGGCCATAGGTTCCCTTGTGATCCCTGGTGTGGGGATCTCTCAACATACACCCGCAAGGTAGAGATTGAGGGTTCGGGGGATTGTAACTACCGAGAGGAGTACTCGCTCTTCGAGAACTCTAGAGGCAGGATATCCTTACTAGCTCAGCATAAATAATTGAAGGGACATGCGTTAACTATTAAACTAATCTGAGTTGGTTTTAACAATATGCAACATATAGTACTAGATCGAGCGCGATTATCTGATTTAGATTGTATTAAGGGACCTAGCATGATAATCCAATTTCCCAAAATATTATCTTTATTAGGCGTGATAGAACAATCAGATTTGATTAGTTTAACAGTTCATAAAAGGCGAGGAAAGCAATTAAATCATGAAAAGGGACACATTACGACGCACCCTTGAGAGGTGCGTCACGGTTCTCAGAAAACTAACCACTTTGACTTTGTTATTTCTCCTTTTATTTAACGAATCTCAAGATACGGGACAGGATACGTTCTGTTCGATTTTTGGATCGATTGCGACAGAACACGTGATCAATTTCGCAGCGTGAGGCTTAGGCTTAGGGGTTGGAGTCAATACTCAGAATAATAATTGTGTGTTTTTTTCACGTCGAACTTGGGCTATATTTATAGAAAAGAGTTCGTGGAAAGATAGAATTGTAGAGCTCTAATCCACGAGGAATTAGGAAAGAACACGTCACAGGTAATTTCACCGCCCAGGCCTGGGCGCCGAAGATTTCGGCGCCCAGAGCCAGGCGTTGAAAATAGGATCTGGGCTATTTTCTTAGTCAGATTCGGATTCCTAGAATCCGGAGTATTTGAGACTTAATCGAGTCTTTTAGTGCGTATTAACCTTGTGACGGAATATGTCTGGGCCCGTTGATCGAATCAAGTACTAATCGACTTTGATCATTCCAACTTAGATATGCCATATCTTATGGAGCTAGATTGTGAATTTTACTACACACAATAATTGATGATCATATTTGTTCTTAAAGTAATCATCGTCATGATCTAACCTAGATCTTTATGATTTCTTGCCATGTGGATTTTATACTTCTGAATCTTTGAACTAGCCAAACGGATTCAAACTTATATCACTTTGAGTAAATAAATCTATATTAACTCAAATCTAGGTGAAATAATAAAGTCATAAAATCTTTCTTTAGCTTTGAACTCTATTGTCTAGGTGTTCTAACAATAGTTCATATCCTTTGTTACTTTCAACAAGTAAGACTTGCTTGTCTTGAATTGATCTAGAAATCAATCAACTTTCAAAATTCCATTAAAATAGAGCTTTTGAATGTTAACTTGTTGATATGGTCTAAGTAACAATGCCAAAGATTAGTGGAACTCAAATCAAGGGGTTGATTTGAACCTAGTTAAGTTTTTATTGTTAAAGAGTTGTTTGTTTTAATCAAGCATATTGACTCAACCCGTAAATGACCATTTCATTCAAATAAACAAACAAACATTGTTTTTGTTTTTCTTGAATGTGAGTCTTTATGTGTTAAACATAAATTTAGGTATGCTGATTATGGAACAAAATAGCCATTAAGTTCCAGCCTTGAAAGGACTTAAACTAGATGACCCTACAACTAATGTAGTATTGCCATGCTTCATTTCCCACTTGTAGGCTATTAGTGTAGCCTAGCTTCCATTGTTTGAGTTATTATCGAAGTAAGAACCTCAAGCGGTATGATACCAAGGAAGTTTGATTGCTAGGTCACTTCTCTTTAAACATAAACTTATAGGTAGAAACAGAATCGTAAATTCCTTTCATTTGTTCCTTGTTTTCCTATTTCTTGTACCCTTTCTTATAGTCTTAAGAATTGAATTCTTTAGTGTTGAGTTTTATACTTTGTTAGACATGTCCAATGTCACTCCAACAAAGTTCTTACCATTTTTTGTATGTTGAATATTCTGTTTCAACTAGATGATCTTACCAGAAGCTTCTAAAGTTCTCTAAGCATCAATCTATTTGAATGTCTAGGGACTAGACTCATTCGAGAATTAAATGGACAAAGATATTAGGTTGTTAACCATTGGTAAAGCTGAGCGTTTAAACTCAATGCTTTATGATCTCAAAACTAAATTATATTTTGAATTCACAAGCACCAATTGGTTTGCCATTCGACTTTGATATTCGAAAACAACCATAAAAGTCGCTATAAGAAACGTACATTTAAATTGCTCATTTTCTCTCATTTCCGTGAATCGTTCTTGGATTCACTACCAATCGAGGAAATTCACTGTTACCTTTCTAAAAGGATTTATGCAGTGCAAGATATTTAATTATAAACAATAATTAAAACATACATTGAAGCATGGAAAGTCTAAACATTTATCATGAGTAATAACTTGAAAGTTTAAAGCAATCATGCAATTTAAACAAGTTATTAGCATTTTATTCGAATTTATTGTTCCGGCAGGTGTGAATAAAATGATTCCAAGACCCTAAAACCATTGAAGAATTAAGCACATTATGTATTTAGACTCAATTCTAAAATCTTTTAGGTAAGCAAAAGCCTTTTGCTAATAGTCTAGAAACTACTCTTGGTTGATAGGTACATCTAAGAACTTGTTAGGAAAACCTATCGAATTTGCCACGGCATAAAAGGATTCCTTACTTATATCGTTGAGTTTCACCAAAACTAACATGTACTCACAATTATTTGTGTACCTTACCCCTTTAGTATCGATAAGTAACACCTCGCTATGGCCGAAACCTATTACTAAGATCGATGTAAAGGATATCCAAGTAAGTGTTATTTTGGCATGGCACCTTTTAACTCAATTTTTAAGTTTGGAACTTAAGGCTCTTACTATGTTGGTTAGATTTTAAGTGAACTAAAATCCTTAATCATGCAACATAATCAAGCCACAATCTCATGCATATTTAAGACATATTTAAAAGCAATAAATAACTTAAAGCATGCATAAGATAAATGTGATCTAGTATGGCCCGACTTCATCTTAAAGCTTCAACTTCAAAGTCCGTCTTGAAAATGGATTGGAAACTCCGTCTTGAATTTCACCGTGGGAGGCGCCATTTTCTTCAAATAGGATCAGCTATAATTAAACTAATTACAACTATTTGATGATACGCAGACCATATTTGAATTGAAAAAACAAAATTGGTGCTTTAGACCAATTACATTCAAATTAATGGTACGCATATCATATTTTCTATCCTATTTGAGCCATACTAGTCACTTCAATGAGTCCAATCATTTTGAGAACATGTGGACTTGCGAGCTCGCCTTTCTTAAGCTTGGTCTCAAGAATTTGCCTATGAGTCTCGAATCTTTCGACTCGAGGCAGATCTTGGAACATGTTCTTTAACTCACTGATGATCGTGAAAGCATCTGAGTTGATGAACGTTTTATGTAGATCTGCACTCATGGTTGCAAGCATTAGACATTTCACATCCTTGTTGGCATCAATCCAACGATTGAGGTATGCTTGAGTGACCCCGTCGCCAGCGGCTTCGGGCATCGCCTCTTCCAGGACATACTCATTTTCTTCCTGCATAAGAACTATTTGCAAGTTCCTTTGCCAGTCAAGGAAGTTCTTCCCGTTCAACTTCTCCTTCTCGAGAATTGATCGGATGTTGAATGAATTGTTGTTTGCCATAGTTAAAACTATAATTGAAAAAGAATAAACAAATAAATAACCATTCACAGTTTCTCTTAATAAACTTTAAATTCTAGCAAACATGCATAATTTATCATTTATTAAGCATTTTATTCAAGTTATGTGTTCCGGCAGGTGTGAATAAAATGATTCCAAGATCCTTAAATCATTGAAGAATTAAGCACATTATTTATTTTGACTCAATTCTAAAATATTTTAGGTAAGCAAAAGCCTTTTGCTAATAGTCTATAAACTACTCTTGGTTGATAGGTACGTCTAAGAACTTGTTAGGTAAACCTATCGATTTTGCCACGACATAAAAGGACTCCTTACTTATATCGTTGAGTTTCACCAAAACTAACATGTACTCACAATTATTTGTGTACCTTACCCCTTTAGAATCAATAAGTAACACCTCGCTATGGCGGAAAACTATTACTAAGATTGATGTAAAGGTTATCCAAGTAAGTGTTATTTTGGCATGGCACCTTTTAACTCAATTTTTCAGTTTGGAACTTAAGGCTCTTACTATGTTGGTTAGATTTTAAGTGAACTAAAATCCTTAATCATGCAACATAATCAAGCCATAATCTCATGCATAATTAAGACATATTTAAAGCAATAAATAACTTAAAACATGCATAAGACATAAATGTGCTCTAGTATGACCCGACTTCATCTTGAAGCTTCAACTTCAAAGTCCGTCTTGAAAATGGATTGGAAACTCCGTCTTGAATTTCACCATGGGAGGCGCCATTTTCTTCAAATAGGATAAGCTATAATTAAACTAATTACAATTATTTGATGGTACGCAGACCATATTTAAAAGCAATAAAATTGGGTACTTTAGACCGATATTACATTCAAATTAATGGTACCCAGACCATATTTTCTATCCTATTTGGGTCATACTAGTCACTTTTTAATAACCTGCAAAACAGTACATATACAATATATACCATTCACCCATTCATTATCATGAATGGCCCACATAGCTGGTTAGTAAAAACACGTTGTATGCATCACATAAATATTTGCAGCAATTAATCAAGGGCACCAATAATCTACCAATTATTCAGTCCTTATTAATTCTAATCAAGTTGTTTAACCTTAAAGGATTTGTAGACCTAATCAAGAGTTTATGACTAAAAATATTCCCACTTAAACCAATAACTTTATATGCTTTACTAGTTTTAAACATAAAAATGTATTTCTAGTCTAACCGGAAACATACAAATTTAATTAAAATTTAAAGCTCATATAAAATTATAATTGAACCCATTGATTTAATTTATTTTTCAGTTGAATTAAATGAATTTAAATTAATTCAAGGTTTAATTTTAGTAAAATAATTAGTATAAATTAAAATTTATAATAATTATAATATTCAAAATTAAAATCCGAGAAAACAATTTAAATAATTAATTTTAAATTTAATTAAAATTATTTCCGAACTGAAAATTTAAAATTAAAACGAAATGCATCAATACTTTGCAAGACGAGGCACTTGGGCTTGCGCCCAAGCCCCATCGAGCTACGAGGCCCATGCCCCGTGCCTATTGATCGTCGCACATAGCCCGCACAGCCATACGCACCCACGCCCATGCCACGCACACATGCAGCCTTGCGGGCTACGCTGCGCGCAGCATTGTTGCGTCGTGGCTGCTGCTCCTTGGCGAGCTTGGTGCGTCGTGGCGCAGCGTGCTGCTGCCCACACGCATCATGCTCTTCCTGTGTGCCCATGCCCTCGCCCGTCGCCCTGCACGCACGCCTAGGCCCAGGGCCTTGCGTGCCGCATAGCTCGTTGCTCGCTGCATTCGTACCGCACGGGCGACGAGCTCCCTTGCTCGTCGTCGCGTGCCCGCACTATACAACACCCCTTAAGGGTAACACGTAGCTTCCATTGCTTTGTGCGTGCAACATTAATGGGCGTTTTTCAAAAATTTAAAATTTTTAATTCAAAATTATTGACAAATTAATAAAACATATTAATTTCATAATTTTAGGGCGAAAAATCGAAAATTTATTAGTTAATTAATTTTCGATTAACATGGATTCAAATCTAGGTCATAAAAATTTAAAATTTAACATAAATTAACAATTTTTATGGTGGATTTTAATCATGGATACCTAATTAAATTATTAATCAATTATGAAAATCAAATCAATTCTAAATTATTCGAATTTCAACAAATTAATCATAATTACAAATTAGGTTGTATAATTAACAAGTCTAAGCATTCAAAGTTGTTAAACATATACTGTAGGTCAATCAAAAACTCAAGATTTATCAACAAGAATCGCAAATATTCAATTTAACATCTTAAATTTACAAACTTTTGCGTTCGAAAAACTAAAACCTCCGAAAAGTCATAGTTAGGCTTCGAATTTGAGAATTCTGGTTTCGGCCGAAAAACATTATTTTTTTCAAAATTTTAGAATGCCTTTTACATGCGGAATTGACACAAAAAATACTCGATTTGGATGAGTAACGAAGAAACTGCCGAAATACTTCGTACATATAATTAAATAAACGCAATTTGCAATTAATTACGAAAACTAATTACCCCTTTAATTCCTTGCAAATTTGTAAAATTTAACCATGTTCATGCAATTTAGATTATGATAATAAGAGGCTTGTGATACCACTGTTAGGTTATGATACATATGAATAAACATAAATCATGCGGAAAATCCATAAAGTCAGGAAACATATTATTAACACATAATCATTTAGCATAATTCAGATGCATACACTTTGTAGCGTGCCCTCCCTGGCTGCGCCCGAACCGAACAAGAACAAGTCTTTAGGACTCCAAGTGTCGTCCCTCCGTAGATAGTCCGCAGCACGTCCGGATCCGCCTTAAGCTTGACCAACTAGAATCGCCCTTAAGGTACTTAGAATTTTCGGCTATTGTAGGAAGTGATGTGACTGAATTTTTGCTCTCAAAAATCACTTTGAATACTTGATTTCTTACGTCTATAAATTTGTGACCCTAGGCACATATTTATAGAGTTATGGAAAAGGACTTAGAATCCTATTAGAATACCAATTTAGTTTAATTAGAATCCTATTAGGACTCTTATTAAATAAAATCTATCTACTAGGATTAGGATTTAATCATAGAACAAATTCTAATAGCTTTAGGATTTGTATTGCACACAACCGTACACGAGCACGAGCACCACCCGCGCAAGCCTTGCGGCCCACGCGAGCTGCACTCGCTCGCAGCCCAAATGTTACAGCCCAGATTTGCGCGCGCCAAGGCCTTGTTGGGCCTGGCCTTGCGCTGGGCCTGGCGAGGCTTGGCTGTGTGCTATTGATGCGTGTGGATTGCTGGGCGATGGCCCGGCTTTGTGCTGGGCCTTCGTCTGGCAGGCCTCGTCCGATGCTAATTCGTACCATACGCTTCCGATTAAATTCCCGATTCCGGAATTTATTTCCGATACGAACAATATTTAACATTTCCGATTCCGGATTAATTTCCGTTTCGAACAAATATTTAATATTTCCATTTCCGGAATTATTTTCCGATTCTGACAATATTTCCGTTTCCGGTAATATTTCCGATTCCGGCAATATTTCCATTTCCGATAATATTTTCCAATACGTACCATGTTTTCGTTTCCGGCAACATCTATGACTTGGATAATATTTTATTTTATTTTATTATTACTAGTTAAATACAATAATTATATTGTAATGTTAATATTTATTTACTATTATTATTATTAATTTAATTATTAATTATTATTTATGATTTATTATTTAATAGTATTATTATTATTTAGTATTATTATTATTATTATTATTATTATTATTATTATTATTATTATTATTTATTGATTATCATTTATTTATTGTTTTATTTTATATTAAATGTTAATTATTACTCCCTCCATTCCCTTTTGTTCTACCCCTAAAGAATGTTGGGTGTGTTTTAAGAAAACTGAATCTTGGTTTGTATTTGGATATGAGTAATAATTGGGTGTAAGAATAATGATTGTGTGTAAGAGATTATATATTTAAAATAAAGTAAGGAGAGAGAAAATATTAAAGAAATAAGATAAATGGGAGATACTTAATTTTAATAACAAAAAAAATCAGATTAAATTCAAACCAGAAAAATCATCCAAATTTTGAACAAAAAAAATCAAGAAAATTCATACCAGAAAATCAAAAAAAAAATCAAGAAAAATAACCAAAAAACCCTCATGAAATTCGACAAAATAAACCAAGAAAATCAACCAAAAATTCGACAAAAAATCAACCAAAAAATTGGGAAAAAATCAACCCAAAGATTCGACCAAATTCGAACCAGAAAAATAATAAAAATTCCAACCAGAAACATCAAAAAACAAATCAAGAAAATCCAACCAAAAAAACCCAAAAAAATCGACAGCAATTAACCCAGAAATTCGACAAAAAAATCGAGCAAATTCAACCCAAATTCAACAAAAAATACCCAAATTCAACCCAGAAAATCAAACAGTAAATTCAACCCAGAAAATCGAACAAATTCAACCAAAAATCGAGCAAAATTCAACCCAAAAATATGAACAAATTCAACCCATAAATACGAAAAAATATAACCCAAAATCAACCACCAAATTCGACGAAATTAAACCCAAAAATCGGCCAAAATCAACCCAAAAACTCAGCCAAAAAATCGACCAAAATTAACCCAAAAATTCGACGAAAATCAACCGAGAAATTCGACCAAATTCAACAAGAAAATTCGACAAAAAAATTTGCGCAAAAAAATCGACAAAAAAAATACACAAAAAAAATAATACCCACTTGATCCTTGCTATTACTCACGATTTTAAGGATTTAGAGGTCAAATTCGACCATAAAACTCTAGATCTAGAGTTTTTATGGTCGAATTTCACCATCTAAAGCCATAATACGCATTCCGGAGGGTGGTGGCGGTGGCGGAGGTGTGGTGGTATAGGTGGCGGAGAGAAATAGAGAGAGAAAAGTGAGAGAGGAAGGAGGAGAGAGAGAGAAAATTGAGAGGAGGAAGATGGAAAATGAAGAAATGATGTTCTTGAGAGGAAGGAGGAGAGAGAGAAATAGAGAGACGAAGGAGGAGAGAGAAAAACACGGTCGAATATAGGAGAGAGATGAAGATAGGGACGGGTCAATTGAATGAATAAAATAATGAAAGTGGTGTAATTTAGGTTGGGAAAAGGGTAGAATCTTAGGATTTTTTGGTAAATAGTGGGGAATCTTAGGGTAAATTGGGAAAAAAAATATGGCTAAAAATAGTAAAAATTCAGTAGGGGTAGAACAAAAAGAAATGCTAAAAAAGGAAATGGGAAAAACAAAAAGGAATGGAGGGAGTATTAATTATTTATTATTAATTTTTAGTTATTAATTATTATTTATTACTTATTATTTATTATTTATTATTTGTTATTCATTATTAATTATTTATTACTTTTTTATTTTACTTTTTTTTTAATTTTTAATTTTTTCTTCTTGCTTTTCAAATTTTAATTTTTAATTTTTAATTTTTAATTTTTAATTTTTAATTTTTAATTTTAATTTTTAATTTTAATTTTTATTATTATTATTCATTAATTATTAATTATTAATTATTAATTATTTATTATTTATTATTATGTATTATGTATTATTATTCATTACGTATTAATTATTAATTATTAATTTTAATTATTAATTATTTATTATTATTTATTATTTATTATTATTCATTACATATTAATTATTAATTATTAATTATAAATTATAAATTATTAGTTATTAATTATTAATTATTAGTTATTAATTATTACTCCCTCCATTCTTTTTTCTTGTTCCCATTTTCTTTTTTGGCATTTCTTTTTGTTGTACCCCATACTGAATCTTTACTATTTTTAGCCATAGTTTTTTTTACCAAATTACCCTAAGATTCCCCACTATTAACCAAAAAAACCCTAAGATTCTACCCTTTTTCCAATCTACATTTCACCACTTTCATTATTTTATTCATCCCCTATTCCCAATTTCACCCGTCCCTATCTCCATCTCTCTCTTCTTTTTCAACCTATCTCCCACTTTTTCTCTCTCTCCTCCTTCCTCTCTCTGTTTCTTTCTCTGTTTCTCTTGAGGAGAACATCAACATGTTCTTCATTTTCTATCTTCCTCCTCTCACTTTTCTCTCTCTCTCCTTCCTCTCTCACTGTTCTCTCTCTAAATCTCTCAAGAACACTTTTCTCGCTCTATCTCTCTCGCCACCACCACACCTCCGGTCCTCCGCCACCGCCACCACACTCCGGAATACGTATTGTGGCTTTAGATGGTGACATTCGACCATGAAAACTCTAGATCTAGAGTTTTCATGGTCGAATTTGACCTCGAAATCACCAAAATCGTGATATTGAGATCAATCGGGTATTAATTTATTTTTGTGTTCATGTTTCAAATTTTTTTGGGTTAATTTTTTGGTTAATTTTGGTCGAATTTTAGTCGAGTTTTGGTCGAGTTTTTCGGATAGATTTATGTCGAATTTTTTGGTTAATTTTGGTCGAATTTTAGTCGAGTTTTGGTCGAATTTTGGTTGAGTTTTGGTCGAATTTTAGTCGAGTTTTGGTCGAATTTTGGGTTGAATTTTGTTGAAATTTTAGGTTGATTTTGGTCGAATTTTTTAGTATAATTTTCTCGATTTTGGGTTAATTTTGGTTTGATTTTCTCGATTTTCTGGGTTTAATTTTGGGTTCATTTTCTCGAATTTTTGGGTTTAATTTTGGATTTTTGGGTTGAATTTTCTCGAATTTCTGGATTCATTTGGACGGATCTTGCTTAAGAAATGAAGATCTAGTTGTTTTTCCGTATGAAGTTGCTTAAGAAATGAAGATCTAGTTGTTTTACGTGAATTGAGGCGCACTATTTCTTGATTTTTTGTTCGAATTGTTGTTGTTATTTGGGTTTAATTCACCCATATTGTTGATTATAAATCGGAGTTATTTGGGTTGAATTTTTGTTTGTTGATTTCGAAGATAGGTGATTTTTACCTATCCGTATTGATCCTACGGATCTTAAGATTTTTTTAATCGAAATCGAATTTGTCTTAGGCTGGGTTCTTAAGATCCGAAGATAGGTGATTTTTAATCTGGATGTAAAGTTTTAGAGGGAAATCTGGGTAAAGTTTTAATCGAAATATGGGTGATTTTTTTGTTGTTGTTGATTTCAAATCTGTTTGCTTTTTGATTTTTTGATTTCTCCAGTTTATGTTATTTATTTAATATTTTCTCTCTCCTTACTTTATTTTAAATATATAATCTCTTACACCCAATCATTATTCTTACACCCAATCATTACTCATATCCCAATACAACCCAAGACTCCAGTTTTCTTAAAAAACACCCCACATTCTTTATGGGTACAACAAAAAGGAATGGAGGGAGTAGTTATTAGTTATTAGTTATTAATTATTACTTATTAATTATTAATTATTAATTATTAATTATTAATTATTAATTATTAATTATTAATTATTAATTATTAATTATTAATTATTAATTATTAATTATTAATTATTAATTATTAATTATTAATTATTAATTATTAATTATTAATTATTAATTATTAATTATTAATTATTAATTATTAATTATTAATTATTAATTATTAATTATTAATTATTAATTATTAATTATTAATTATTAATTATTAATTATTAATTATTAATTATTAATTATTAATTATTAATTATTAATTATTAATTATTAATTATTAATTATTAATTATTAATTATTAATTATTAATTATTAATTATTAATTATTAATTATTAATTATTAATTATTAATTATTAATTATTAATTATTAAGTACGAAGTATTAATTATTAATTATTAATTATTAATTATTAATTATTAATTATTAATTATTAATTATTAATTATTAATTATTAATTATTAATTATTAATTATTACTTATTAATTATCAATTATTAATTATTAATTATTAATTATTAATTATTAATTTTTAATTATTAATTTTTAATTTTTAATTTTTAATTTTTAATTTATCGATTATCGATTATCGATTATTGATTATCGATAATCGATTATCGATTATTGATTATTGATTATTGATTATTGATTATTAATTGTTGATTATTAATTATTAATTATTAATTATTAATTATTAATTATTAATTATTAATTAATAATATTAATTATTAATAATTATTTTTAATTTTTAATTTTTAATTATTGATGTTTAATTATTAATAATTAAGTATTTATTATTAATTATTATTTATTATTATTATTCATTACGTATTAATTATTAATAATTATTAATAATTAATAATTATTAGTTATTAATTATTAGTTATTAATTATTAGTTATTAGTTATTAGTTATTAATTATTAATTATTAATTATTAATTATTAATCATTAATTATTAATTATTAATTATTAATTATTAATTATCAATTATTAATTATTAATTATTAATTATTAATTATTAATTTTTAATTTTTAATTTTTAATTTTTAATTTTTAATTTTTAATTTTTAATTTTTAATTTTTAATTTTTAATTTTTAATTTTTAATTTTTAATTTTTAATTTTTAATTTTATTTTTTAATTTTTAATTTTTAATTTTATTTTTAATTTTTAATTTTTAATTTTTAATTTTTAATTTTTAATTTTTAATTTTTAATTTTTAATTTTTAATTTTTAATTTTTAATTTTTAATTTTTAATTTTAATTTTTAATTTTTAATTTTAATTTTTAATTTTAATTTTAATTTTTAATTTTAATTTTTAATTTTTAATTTTTAATTTTTAATTTTTAATTTTTAATTTTTAATTTTTAATTTTAATTTTTAATTTTTAATTTTTAATTTTTAATTTTTAATTTTTAATTTTAATTTTTAATTTTAATTTTTAATTTTAATTTTTAATTTTTAATTTTTAATTTTAATTTTTAATTTTTAATTTTTAATTTTTAATTTTTAATTTTTAATTTTTAATTTTTAATTTTTATTTTTTATTTTTAATTTTAATTTTAATTTTTAATTTTTAATTTTTAATTTTTCATTACTGATTATTAATTTTTAATTATTAATTTTTAATTTTAATTTTTATTTTTTAATTATTGACTACTCCGTATTAATTATTAATTATTAATTATATTTGTTAATTATATTTATTATTTATTATTTTTTTATTTATTATTATTCAAATAATCTCAGTTCAGTTCAGAACCATTTAGTTAAATCCTATTCAGTTCAGTTCAGCCAAATAAAGTTCAGAAGAACAGAGCCAACTACTGAACTGGAATTTTGGACCTAAACCGAGCTGCATGATCTTATTTGGTTGAATTACTAAATTTATTGGAACTGAATTGGATTGAATTAAAAGAAAAAAGTCTAAAAGAACACAACCACAATACTAATATACTTCTACACCAAAACGAAAAACGCTTTCAACCGCACCATCTCTCCTGAAGAAGGAGATCAACTTTCCCGTTCCACAAAGAAATCAAAACGTAAGATAACTCACCTCATCTTCAACCAAGATGATGTAATGGTGGAAAATCCTATTATACATAACCCAACTGTCCCCATTCGATCCCAACCCAAACCTCAAAATGGTCTATCGAAACAAATCTCATTTCGAGACATGGTGGCCTCAGGCCAAATGCAAGGATTCATAACAAATCCCATCTCGATAGAGGAAGATGAGGACGATCTGTCTGAGGATGACGAAGCCCCTGAAGACATGGTGGAAAAAAGACGTTTAAGGCAACCATTGAAACGAGATTTGATTATCAAAATGTTTGATAGCAAAATTGGGTACATGTCACTAATGAAACGTCTAAAAAGAAAAGGAGGACTGATCTTGACTGACATCGGACATGAATACTTCATTGCGAGATTCTCATGTATTGACGATTACAACTATGTATTAACTCAAGGCCCATGGATGCTCGATGACAACTACCTAACTATCCGGAAATAGGTTCTGAACTTCATTTCAGATAACGCTCCTATGCGTTTCCTCACTGCGTGGGTACGTATACCACACCTCTCTGTTGAATACTTTGACAAAGACTTCCTACAAAAAAATGGAGGAAAAATAGGCAAGGTTACAAGAATCGATCACAATACTGCAGTGGCACAAAGAGGGCAATTTACGCGACTGAGTGTGGAACTCGATCTATCCAAACCTTTACTATCGAAATTCTCGCTCAAAGGTAAGATTTGGAAAGTTCAATATGAAGGCCTAAGGATGATTTGCTTCAGCTGTGGTAAAATTGGTCATCAGGGGGATAATTGCCCGGGCAAAAACTCCGTCCAAGTTGATACCGAAGAAGCTCATAATATGATGGAGGATGACAATTCCAAGAACCAAAAGGGGAACTCATCTACCATCATGGAAGATGACTTTGGCTCCTAGATGCAGGTCAAGAAACCACCACCTCGACGGAGGGTGGCTCGACCGGAGAAACACCAAGTGGAAGGTAGAGAAAATAACGGCAAAAACCAACACAATCCCAAACAGAATCAAGGCCCTAAAGAAAGGCCGGTGGGATAGAGATACTCTATTTTGGAGGAGCAAAATCCGGAAGTCAATGATACCTTAGCAAAGAATCCCGTAATGACAAGGTAAAAGGACGATAATATAAGAAAATTATAACATAGAATAATAACATAAATAAAAATATAAAATAAATTAAGTAAAATAAATTAAGGAAATGCGTAGCGAATAAATTAGAAAATAAAGTTATTAATTCGAAAAAGATTTATATTTCCTAATTAACGAATTCTAAATCTTGAAACAACTTTAAAAAAAAAAAAAATTGAACTCCTTTTTAAAAAATGTATTCATATTATTTTTATTTATTTGTTTGAATAATAAATAATAAAAAAAAATAAAAATGTCCAAAGTATCACTTTAACTTGGAAAAAATAATTTGATTTCGAACGTAAATAAGGAATATCGTATACTTTCAAACAGGGTAAAATGAAATCGGCCCCCCAAAAAAAAGTACCAATTTTTGAACACTATAATACGTAGAATCTCGATTTTTAAGAAATTTATTTTAAATAACTAGATAGTTAGGCGCCTAAAAATTTATTAAAGTAAAACCTTAGCTTCTAGATACCACTTTGTAACACCCCGACAATTCTCTCTTTTCTAAAATAATCTTTTAATATAAAACGTAGAGAATTATCAAGGCATTATCGCCCGTGTGAAAACGTAACGGCTTATTCAGAATTTTGCAGCGGAAAACATAAAACTAACTTTAGGTTTATAAATAATCGATTACAGATTTAGTCCCCAAAAATCAACCAACGAAAATAAGGAAATATAAATAGTACGACAAGTTTAAAGTCCCAATTAACAAACCCAAGTCAACTTAGCAAATCAAAACTAAATACAAGCTCTCTATTCCCGATCCCAATGATGCAACATCTTCAAACCTGCAGATGGACAATGCTTATTGATCCTTAGAGACTGCTCACCAAAGATTGGGTCATCACAGGATCAATAAGGCATAGCCATGATCAACATGCACAAGCAAAAGCACGTAATCAGCAAAGCTGAGTACTACATACTAAATCAATAATAATCCTAACATGATTCTATTAAACGAACAATCCTAACATGGTACTAAATAAAACATAAGCAAGGATAATCAAGATATATTGACTTGAAGACTATATTTGACTGAACTAGACCTTTGTATCATTAACATTATTTTAATTGAAATAGTCAATGGACTGAGTTGTCTACTAGAAACTTCTTCTTCTTCACTAAGGAAGACGAGGTACGGGCGCGACTCCGTAAACCCCAATGACCTGCGATATCGAGGGACTTTTTAAATAAAAATAGAACCGGTGATCAATCCGGCCCCAGAAAAGCCATAGGCTACCCATGACCCCAACTCCTGATTGTCCGTCACTTTAGACGTGCACAGTCTAAAGCTATTGCTACTCATTTTCACTTTACATGACTTAACTTTTAATACTTGGTTATGACTCATCAAACATAAATATTATATTCAACAAGTAAACACAACTTCTTTTATCTTTGAATTAAACAAGTGATCACAGAGATGTCACACAAGACTTATTCCAATTAATTCAACCTTTCCTTTAATACTGATCAACCCCTCTATATGGGTATAAGGTTTCAACTTACTAAACAAGGTCTTCGGCCCTTATAAAGTAGTGAAAAGCTAAAAGGGAACAATGAACAATCGACCTGAATCAATATATATACTAATCTAATGTTCCCAACCAACATGTTCGCATCAATCATCCATACCAACATGCTATAATTCTCATAACGAAATATATATGCTTAACATGTCCATCCAACAATATTAAACATGCACTTCCAACATAACCTAGTTCATCAACAATTTCAACATAACCAAGTTCCTCAATCGTTTCAACATAATGAAGTTCATCAATCATTTCAATATGGTTTCAACAAATCACACACATTCCAAGCACACATGTATGTACGTACCTTGTGTAAACAAACTGATAGGCCACTTTAACGAATTCAAAAATCGCCTATAAAGAATTCTCCGCCTAAAAACAACCAATAAAATTCCCCAATCAATATCCAACAATTTACAGCAATATTAAAGTACTCTAAATACATCCTAAACATATTTTGAACCATCCCCAATATCGAAACTTAACTAATTAACCTCCAAGCATAATAACTATTAAACTAATGATCCCAAAACGTTCTAAACTCCAATAAAACATCCCTTTTAAAATTTCCAGCAATATAAAATAATTTTAAACGTCCACAAAATATAATCAACGTTCTTAAAATCATGAAAATAATAACTTTAATAATATATAACCATTCTATTATGATTTTAGAATATTAAAACCTTACAATTCATGCTTTAAATACTAAAAACTCTTATTTCAATTCGATTATGTAATATGAAAATTAAATTATTAATTAAGCATAATATATAATCTGAAAATCTAACTTAATCATAAAAACTTATAATTTATATTCAAGAAACATGAATTAAATTAATAAAACTTCATTAAAACCCTAACTTAAACGTAATTAACAAATCTGAAAATAATTAAATTAATTTCAACAACATATAATCTGAAATTATTTTTGATTAAACCATAACGATTATAATTTTAATTCAAGAAGCATAAATTAAATTAATAAACATAATTAAAATAATTAGTTACTTAGGGTTTAAGAAATAACCAAAAAGGAGAAAAAGGAGTTGCTAGCTGGCCGGCGGAGGGACGGCGGCCGCAGTGCTGGTGGTCGCGGGTTGGGCGACGGCGGCAGTAGTGTTAGTGGTTGCGGGTTGGGCGACGGCTGCAGCAGGGCTGGTGGTCGCGGGTGGTTGCAGGCCACGAAAGAGAAAGGGGGATGGATGGTTGGCCGGCGAAGCAGCGACGCTGCAGGTGGCGACGCGGCGGAGTGAACGACGAAGGTGGTTGGTTGTGGCTGGCCTAGTTGTGCGCAAAACAGAGCATAAGTGAGGGGGAAAGAAAACAAAGAATAACGAGGGAGAGAAAGAAAAAACGAAAGAGAGAGAAGAGGGAGTTACCGGACGGCGAAGGTGGTGGCTCGACGGCGGTGGTCACTGCGGTGGTGCAGTAGGCGGCTGAGAGTAAGGAACGTGAAGGAGGAAGAAGGTTTTGGGTTTCACGTGATTGCAGGGGAGAGAATGAGGGTTTTGGTTTTCTTATTTTTTTTTTTTTTGGTTTCACACGTGAAGGTGAAGGAGAAGGGTGGAGGAGAGTTGTGGGTTTGATATTTTGGGCTTTACCAAATTGGGCTAGACTTAGGATATTAGTTTTTAGTGTTTGAATCAAAAACCGGTTCGGATTGTTTTTTTTTCGAATTCAATGAGTTTTCCTAATTCAAATTCTTTTCGACATAAAATTCTAAAATTATTCTTGATTGCACAAATCGTTAAAATATTTAGAATATATTTAAATAAAATTAAATATACATTAAATATATAAATATAATAAATTTCAAAAATCGTTAAATATTTAGAACGTACTTAAAATAAAATAAATATACGTTAATTATATATTTATTACTTAAAATTCATAAATTCTATTTAAATATAAATAATATACGTTAAAATATATTAATAAAATTTATAAATTTACGGGGGATTACAATCTACCCCTCTTAAAAGAAGTTTCGTCCCGAAACTTGACACGAAATTTCCCACATTTTCCCCAAAACTTTTAACTTATTCTTACTAGAGAAGTACTTGTGCCACCTATGTGCACTCTTTTGCCAACTCAAAGCTATTTGTGTTACTCATGAACACCTTTTCTTATGCGGAGAATCTATTTGCTTTGCATCAACTTGTAAAATTTGCTAAAATAAGCACAGAAAATGCCACAAAATAGGTAAAAAGCGCGAATTTCTATCGCATTCTACCCCCTTAAAGAAAACGAGTTACGCCCTCGTAACTCACCTCAGGGAATAACTAACCAAAATTCTCTTTTGACGAATTCTATCCTCAAAATTCCTATATCACTAAAACTACTAACTTTAGACTTTTCACAACAGATGACGAAACAAAAGAACAAGTCACCACGAATTAAATAATGCTTAACTTGCGCGGAGTTAATAGAAAAGTACCAGAATCTATATCGGCAGATCGTTCATCCTCATTCTGATTCATCATGTACAACTTTCCTGGAGCCTTATTCGGGTTGTTGTTATCATTTGCAGGCTTATTATAGTTCTCTTGATTATTTTGTGCCCCTCCAGGCTTTGAATTTTGACCTCCAGATTGGTTAAACCTCACTTGGTTTCCACCTCCATTACTATTTTGTTCCTTTCTGTGCTTAGTGAAGCACTCATACTCCCTATGTCCCCTTTTCTGACAATAGTTGCAGGTCACTAATTCTCCTTTGCAGTTCTTACCAGGGTGATTGTTACTGCACATCTTGCAATGATGCACTCTCTCAGATGGGTTCGAGTTGTTGTGGTGCCCCTGATTGTTTCCTCCTTGGAAATTTCCATTTCCATTCCCATTTCCGTTTCTATTCTTTTTAAAGTTTTCTTGGTTACCCCCAGCATTAAAATCTTTCCTCTTTTCCCCAATTACCACAGTTTTCTTTTCCCTTCTAGACTGCAGACCATAAATATGAGCAGCTCTCCCATACACTATGTCTAAGGAAGTAAAAGTTTCTCCACCTAATCCCAGTTGAATTTCATCCGTCAGCCCTTGCTCAAACCTTTGAGCCTTTAGCTCCTCAGTAGCTACCACCTCAGGTGCAAACCTCGATAAAGCTATAAACTTGCTATAGTATTCAGCAATAGTCATATTCCCCATCCTAAGGTTGATAAACTCCTGCGCTTTCTGCTTTCTCATAAAAGGAGGATAAAACTTCCCCCTCAAGGCAACAATAAATGAATCCCAATTGAATCCCTCAACAGCACTTAGTCTATTTCCATTTTCTTTCCACCATAAATCGGCTTCATCTTTTAGATAAAGGACAGCTTGACTTACTCTCATACTCCCAGGGCAACTCACAGCCTCAAATAGTTTCTCAAACTCCCTAATCCAGTTTTCCCGGAAGGTAGGGTCTGCTTGTCCCTTGAAATACGGTGGCTTAACCTTAGAAAGTCTTTCAAACATTTCCCCTGCAGAGTCGGGGCGCTCAGTTCTCTCTTGGGTTAGCTTTTCCGCCAAGAGGCGAATCGCAGCAGCTAGATCATTGTTGTTGGCCATTCTAGAACGCGACCTGCAATTAGTATATTCTACTTTAGGTTTGAAACACCACTTATACATTATCCCATACAATTTAATACTTGAATTGACCATAAAGACCGCCTCAACCAACAATGTTCACATTAATACGCATCATTTACGAAGGCACGACAATCGTTTACAAAGGTGCAACGATCGTCTACAAGATGCAATAATCATTAAAAATAATCATCCTCAATAGTTCACGAAAGACATTCACACACTGCACACAAGGCATAACATTTTGAATCATATTGGTCATGAGGGTCTAGATTTGTCCTCACTTCCTTTATGTACTCAAATTATTTAATATTATTGTGGCAATTAAATTGATCCACAATTCACATTGAGTATGCAAACAATTAATCCACGACGTACTACCTAGAGGTTGGAGTATTATGGAATCCTCAAAATAGAATAAAGAACACTTCCTTGAAAACTTTAACTTTTATTGCTAACTCCATAGAGGTTTATTACATCCTTGAAAATAATAAAGAACATTTCAAACTTCAATAAACTTAAACCTTAAACAGTTGTAGCTTTGCTACTTATTCTTTAAAACATAAAAGAGCTAATTAACTATTCATGACTTCAAAATATTTGTGGCCTCTTGCCTATCCATTGCTCCTGAGACTTGCGGAGTGAAATTTAGATCTCAAGATCATCGAACTCTTCTTCAGGGTCTTCATCGGGGTCTTCCTCAGGGTTTGCATCTTCACCCATGTCTTCATCTTGATTAGGCTCACTTGCCATCTCCTGTTCACTTTCGAACTCTGCATCCGAATCACTAGAGATCTCAATGGTTGGCTCATGAGCCGCTGGGTTAGGATTCTCTGCCTCAACACCTACATTCTCATTCTCCACAGCTACATCATTTTCCTCTAGGTCATTATTTACACTAATTCCCATAGGTTCTTCTGTAACTGAATCCCCAACATGACTCCCTACGATTTTACCGTCTCTAAACCCACTTTCTGCTGCTTCAATAATGGTGGTCAGAATTTCTGAATCATATTTCCATCTACCATCCCAAGTTCCATACTTAACCAAGTTTGGAGTTCCATTATCAGAATGCATGTCTTTAAACTTTTCCTTGAGTTCTAGGTATGGAAATTTGTTAGGTAAGCAATTAATGATAGTGGCTGCTATGATATCCTTTCTCATTAAGATAGGTTGCCCTTGAACCTTAGCATAATATTCACATCCAAACACAATTTTCTTCACATAAATATCTGGGGTTTCTATATCAAGTTTCTCGAAGGATCCTATATTGGTATACTTGGAAAGAAACATTTTATTCCTGAAATAAACAATTCAAGGTCTCACTAACAATTTTCCCGCCAAAACATAAACAAGGTTCAGTAATCGATAAGTTTGGTGGAATCAAACAATTCTTTATGCACTTGTAAATGTAACACTTAAACAATTAGCACACGCGCGTACATAACAATCAATTTCTAATGCTAGCGTTGACTAGCCACTAATGCACATATAATTCTATCTTATATGCCCTTCTTATACTACCCATCTCTCATAAGCTAAAGCATTGAAATAATTTAAATAACAAGGTAAAAGGACGATAATATAAGAAAATTATAACATAGAATAATAACATAAATAAAAATATAAAATAAATTAAGTAAAATAAATTAAGGAAATGCGTAGCGAATAAATTAGAAAATAAAGTTATTAATTCGAAAAAGATTTATATTTCCTAATTAACGAATTCTAAATCTTGAAACAACTTTAAAAAAAAAAAATTGAACTCCTTTTTAAAAAATGTATTCATATTATTTTTATTTATTTGTTTGAATAATAAATAATAAAAAAAAATAAAAATGTCCAAAGTATCACTTTAACTTGGAAAAAATAATTTGATTTCGAACGTAAATAAGGAATATCGTATACTTTCAAACAGGGTAAAATGAATTTGGCCCCCCAAAAAAAAGTACCAATTTTTGAACACTATAATACGTAAAATCTCGATTTTTAAGAAATTTATTTTAAATAACTAGATAGTTAGGCGCCTAAAAATTTATTAAAGTAAAACCTTAGCTTCTAGATACCACTTTGTAACACCCCGACAATTCTCTCTCTTTTCTAAAATAATCTTTTAATATAAAACGTAGAGAATTATCAAGGCATTATCGCCCGTGTGAAAACGTAACGGCTTATTCAGAATTTTGCAGCGGAAAACATAAAACTAACTTTAGGTTTATAAATAATCGATTACAGATTTAGTCCCCAAAAATCAACCAACGAAAATAAGGAAATATAAATAGTACGACAAGTTTAAAGTCCCAATTAACAAACCCAAGTCAACTTAGCAAATCAAAACTAAATACAAGCTCTCTATTCCCGATCCCAATGATGCAACATCTTCAAACCTGCAGATGGACAATGCTTATTGATCCTTAGAGACTGCTCACCAAAGATTGGGTCATCACAGGATCAATAAGGCATAGCCATGATCAACATGCACAAGCAAAAGCACGTAATCAGCAAAGCTGAGTACTACATACTAAATCAATAATAATCCTAACATGATTCTATTAAACGAACAATCCTAACATGGTACTAAATAAAACATAAGCAAGGATAATCAAGATATATTGACTTGAAGACTATATTTGACTGAACTAGACCTTTGTATCATTAACATTATTTTAATTGAAATAGTCAATGGACTGAGTTGTCTACTAGAAACTTCTTCTTCTTCACTAAGGAAGACGAGGTACGGGCGCGACTCCGTAAACCCCAATGACCTGCGATATCGAGGGACTTTTTAAATAAAAATAGAACCGGTGATCAATCCGGCCCCAGAAAAGCCATAGGCTACCCATGACCCCAACTCCTGATTGTCCGTCACTTTAGACGTGCACAGTCTAAAGCTATTGCTACTCATTTTCACTTTACATGACTTAACTTTTAATACTTGGTTATGACTCATCAAACATAAATATTATATTCAACAAGTAAACACAACTTCTTTTATCTTTGAATTAAACAAGTGATCACAGAGATGTCACACAAGACTTATTCCAATTAATTCAACCTTTCCTTTAATACTGATCAACCCCTCTATATGGGTATAAGGTTTCAACTTACTAAACAAGGTCTTCGGCCCTTATAAAGTAGTGAAAAGCTAAAAGGGAACAATGAACAATCGACCTGAATCAATATATATACTAATCTAATGTTCCCAACCAACATGTTCGCATCAATCATCCATACCAACATGCTATAATTCTCATAACGAAATATATATGCTTAACATGTCCATCCAACAATATTAAACATGCACTTCCAACATAACCTAGTTCATCAACAATTTCAACATAACCAAGTTCCTCAATCGTTTCAACATAATGAAGTTCATCAATCATTTCAATATGGTTTCAACAAATCACACACATTCCAAGCACACATGTATGTACGTACCTTGTGTAAACAAACTGATAGGCCACTTTAACGAATTCAAAAATCGCCTATAAAGAATTCTCCGCCTAAAAACAACCAATAAAATTCCCCAATCAATATCCAACAATTTACAGCAATATTAAAGTACTCTAAATACATCCTAAACATATTTTGAACCATCCCCAATATCGAAACTTAACTAATTAACCTCCAAGCATAATAACTATTAAACTAATGATCCCAAAACGTTCTAAACTCCAATAAAACATCCCTTTTAAAATTTCCAGCAATATAAAATAATTTTAAACGTCCACAAAATATAATCAACGTTCTTAAAATCATGAAAATAATAACTTTAATAATATATAACCATTCTATTATGATTTTAGAATATTAAAACCTTACAATTCATGCTTTAAATACTAAAAACTCTTATTTCAATTCGATTATGTAATATGAAAATTAAATTATTAATTAAGCATAATATATAATCTGAAAATCTAACTTAATCATAAAAACTTATAATTTATATTCAAGAAACATGAATTAAATTAATAAAACTTCATTAAAACCCTAACTTAAACGTAATTAACAAATCTGAAAATAATTAAATTAATTTCAACAACATATAATCTGAAATTATTTTTGATTAAACCATAACGATTATAATTTTAATTCAAGAAGCATAAATTAAATTAATAAACATAATTAAAATAATTAGTTACTTAGGGTTTAAGAAATAACCAAAAAGGAGAAAAAGGAGTTGCTAGCTGGCCGGCGGAGGGACGGCGGCCGCAGTGCTGGTGGTCGCGGGTTGGGCGACGGCGGCAGTAGTGTTAGTGGTTGCGGGTTGGGCGACGGCTGCAGCAGGGCTGGTGGTCGCGGGTGGTTGCAGGCCACGAAAGAGAAAGGGGGATGGATGGTTGGCCGGCGAAGCAGCGACGCTGCAGGTGGCGACGCGGCGGAGTGAACGACGAAGGTGGTTGGTTGTGGCTGGCCTAGTTGTGCGCAAAACAGAGCATAAGTGAGGGGGAAAGAAAACAAAGAATAACGAGGGAGAGAAAGAAAAAACGAAAGAGAGAGAAGAGGGAGTTACCGGACGGCGAAGGTGGTGGCTCGACGGCGGTGGTCACTGCGGTGGTGCAGTAGGCGGCTGAGAGTAAGGAACGTGAAGGAGGAAGAAGGTTTTGGGTTTCACGTGATTGCAGGGGAGAGAATGAGGGTTTTGGTTTTCTTATTTTTTTTTTTTTTGGTTTCACACGTGAAGGTGAAGGAGAAGGGTGGAGGAGAGTTGTGGGTTTGATATTTTGGGCTTTACCAAATTGGGCTAGACTTAGGATATTAGTTTTTAGTGTTTGAATCAAAAACCGGTTCGGATTGTTTTTTTTTCGAATTCAATGAGTTTTCCTAATTCAAATTCTTTTCGACATAAAATTCTAAAATTATTCTTGATTGCACAAATCGTTAAAATATTTAGAATATATTTAAATAAAATTAAATATACATTAAATATATAAATATAATAAATTTCAAAAATCGTTAAATATTTAGAACGTACTTAAAATAAAATAAATATACGTTAATTATATATTTATTACTTAAAATTCATAAATTCTATTTAAATATAAATAATATACGTTAAAATATATTAATAAAATTTATAAATTTACGGGGGATTACAATCTACCCCTCTTAAAAGAAGTTTCGTCCCGAAACTTGACACGAAATTTCCCACATTTTCCCCAAAACTTTTAACTTATTCTTACTAGAGAAGTACTTGTGCCACCTATGTGCACTCTTTTGCCAACTCAAAGCTATTTGTGTTACTCATGAACACCTTTTCTTATGCGGAGAATCTATTTGCTTTGCATCAACTTGTAAAATTTGCTAAAATAAGCACAGAAAATGCCACAAAATAGGTAAAAAGCGCGAATTTCTATCGCATTCTACCCCCTTAAAGAAAACGAGTTACGCCCTCGTAACTCACCTCAGGGAATAACTAACCAAAATTCTCTTTTGACGAATTCTATCCTCAAAATTCCTATATCACTAAAACTACTAACTTTAGACTTTTCACAACAGATGACGAAACAAAAGAACAAGTCACCACGAATTAAATAATGCTTAACTTGCGCGGAGTTAATAGAAAAGTACCAGAATCTATATCGGCAGATCGTTCATCCTCATTCTGATTCATCATGTACAACTTTCCTGGAGCCTTATTCGGGTTGTTGTTATCATTTGCAGGCTTATTATAGTTCTCTTGATTGTTTTGTGCCCCTCCAGGCTTTGAATTTTGACCTCCAGATTGGTTAAACCTCACTTGGTTTCCACCTCCATTACTATTTTGTTCCTTTCTGTGCTTAGTGAAGCACTCATACTCCCTATGTCCCCTTTTCTGACAATAGTTGCAGGTCACTAATTCTCCTTTGCAGTTCTTACCAAGGTGATTGTTACTGCACATCTTGCAATGATGCACTCTCTCAGATGGGTTCGAGTTGTTGTGGTGCCCCTGATTGTTTCCTCCTTGGAAATTTCCATTTCCATTCCCATTTCCGTTTCTATTCTTTTTAAAGTTTTCTTGGTTACCCCCAGCATTAAAATCTTTCCTCTTTTCCCCAATTACCACAGTTTTCTTTTCCCTTCTAGACTGCAGACCATAAATATGAGCAGCTCTCCCATACACTATGTCTAAGGAAGTAAAAGTTTCTCCACCTAATCCCAGTTGAATTTCATCCGTCAGCCCTTGCTCAAACCTTTGAGCCTTTAGCTCCTCAGTAGCTACCACCTCAGGTGCAAACCTCGATAAAGCTATAAACTTGCTATAGTATTCAGCAATAGTCATATTCCCCATCCTAAGGTTGATAAACTCCTGCGCTTTCTGCTTTCTCATAAAAGGAGGATAAAACTTCCCCCTCAAGGCAACAATAAATGAATCCCAATTGAATCCCTCAACAGCACTTAGTCTATTTCCATTTTCTTTCCACCATAAATCGGCTTCATCTTTTAGATAAAGGACAGCTTGACTTACTCTCATACTCCCAGGGCAACTCACAGCCTCAAATAGTTTCTCAAACTCCCTAATCCAGTTTTCCCGGAAGGTAGGGTCTGCTTGTCCCTTGAAATACGGTGGCTTAACCTTAGAAAGTCTTTCAAACATTTCCCCTGCAGAGTCGGGGCGCTCAGTTCTCTCTTGGGTTAGCTTTTCCGCCAAGAGGCGAATCGCAGCAGCTAGATCATTGTTGTTGGCCATTCTAGAACGCGACCTGCAATTAGTATATTCTACTTTAGGTTTGAAACACCACTTATACATTATCCCATACAATTTAATACTTGAATTGACCATAAAGACCGCCTCAACCAACAATGTTCACATTAATACGCATCATTTACGAAGGCACGACAATCGTTTACAAAGGTGCAACGATCGTCTACAAGATGCAATAATCATTAAAAATAATCATCCTCAATAGTTCACGAAAGACATTCACACACTGCACACAAGGCATAACATTTTGAATCATATTGGTCATGAGGGTCTAGATTTGTCCTCACTTCCTTTATGTACTCAAATTATTTAATATTATTGTGGCAATTAAATTGATCCACAATTCACATTGAGTATGCAAACAATTAATCCACGACGTACTACCTAGAGGTTGGAGTATTATGGAATCCTCAAAATAGAATAAAGAACACTTCCTTGAAAACTTTAACTTTTATTGCTAACTCCATAGAGGTTTATTACATCCTTGAAAATAATAAAGAACATTTCAAACTTCAATAAACTTAAACCTTAAACAGTTGTAGCTTTGCTACTTATTCTTTAAAACATAAAAGAGCTAATTAACTATTCATGACTTCAAAATATTTGTGGCCTCTTGCCTATCCATTGCTCCTGAGACTTGCGGAGTGAAATTTAGATCTCAAGATCATCGAACTCTTCTTCAGGGTCTTCATCGGGGTCTTCCTCAGGGTTTGCATCTTCACCCATGTCTTCATCTTGATTAGGCTCACTTGCCATCTCCTGTTCACTTTCGAACTCTGCATCCGAATCACTAGAGATCTCAATGGTTGGCTCATGAGCCGCTGGGTTAGGATTCTCTGCCTCAACACCTACATTCTCATTCTCCACAGCTACATCATTTTCCTCTAGGTCATTATTTACACTAATTCCCATAGGTTCTTCTGTAACTGAATCCCCAACATGACTCCCTACGATTTTACCGTCTCTAAACCCACTTTCTGCTGCTTCAATAATGGTGGTCAGAATTTCTGAATCATATTTCCATCTACCATCCCAAGTTCCATACTTAACCAAGTTTGGAGTTCCATTATCAGAATGCATGTCTTTAAACTTTTCCTTGAGTTCTAGGTATGGAAATTTGTTAGGTAAGCAATTAATGATAGTGGCTGCTATGATATCCTTTCTCATTAAGATAGGTTGCCCTTGAACCTTAGCATAATATTCACATCCAAACACAATTTTCTTCACATAAATATCTGGGGTTTCTATATCAAGTTTCTCGAAGGATCCTATATTGGTATACTTGGAAAGAAACATTTTATTCCTGAAATAAACAATTCAAGGTCTCACTAACAATTTTCCAGCCAAAACATAAACAAGGTTCAGTAATCGATAAGTTTGGTGGAATCAAACAATTCTTTATGCACTTGTAAATGTAACACTTAAACAATTAGCACACGCGCGTACATAACAATCAATTTCTAATGCTAGCGTTGACTAGCCACTAATGCACATATAATTCTATCTTATATGCCCTTCTTATACTACCCATCTCTCATAAGCTAAAGCATTGAAATAATTTAAATAACAAGGTAAAAGGACGATAATATAAGAAAATTATAACATAGAATAATAACATAAATAAAAATATAAAATAAATTAAGTAAAATAAATTAAGGAAATGCGTAGCGAATAAATTAGAAAATAAAGTTATTAATTCGAAAAAGATTTATATTTCCTAATTAACGAATTCTAAATCTTGAAACAACTTTAAAAAAAAAAAAAAAATTGAACTCCTTTTTAAAAAATGTATTCATATTATTTTTATTTATTTGTTTGAATAATAAATAATAAAAAAAAATAAAAATGTCCAAAGTATCACTTTAACTTGGAAAAAATAATTTGATTTCGAACGTAAATAAGGAATATCGTATACTTTCAAACAGGGTAAAATGAAATCGGCCCCCCAAAAAAAAGTACCAATTTTTGAACACTATAATACGTAAAATCTCGATTTTTAAGAAATTTATTTTAAATAACTAGATAGTTAGGCGCCTAAAAATTTATTAAAGTAAAACCTTAGCTTCTAGATACCACTTTGTAACACCCCGACAATTCTCTCTTTTCTAAAATAATCTTTTAATATAAAACGTAGAGAATTATCAAGGCATTATCGCCCGTGTGAAAACGTAACGGCTTATTCAGAATTTTGCAGCGGAAAACATAAAACTAACTTTAGGTTTATAAATAATCGATTACAGATTTAGTCCCCAAAAATCAACCAACGAAAATAAGAATATAAATAGTACGACAAGTTTAAAGTCCCAATTAACAAACCCAAGTCAACTTAGCAAATCAAAACTAAATACAAGCTCTCTATTCCCGATCCCAATGATGCAACATCTTCAAACCTGCAGATGGACAATGCTTATTGATCCTTAGAGACTACTCACCAAAGATTGGGTCATCACAGGATCAATAAGGCATAGCCATGATCAACATGCACAAGCAAAAGCACGTAATCAGCAAAGCTGAGTACTACATACTAAATCAATAATAATCCTAACATGATTCTATTAAACGAACAATCCTAACATGGTACTAAATAAAACATAAGCAAGGATAATCAAGATATATTGACTTGAAGACTATATTTGACTGAACTAGACCTTTGTATCATTAACATTATTTTAATTGAAATAGTCAATGGACTGAGTTGTCTACTAGAAACTTCTTCTTCTTCACTAAGGAAGACGAGGTACGGGCGCGACTCCGTAAACCCCAATGACCTGCGATATCGAGGGACTTTTTAAATAAAAATAGAACCGGTGATCAATCCGGCCCCAGAAAAGCCATAGGCTACCCATGACCCCAACTCCTGATTGTCCGTCACTTTAGACGTGCACAGTCTAAAGCTATTGCTACTCATTTTCACTTTACATGACTTAACTTTTAATACTTGGTTATGACTCATCAAACATAAATATTATATTCAACAAGTAAACACAACTTCTTTTATTTTTGAATTAAACAAGTGATCACAGAGATGTCACACAAGACTTATTCCAATTAATTCAACCTTTCCTTTAATACTGATCAACCCCTCTATATGGGTATAAGGTTTCAACTTACTAAACAAGGTCTTCGGCCCTTATAAAGTAGTGAAAAGCTAAAAGGGAACAATGAACAATCGACCTGAATCAATATATATACTAATCTAATGTTCCCAACCAACATGTTCGCATCAATCATCCATACCAACATGCTATAATTCTCATAACGAAATATATATGCTTAACATGTCCATCCAACAATATTAAACATGCACTTCCAACATAACCTAGTTCATCAACAATTTCAACATAACCAAGTTCCTCAATCGTTTCAACATAATGAAGTTCATCAATCATTTCAATATGGTTTCAACAAATCACACACATTCCAAGCACACATGTATGTACGTACCTTGTGTAAACAAACTGATAGGCCACTTTAACGAATTCAAAAATCGCCTATAAAGAATTCTCCGCCTAAAAACAACCAATAAAATTCCCCAATCAATATCCAACAATTTACAGCAATATTAAAGTACTCTAAATACATCCTAAACATATTTTGAACCATCCCCAATATCGAAACTTAACTAATTAACCTCCAAGCATAATAACTATTAAACTAATGATCCCAAAACGTTCTAAACTCCAATAAAACATCCCTTTTAAAATTTCCAGCAATATAAAATAATTTTAAACGTCCACAAAATATAATCAACGTTCTTAAAATCATAAAAATAATAACTTTAATAATATATAACCATTCTATTATGATTTTAGAATATTAAAACCTTACAATTCATGCTTTAAATACTAAAAACTCTTATTTCAATTCGATTATGTAATATGAAAATTAAATTATTAATTAAGCATAATATATAATCTGAAAATCTAACTTAATCATAAAAACTTATAATTTATATTCAAGAAACATGAATTAAATTAATAAAACTTCATTAAAACCCTAACTTAAACGTAATTAACAAATCTGAAAATAATTAAATTAATTTCAACAACATATAATCTGAAATTATTTTTGATTAAACCATAACGATTATAATTTTAATTCAAGAAGCATAAATTAAATTAATAAACATAATTAAAATAATTAGTTACTTAGGGTTTAAGAAATAACCAAAAAGGAGAAAAAGGAGTTGCTAGCTGGCCGGCGGAGGGACGGCGGCCGCAGTGCTGGTGGTCGCGGGTTGGGCGACGGCGGCAGTAGTGTTAGTGGTTGCGGGTTGGGCGACGGCTGCAGCAGGGCTGGTGGTCGCGGGTGGTTGCAGGCCACGAAAGAGAAAGGGGGATGGATGGTTGGCCGGCGAAGCAGCGACGCTGCAGGTGGCGACGCGGCGGAGTGAACGACGAAGGTGGTTGGTTGTGGCTGGCCTAGTTGTGCGCAAAACAGAGCATAAGTGAGGGGGAAAGAAAACAAAGAATAACGAGGGAGAGAAAGAAAAAACGAAAGAGAGAGAAGAGGGAGTTACCGGACGGCGAAGGTGGTGGCTCGACGGCGGTGGTCACTGCGGTGGTGCAGTAGGCGGCTGAGAGTAAGGAACGTGAAGGAGGAAGAAGGTTTTGGGTTTCACGTGATTGCAGGGGAGAGAATGAGGGTTTTGGTTTTCTTATTTTTTTTTTTTTTGGTTTCACACGTGAAGGTGAAGGAGAAGGGTGGAGGAGAGTTGTGGGTTTGATAT
Source organism: Spinacia oleracea (assembly GCF_020520425.1). Classification (NCBI taxonomy): domain Eukaryota; kingdom Viridiplantae; phylum Streptophyta; class Magnoliopsida; order Caryophyllales; family Amaranthaceae; genus Spinacia; species Spinacia oleracea. Next base: position 19,919,146 of record NC_079487.1, on the reverse strand, counting down.
TTTGGGCTTTACCAAATTGGGCTAGACTTAGGATATTAGTTTTTAGTGTTTGAATCAAAAACCGGTTCGGATTGTTTTTTTTTCGAATTCAATGAGTTTTCCTAATTCAAATTCTTTTCGACATAAAATTCTAAAATTATTCTTGATTGCACAAATCGTTAAAATATTTAGAATATATTTAAATAAAATTAAATATACATTAAATATATAAATATAATAAATTTCAAAAATCGTTAAATATTTAGAACGTACTTAAAATAAAATAAATATACGTTAATTATATATTTATTACTTAAAATTCATAAATTCTATTTAAATATAAATAATATACGTTAAAATATATTAATAAAATTTATAAATTTACGGGGGATTACATGAACATTTATTTATTTATTTGGAAATAAAGATTTACTATTTCGGAAATGAACATTTACTATATTGGAAATGAATGTTTATCTACTTATTTCAATATGAATGTTTATCTAATTATTTGGCAATCCTCATTTATTCAACCAATTTAAAAATGAACATTTATCTACTGATTATGAAATGAGTTATCTATTACTATATACTAAAAGAGATACCAGGAATGACAAATGTCAATTCCTGGTGCGATTTTTTCCCGACAAAAATCACTTTCCCAAAAAAATGTATTTGTTTTATTTTATTTTTATTCTCTACCTATTTTTATAAACTACTCCTTATTTATGTATGAAAACAAATTTTAGTTTATAAATTATGGCAATAATAGATATGACGTAATAATAATTATTCTAAATTGGTAATATTTTAGTCAAATCGCTATATTAATAATGGAAAATATATCACTCAATATTTTGGTTAAATTGTCATATTAACATTTTAAATATACATATTAGATGATTAAATTTAAACGAGTATGTTAAAAATGTTATAACTATATAGTAGTTAGGGAGATATTCAGTTAAATATTTTACAAACTTTTGTATAAGGCGGTCTTACCGTAAGACCGCCTTGATGGAAGTCTAGTTGCTGCCTTGATGGCAGTCCAGCTGCCAAGTAGGCAGTGACGTCAGCGTTTAAAAAAGAAACAAGTTCAAAATATATATACCTATTTATGATTTATTTACCATTTATTTTCAAGCCTTTTCTCTCTCTTCCTCATTTCTCAGATTAGGGTTTTCTCCCTCCTCCCTCCTCCCCCTCCCATCACGTTTTCTTTCTCTTCCTCCTTCCATCACACACATGGCGGCGGCGACAGAGACGATGGTCGTCGTCGTAGCAGAGAATAATTTCCGCCAGAGTGGAAGAGCCGCATCGATGTGGAAGCAGGGAGCATAGGTGTCGAGACAATGTTAGGGTTTTGCGATGGAGAAGAGAGACGGAGAATTCGAGAAACTTATGTTGCTGTGGCGGTACGAATGAGAATGCGGCTGAATTTGGTGGTCGGAGGTACAAAGGTCGGTGGCTGAGGCGGAGGTACGAATGTGGATGCGGAGGCGAATGAGGAGGCAGAGGTACAAAGACATTGGTTGTGGCTGCAGCGATACCTCTCTTCTTCTTCTTCTTCCCTCCTCCATTCTTCCTCATGTACAAAGACATTGGTTCTGACTTGTATTTTCGATCGATATTCTATTAATTCAGGTTTTTGTTTATTAATTTGGCGATTTCAATTGAATCGCAATATCTAGGGTTTCTCTTGCCACCAAGACCGCCTCAGCCACCAGATTCCGCCTTCAAAACAGGTTAGATTTTCTACAATCTGTAGATTTTTATTTTATTTATATGAAATTAGTATGTTCTTATGATGGAGTTTGATTTCTGGAGTTTTTGATTTTTGGAGTTTTTGATTTTTGATGTAATTAGGTCAACTCTTTGATGTAATTAGGTCAACTCTTGCGATTTTTGAGGAGGAGGCTTTGCGGTGGTGGCGGTCTGGCTGATGGTTGTGCAGTGTTGGTGCTGCGGTGTGATGCCGATTATTGTGATAGAATCGCTGCAAACTGAGGATTCGTAGCGGGGAAGCACTGGTGTTTTAGTTTTAGTTAAGAATTGTAATGTTTTAGTTACACTTTTTTTGTATTTAGTTAAGAATAATTATGTTTTAGTTAGTTATAATTCTGAAATAATGGTATTCTCAGTGGAATTGCTGGACTGATTTTCTATGTTTTAGTTATGAATTTTTAAGTTTTAGTCACGATTTTTTTTGTTTTAGTTAAGGTTTTTTGAGTTTTAGTTACGTATTTTTTAGTTTTCATTCAGGGCTTTAGTTGTGATTTTTCGAGTTTTAGTTATGATTTTACCAGTTTAAGTTACGATTTTCTTGGATTTAGTTAACATTTTTTGAGTTTTAGTTATGTGTTTTTGAGTTTCAGAACAAATAGTTAAGCAATGTAACATATATATTAGTTAAGCTTCAGAACCAATTAGTTAAGCAATGTAATAAATTAGTTAAGTAATGTAACATATTAGTTAAACCGTGTAACCAATTAGTGAAGCACTGAAACCAATTAGTGAAGCACCAGAACAATTAGTTATGCATTGGATTTAATTAAGTTATCACTGGAACTGATTAATTAGTTAAGTTTAAAATTCAATTAGTTAAGCAACGAAACTAATTAGTTATGCAATGAAACCAATTAGTTAAGTACTGAACCAATTAGTTAAGCACTGAACCCAATTAGTTAAGCAATGAAATCAATTAGTTAAGCATTGCAACTAATTAGTTAAGATTTTATGAGTTTTAGCTAATAATAAGTTTGTTTAAAATTAATAACTATTTGACTCATAAGTTTAACTATTTGTCTTTATACCTTAACTATTTTGTTATTCAATTAGTTATGATTTTTTTTACTTTTAGTTATGTTTTACACTATTTTAATTAGTACCAAAAAAAATTGAAAATTTTAATTTCGAAAAAAATTTGAAAAAAAAAAATTAAAGCCTGAAATCCAATTAGTTAAGCTTGAAGTCCATTTAGTTAAGCCTGAAGTCCAATTAGTTAAACCTGAAAAATAAAATCAAAAAAAAAAATTAAAAAAAAAAAATTCAATTTTTTTTACATGCTGACGTCAGCATGACGTCAGCACACGCGCCGACATGGCTGCCAGCAAGACTGCCAACAAGGCGGTCTTTCCTGTGAGGCGGTCTCACACAAAAGTTTCTCTATATTTTGTGAAAAAAATATCAAAATCCGTGCGTACACGGGATCTAATCTAGTTACTATTATTAAAATGAACTTAGTTATTGCATTACTATATTATTACTTTGAATTATTAATTGGATTTACCGGGGTACAACACTTAGGGTTAGCAAAAGGTTTTTTTATTATTAATTGGGTTTATGCGCAGCCCGATTTCAGTGGCGGTTCCCGCCATCTCTCTTTCTATATATATTCTTGTAAGGCGTGTTGCAATCGCTTTTCGTTCTCTTTCCTCCGTCTGCGAAACTGCGAATCCCCTCTCTTGTTTGGAAAGTTCAAGATCTTTATCCCCAATTTTGTTGTTTGATTATCGATGGAAAACCCTAACACAAATGCAGTAGATCTGGTACTAATCCCACGCATCCGAATCGATTTTAAACTTGTACCAGTTGATGGTTCTGACTTCTATTTATCACGACATTTTGTTAGTATGATCTCATTTTTGGTAGAGGTTCTTGTCAGGCCTCGAGATCGATGGTTTACGCTTCCCGAGCATGATATTGACCTCGAACCATCCGTATCGCCGGCTGGTTGGGGTTGGTATAGGGATAGGAAACCGAAGATAATAGACGGCGATCCTGGATTTTTGTATGTACGGAACTTGACTTTCATTCTCAACGATGCCGCCACCTTCCACGGCCAAGATTTGGAAACCAAACTCCACCAGGCTAAACACTTCTTTCTTGAGAAGCTGACCAATCAGATTTTATATCATGAAACTTTAGGACACGAGCTTAAAATTGTGCCGTTTTTGAAACCATCTGAAGATGCTCGTCAAATGATTAACCTCCTCAAAGGTATCTCTGTTTACTTTCTCTGTTTTATTTGACACTAAACACTTTGCTTTTCACGCTTTCTGCTTTGTTATTTCACAGCATCACCACAGGAGTCACCCACTATTGTTCTCAAGGGTTTGCCTTGTGACTGGCTTGCTGATGAACCATCTATGCTGAATCTTCGCAACTTTTTTGGGACTCTTGGGAGAGTCAGGTATTATAACATTCGACAATTCTTTTCTTTTGATTATATGCAATGTACTATTTCATCAAAATACTCTAGTGTTGACGACTCTTTGATGTGTGTAGTGTTGACAACTCTTTGATGTGTGGTGTAAAGTGTTTGTTAGGCTTTGATGTGTGTAGTGTTGAGTCGTTGACAACTCTTGAGTGCAGTGATTACCACTCTTAATTTTGTGTGCTACTACCCCTTAGGTGGTTTTTTCCCCTTGTTGGTCGGAGTATTATCATATTATCATCCATAGGCTGCAAATAGTTTTTGGCAATGGCCCTAATTAATTGAGGTCAATTACTGAACTATGCTTCCTCTTTGAGGACAGGATAATAATGAAAAGGAAAAGTGGGAGAAGGAATTAAGGAAAGAAAGAAAAAGGAAAATGTTGGTTACTTGGGCATATTAGTTTTGTTATATCCTTTTTATGTTACTGTGCTCCCTGTAGATAATCTACTATCTTTGTGTTTTCAAACACTGAAATACAGTAAATACAACATATTTCCTTTTGGGTTGTTTTTCACAACTAGTTGTTCCCAAGACATTGGAATCCATTAGCAAAAATAACCGAGTAAATAGGTTGAATAATTAGATGAGGACTAAATTATTTATCAAATGTTAAGTAAATATGTTATGGTTGCTAATAATACCTTGCAAATGAAAGAGTCTAATATTTCATTTGTTATATAAATATATAATTTATGCATATAAAGATAAATAAATTATTGAAAAGAATGTAATAGGAAAAAAAAACATGACAAAAGGATCAAGTCATCATATAGAAGAAGAAAGAAAAAGAAGAAATAAAATGGAAAGAAATGTTGATGGTAGGATTTGAACCTTAGACCAAAGGAAACAAGCATTTAGAGCTTACAAATGGAAGCTAGGTTAGGAAATTTAGCTCCTTATGAATAGTGAATTTCAAGGAATCCTCACTCATATCACTATTGATAAGCATAGTACTCAAAACACATACATTTTAAAAGTTTGGGATATGTACCATTTCCTTCAAGGTTTCTACAGGAAGTTTTTGGTTGAAAATTATTTCACTACCCAATATAAGGGATCCATATTTGTAACTTTGTTATACACTCCCTAACTATCACTTAGGCAATGTTGTCAAATTTCACTACCTTTCTCTACATAATTGGTTTTGATGCATGTATTGAGACTTATGAGACACAAAGGTAAATATCAACGAGACTTGGGTTATTGAGAAACAAATGTAATATGAATGAGACTTTGGTTATTGAGTAACGAAGGTAATTGGTTTTGATGCTTGTATTGAGAAACAAAGGTCAAATTTCACATCCTCCTCTACATAAATGGTTGAGGTTATATGTATATCTTGTTTGTATGTTATTTTATGATTTTTAAAGTTCTCCACGCATCTTTTGTTAAATTCATAATTTCTCTCTTGTAGGGATCTTGATCTTGATATGGGTGAGAACAATGTCTCGATCCAATTCGAGGACTATGAGGAGTGTTGCAAAGCATTAAAAAAATTGTGTTCATTTTCTTTGAAGATGGAAAAGGTAAATTCTGGAACCTTTCTTATTGCAAGTTCATCCTAGTATTGGTCCTGATATTCGATATAGAGCTACTAGAACCCTGGTGGGTTTTCCGGACTTCTCGTAGCATATCTGCTGTGGCCTTGCTATTTGTTAATTATGTGAGTTCTTCTGAGTTAATGTAGTCATCAATGGCCAATTTACTTCCTGCTACTAATGTTACTGCCCAGAATCACTTGTAGTACTTTTTAGACTTTTTACTGTTAGTTACTTAGTTTTTTTTTTTGGGTAAGTAAGCGAGCTATAATTTCATTTATCCACAAAAACTATTACAAACACTAATGATTTTAGACTCAAACGTCCAAGATCAAAACCAAAACTACAAGGCTACAAAACCTACAAAACTAATGAGATCTACACAATCAAACTGTTAAGCCAAGCACTATCATCTGTACACAAATTCGTAGGCTTAACAGTAAGAATTCTACTAATTACCTCACTTTTTACACAATGAATCAGTGTGTTAGCAGGCTGCAGTTTTTGGGACCAGAAAACCTCGTTAAAAACTGATTAGTAGTTAAAAACTGGTATTAGTAGTAGCAGGCTGCAGTGTGTTAGTTACTTGTAATAAAAAGAAGTGGTATTAGTAGTTAAAAACTGATTAGTCCACAATACGATGTAGTGTTTTGGATATATGCTTTAAAAGAATCCCCCCCCGAAATTTGTTGAAGCCTTCATGTGTTATGAAAATTGAGACTTATTGAATCATTTCACATACTTGTTGTGAAGTTGTGATCCACATCTGTTTGAAACTTTTTGTTTGGATTTTGGTGTGTAGAATAAGGAGTCAAGGGTGGTTGACTATGAAGTGTCCTTGAAGAACGTCTCCCAGGAAATGTTAGCCAATGACAGCGTTCTTAAAGGGTTGTCTTTGAAGGATGATTCTGTGCCAATGGAGAAGGAAACTTTCACGGAGGAAATGCAGGCTTTGAAGATTCGAATGGCAAAGCTTGAAGAGGAATTGAAGGGTTTGAAAGCTATTATAGGGGCTCGTTACTGTCACTAAGTTATTTTGATGAAACTAGTATTTCCTTTATTAGGTATTTTTCCTTAGTAACTTGGTCAGGTAACTTCTATGACATAGGTACTTACAATGTCTTTAAATTAGGCCAACACATTTTAACTTCAGCATTGACAACTAGAAATCCTATTAGTAGAGATTATGCTACTACATGTAGATATAAGCTCCAATTTGCAAAGATTGATGGTGGAGTATCTTGTTTATTCTGGAGTCTTAAGTTGTGTAAGGTAATTATGTGTTTGTATTTCCTAAGTGCTTTGATGTTGGATACTCACTTGTATTCCACCCTTAGTGGGTGCATGCTAAATTAATGATTGGTGTTTACTTGATTTCGTGTACTCTCAGAACTTTCAGAAAGTGATGTTTCTCTTGTGATGCAAAAAAGCTATGTTGAGGAATGTATCTTTGCAGTCAGTCCTCTGTTTTAACTTGGCAATTGTGCGCGTCGGCGCATGTCATTGCTGTTGAAGTTTAAATATGACGATTGGCGCCTCTTGTTTCCCCGAGGCTGAACTTGTGTGCATGTCAATGCTGTGCTGGGCCTAATTTAAAGACATTGTAATTTTTATTATGGAGTTATGGATTATCTTCGCCTCGAAATGGCAAAATAATAAGCCGCGTTTTTATACAAAGAATTAGTCTACCCTCAATATTTCATATTTACTAGGTATTTGCGTTGTACGTCAATGTTTTATAAAGCGTAACTATATTAGTTTGCATTCTAGGAACTAATTTAGTGTATCGTTATTTGACGCCTGCATTTTCTAAAAACGCCCGCATTTGAAGAAGGAAAATACGGTACCCTCGTAATATTCATCCTTTCTAATAATAACAATAACAATAATTAAAAAAAACAAAAAAGGAAACCTGACTTTGAAATTTGAGACACGAACAGGAGTGAAATTCACCATTGAAATAGGCTACTTTGACACATTTTTATAGATCAAAGAAAAGGTTCTTGAATATTCTTTTTTTTTAACGCAAAAACGGAGACAATTTTATTAATAATTATGGCCTAAGGCCCATATCGAGTTTTCTAACAACTGGGCTACTATACCAAAAAATTATCGCCCAAACACATCTATCATTAAACCCTAACTCGATATAACTTACAACCAAAAGTTATAATGCCTCCGAACAGAACCCAGAAGAACCAAACTAAGTCGAACTGTAATTGAAATCCAGGCTGGGTATCTGTAAACCATCTACCAGCTTATTTTGCATTCTTGCTTGTTTCTGCAACTCGAACCACACCTTCAACTTCTTTTCCTTTTCCTTTACCTTCCTGATTGTCCCTTGGAATTGAAACAGCAGTTGGAATAGTGCCAAACTAGATCTCTGAAGTCATTGATGTGGAAGCTGCCACCATTGTTTCTGCTTCCAGATCAATCACCTCACGAACATCACGAACACCTGGAGCACTTTCAATTGTTACTACCAAACCTTGTAAATCTGCAGATACGCCCCCCTAGCAAACTGAGGAACCTCAACATAAAATTTGTGTCCAACTGCCATTGAAAGAGAATTAGCAGCCAAGCAATGTGCCACCATATTCCGAGCCCTTGGAATATGAGTGATTTCCACCTTCTCAAATCTAGTCAGAAGACTTGCAACATCATTCAACACTGGAGATAACTCATGGTGATGGTGATCATCAATTGTCTTCATCATAATTCTCATGTCTCGTTCTTGAATATTCTAGTGATATTGAATCTTGTGTTCCTCCTCATAATTCTCATGTCTCGTTGTTGCACCCAGTCGTGAAGATGATAAACCAAATCAAATGAAAATCTCAAATTAATTAAAACAAGTTCCTGGTAATCATGAAGATCAGTAATCATGAATATCCATTGTTGCTTCAATATTTTGCTCGTCCGCTCTCTCGAATTACTCTTAGACTGCCGAATTTAATTTAAAAAAAAATTACAAACCATCGTGCACGGGGATCGCACCGGCGGCACGGCTGCCGCGCACAGGATTGCGCCGTGACATGGAGGCCACGCAGATCTTGTGCGTGGCCGACATGTCACCGGCACAATCCCCGTGCGCGGCATCCATGTCGCAGACGCAATGGCTCTGCGCGGTGGAATTCTAAAAAAATTAAAAAAAATATACCGCCAACTGCCCAGAGATAAACATGAGGCCAATGTTCGTATACATGTTGATGAATCCATAGTTTATGTACAATTAAAGACTCGAGATGGTAAAATATGTGAATGAAGCTGTTGTTATTCGAGTTTATCAGAAACATAGCTACCTGAAACTCCACCAATTACCCCTCCCATCTTGAAAAAGGTTGACACAAAAGGTCGAGGGAGGCTACATCGCTGGTGGACAAATTGGTAAAATGGTAATTTCCTCTCATGAGTTGAAAGTCAAACAAATTACTACGTATGAGCAGCTATGACAGTAATTAGTACAACAATGACAGTATTTTAATACAACAATGACAGTATTTATGCAAACGATGAAAATACTTATATAACACTTGTATACATACTTTTACTCATTCATTTAATATGCAACACTTTTATCCATTCTTGTAAGTGGTCTCTTTACTTTTTATATTTCATTACAGTTGTATACATAATTTCCTTTTTTGGGTGATTGTGACAGTATTTTAATACAACAATGACAATACTTATATTACTAATGACAGTATATAACAATTTAGCAACACTTTTACACATTTAAAGGTGGGCCAGGTTTCCATTTTTTTTAAGGTGGGTATGGGTTCCTTATTTCCCTGGTTACCAGCGATGTAGACAACCTCACAAAAGGTCTTCTCCTCCTATTTATTATCATTATTAATGTTATTTTTTTTGAAGGTTATAATAATAATAATAATAATAATTATTTATTATTATTATTATTATTTTTATTATTATTATTATTAGAGGGGTGAACATTAAAAGGGTAAAATAGTATTTTCCTACACTAAACGCGGGCGTCGTTTTGAAATAGGGACCCTTTGACTTTTGACACTATTTACTAATTTTAATTTGACCATTATTTGTAATTAATGGGTAAGGAAAAATATAGCCGTATCTGATCTTGTTTGATTCGTCTCGATATGTACTTTCGAAATATCAATTTTTTATAATTTTTACGAATACAAAATTTGAGATATTGATGACCAAACATTTACATGGGCAAGCGTGAAAAGGTAAACTGTCCCCATTATTTCGAAACGGAGGGAGTATGTATAAAAAAGGTTAATAAGACAACTTGCAATGGTGCTAAATTGCTAGTCTCATTTTAGCAAATTAACCCCAAGCTAGTATTCCATCACAAATCTATGCATTTGGGTACTAACTAAATAACGTCAACAAGTGACCCCCGACTTACACAATAATTGATGCGTATGAACATAAAGTTCCATGAAATCCATTCCACTTTGAGACTTTATAACAGTACAATAATGTCATGAAAGACTATCCAATTTCAACCATATGACAAACCAAAATCCGGAAACCATCACCAATTATCATCAAGTTACCACCAAACACCCTAAGCTTGAGTATTAACCGAAGCTGCACTCTGCCCCATATTCACACCCGTCTTCTGTATTAACACACGGTTAAGCAGATTCTGTGTGCATAATCGCTCAGCCCAGCCTGAATCCTGCCAAGATTCTGACCGAATTCCAAGCCTAAACTAAGGAATTCAAAGGAAACTCTGGAAGAATCTCGCCAAACAGTAAGTCAGTTACCAGGAAGTGTGAAGCAGAAATGGAAGGCTAATAGAGACAAGTGGTTAGTTTTCATGAGAACCGCAATATAGCCAACATTATAATATAACCTGAAATCTAAATTTTTGTCATTTTCATCACCTTTATAAGTCTGTTCACATAATCTGTTATATTACTCACGCCTGAGAAGATAATACATGGACAAATCTGTTATTGTTAAGCACCGTTAATCAATCTAAATCACTATTTTGACGTCGTGTAGTTAATATTTGTGCATTAAAAATAACTCAGATTAGTAATGTAGTCTAATGCATGTCCCTTTCGTCGTCACGTTGAACTAGAAAGGACCATCGTGGGCTAATGTTGGGAACTCCCCGTATTAGTAAACGTCCCCCGAACTCTCAATCTTTGCTCTGTTGGATGTACGTTTAGCGATCTCTATAACAGGGATCACAAGGGAACCTATGGCCGTTGTGATCAAATATGTTCGCCTTTCGGGCATATCACAATAACCGGGTTTTTTTAGTTTTCTATTGTAGTTGTAAAAATGAATGGCGACTCTTAAAGACTAGTAAAAAAGAGGTTAATGCCTACAGTTAGTTCTGATTTTACTTCATATGATTGCCACATCCCGAGGGAAAAGTCGTTCGAGCCATTTTATTAGGAACAATACGCTCGTCCTATTTTTCGATCCCCTCACAAAGGAGAGGGCCCATCGTGACCTTTTTGAAGGAAATATGTCCTTCACCCAAGGTGCATTAAGTCTAATACCAAGTTCAGATTCATTGCGAATAATTAATTCAATAAGATCAAGTGATCGGAACAGCTAGCTTGAGCAATGCTTGAGATCAGTGAGTTCTAATGGATATTAAGCTCACAACTTACTCTTGACTGAACCTATAAGGTCACACCAATGACATGTAACAGATCACCGGATTAAATGAATCGGAAATTCATTTAATAGCTTTTCGGGAATTAGTTTGGAAAACATATTATATGATACGACCTTGCGTCGGAATCGTATATCGTATCGCGAATATTCGTAAGCTGGTCGAAACGAATAATCGTATCGTACGACGGTGGTTCTTCGTATACGATACGATAAATAATAGTTGTAAGACGTTAGTCGCGAATACGAGCCGCATCGGAGCTGCCGGCCCGTCGAGCCAAGCGCGCAAGGCCCACCGAGCCAGCGAGCTCGCAAGCAAGCAAGCCAGCCCGCCCAGGGCGTGGCACAACGCGCAACACCGCACAGCATCGCAGCAGCGAGCACGCAAGGCCCACGGCCCATGCTGCTCGGCTGCGCGCGCTGTGGGCTTGGCCTGCAGTGTGGCTGGGCGCGGGTTGTGGCTTGCGTGGGGATGTGGCCGGTCAAGGTCTTTTGGTCTTTGGCCGGTTAAATCATTAATATAATTAGGTTAATTATATTATTTCCCATATAGCACACAATCAGTTTTCCAAAATCCAAAAAACCTAATTCCTAAATTACGTTCTTCAGTTTTTCTCTCTAAAAAACTGTTCATCCCGAAAAGCAAAAATCTTGTGCATTGTCTAAGCTACAATAATCAAGACGAATCTGAACGTGTCGGTGAACCAAATAGAGGAACGACAAGTGGAGTTCTTTGTTCGTGTTTGTTGATACAATACTCGGGAAAACACGCTTCGAATGTAAGTTTGCTTAAACTGTGCTTTATACATGTTTCCTGGCTTTGGGGATGTTTCGCACATGTTATGTATGTTTAATTGTATTCCCCAACAGTGGTATCATGATCAACCTTATGTGTTCAAAGCATTTTTTAGCATGATTTATTGTTTTTGTTGTTGTAAAAAGTTTTGGAATTTTTTGTTGTATTTTTCGGAATTATTATGTAGTGCGTAACAAGGTCTGATTTCAAAAAGATTCGTATTTTCGAATTTTCTGACCCTAATCTGATTGGAAAAGATTTTCTAAGATCAAATCATGTGAATGGAATTGCAAAAACAGGCCTCTAAGTATGTGTTTTTGGGCGTTTTTGTTAATTTTCGTGTTAAAATTAATAAATTCGGAAAGTTTTTCAATTAATTGGTCAAGTTAAACTACTCGGAATTGATTGAAAATTTCAGCCGTTTTTAACAAGAATAAACCCTAATTTAGCTTTCCCCGAATTCGTAAATTTAAGATCGTTAATTGATTTTTTAAATAATTTGGATCTAGTAATTTGGTTAATTGGAAAAGGGAATATAATTTCATGTTCAGTGGCGAATTTTAAAAATTATTAGATTAAAATTTTGAATAGTTTCGTTAATTTTAATCGACAATTAAACCAAATTCGTAAAAATCTGAAATTTAAATGTTTAGAAGGATTTAAAGTTTTAGATTCGATTATTTAAAAGTTCAAATTTTCAGTTTGAAATTGGTCGTTCTTAAAATTTGAATAATGTTAGCCTTGATTTAATAATTTTAACGAAATTGGATTGTTGTTAAATTAATTAAATCGTAAAAACGTTATTTTTCGAAAATAAAAATCGTAAAATTTGTGAAAAACAACTTAATGCAAATGTTCGTGAAATTAATTTTTTTTTAATTAGTTGGTCCGTAGGCACGAACCAAAGGCACAACACAAGGGTGGGGTGGACGTGTGGCTCGTCGAGCCATGCGGGCTGCCACGCCTGTGCCGAGCCGCAGCGACGCGGGCAGCAGCAAGCGTGCTACGTGCCGCGCGCGCGCTGGGCTAGGGAAGGGGCAAGCAAGGCAGGCCGCCTTGGCTTGCTAGCTGCGAGCAAGCAATGCTGCCATGCCTTGCGTATCGTCGAGCACATCAGCATCACAGGGGCAGCGAGAGCTGCGGGTACGTGGGGCGTTGGCTGCGGGGGCATGAGAAGTTTCTCGTGTGCCTCGTAGGCCACACAACGTGCATTGCTGGGATGGGCGCAAGCCTAGCCGGCATTGCACTTAAACAATTTTTGTTGTTGTTTCGTTGGGATTGACATTTATGTTTGCATTAAAAATTGGCTAACGGGATGTTGATAATTATTTTATTTAACTTGGGCCGGGCCATGAGTTTAATTTAATATTTAAATAATTAATTATCCGGAATAGTTATTGGTTTGAGTGGGAGCCGCTAAATGAAATTAAAAATGAAATAATTATTTTAATTATTTTCGCAGGTCGCATTATTTTAATTAAATTCATTTTTAATTAGAATAAATTCTATGGATTAATAATTTGGAAATTGATTAATATTTTAGGACGCGTTTATGTGAACGTGAATTTTAATTAATTCATGTAAATACTTGCATAATTAACATGGGCCATTCGTTTTAGCATACGAATGAGTGAATGCATATAATGTATATTTTATGTAATGCAGGTACTCCAAGTGACTAGTATGGCCATTTTAGGATAGTTAAATACGGTCTGCGAACTGTTCTATCTTTGAATGTAAAGTTTTAAAGATGGTCTGCGAACCATGTAAATTTTGATGTAATTTTATTATTTTCGAGTATTTCTAGTTTAGAACTTTAAGTTAGCATTGAATGAAGATTCAAGACGATGCCAAGCTAACAAGATGGTGAAGAAGATTGGATGCTTCAAGACAAGAGTTTTGGGCCATACTAGTTCACCAATTTATTTAGGCACTATATATATATATTATGCTTGAATGAATGTATATTATGCATGAATAGGTTGTTTGTATGACTCGATTAGATTTAGTTCACTAAATAATCGAACCAACATAGAAACAACTAGGTCCAAAAATATTGAGTTCAAAAATTGCCTTCCAAATCAAGCACTTACAAAAATCTAAGGATCTAACGTAGTAGGTTTACGCCAAAGCGAGGTGCTATATTAGTTGACTTAGATGGTAAGGCGTCCCAAAGGAGCACGTTGAGTGTGGTTTCAACTCAAACAACAATGGCATTATGTTGTGGAAATGGGATAAATTATGGTTTTAATTTATTAACCAAGAGTAATTTGGAGATTACTAGCAATAAGTTTTGCTTACCTAGAATCTTAAACTACTTAAGACATGCCAAAGCTGCTTAAGGATTTAGGACTTTTAGGGTCTTGGAATTGTTGCATTCATTTTTGGACCATGTTTTTACTTTTGCATGAATGAAATGTTTAATAGCTTTAATGATTGCATGCTAGCATTTATTTCAAAGTTATTAAGTTATGAATGGTTATTTATTGCAAATTCTTTTCAAATGTAGTAATCAAATGGCCGCAAACAATAACAACACTTTCAACATTCGTTCAATTCTCGACAAAGAGAAGTTGAACGGCAACAATTTCCTCGACTGGCAAAGGAACTTGCAAATAGTTCTAATGCATGAGGAAAAGGAATTTGTCCTAGAGGAAGAGTTACCAGAGTCCGCCGGGCCGGAGGTGACTCAAGCTGCCCTTAACCGTTGGATCCAGGCCAACAGGGATGTCAAATGTGTGACGCTTGCATCCATGAATCCTGAACTTCAGAAAACGTTCATCAACTCGGATGCTTACAAAATTATCTCGGAGTTGAAGAATATGTTTCAGGACCAAGCCAGAATCGAAAGATTTGAGACTCAGAGGTTGATCCTTGAGACTAAGCTCAAGAAAGGAGAACCAGTGAGCCCACATGTTCTTAAAATGATTGGACTCTTTAAGACCATGAGAGCTCTAGATTCTGATCGACGTCTCAAATGAGATGGCAATTGACATCATTCTCCATTTGCTTCATAGTGGATATGATCAGTTCAAGTTGAATTACAACATGAATAGCATGGAGAAAACTCTTATTGAGCTTCACGGTATGATGAAGACCGCTGAAAAGACGCTCAAGCTAGAGAATAAGCACGACGTGCTTATGGTGCGTAAGGGCAAGAATTTCAAGAAATCTGGCAAGGGAAAGGGCAAGAAGGGTAAGGGTAAGGGCAAGGCTACGCCCTAACCTAAGTCCAACGGCACTAGTTCTGGTAAACAGAAGAGGGTGACTCGTTCTCCAGCCGACTCTAAATGCTTCTACTACAAGAAGAAGGGGCATTGGAATAGGGATTGCTTGAAGAGAAAGGAGATGAGAAGAACGGGAACGTTGCTTCTACTTCAGGTATGTATGTTATACATTGTAATCTTGATAATTCTACTTCTTCGGTATTAGATACTGGTTGTGGCTCACACTTATGTTCCAATTCGCAGGGACTAAGGAGAAGTAGAAGGCTTGATAAAGGCGAGATGGATCTACGCGTGGGAAATGGAGCACGGATTGCTGCATTAGCCGTAGGATCTTATTTTATTTCTTTGCCTAGTGGTTTTGTTTTGGAACTAGAAAACTGTTACTATGTTCCTAGTATCACCAGAAAAATTATTTCCGTTTCAAGTTTGGATTCTAAAGGTTTTAGTTTTCAATTCAAAGACAATAGTTGTTCTTTTTCTTTGAATTGAACGTTTTATGGTTCAACACAACAAGAAAATGGTCTATATGTGCTAGATACGAGCAAGCACATTTATAACATAAATACTAAAAAGCCTAAAACTGGTGATTCCGATCTCACATCTCTGTGGCATTGTCGATTAGGCCATATAAACACAAAGCGCATGGAATTACTTCAACGGAAGGGAATTCTAGAATCATTCGACTTAGACAAGATTGATCAATGCGAATCTTATTTACTTGGAAAAATGACAAAGCTAGCTTTCTCAAAGGTGGGAGAAAGAGCAAGCGAACTACTAGGGCTAATACATACGGACGTATGTGGGCCTATGAGTACGAAAGCTAGAGGTGAGTTCAGCGATTTCATAACATTTACAGACGATTTCAGTAGATATGGCTATATTTACTTAATGAAACACAAGTCTGAATCATTTGAGAAATTCTGAGAATTTCAAAATGAAGTGGAGGATCAACATGGCAAGAAAACCAAAGCTCTAAGATCAGATCGAGGAGGTGAATATCTTAGCCACGAGTTTGATGACAATCTAAAAGAATGAGGTATTCTTTCTGAATCGACTGCTCCGGAGACAACTCAATGGAATGGAGTGTCGGAACGGAGAAACATGACCTTACTAGATATGGTCAGGTCAATGATGGGTCAAGCCAAACTTCCTTTAAAATTTTGGGGACATGCGTTGCAAATAGCAGCACTCACACCGAATCGTGCTCCTTCAAAAGCCGTTGAAAAGACTCCATACGAATTATGGACTGGGAAACTTCCAAAGTTGTCTTTTCTAAAGATTTGAGGTTGCGAAGCATATGTCAAGCGATTAATTTTGGACAAGCTTGAACCAAAATCTGACAAATGTTTCTTCATTGGGTATCCAAAAGAAACAAAGGGGTATTACTTCTACAACAAGTCAGACAACAAGGTATTCGTTGCTCGTGATGGTGTCTTTTTGGAAAGAAATCATATTTCCAAATTGACAAGTGGGAGAATAATAGACCTCGAAGAGACTCGAGACGAACAACGAACCAAGAACTCTTTAGAAGCAGTTCAGGACAAAGAACCTCCAAGATCTTTAGAAGAGCCAGTGGGAGTAGTTCCTCAAAACGTTGTTGCCCCTCGTAAGTCAAATAGAACTAAGGTTCAACCGGACAGATGGACAGGCGTCCTCTTGACTGAAAACTTTGACGTTCTCATATTAGATAGTGATGAACCTATGACTTATAAGAAATCTAGGACGAGCCCAAGCTCCACTAAATGGTTAGAGGCCATGAAATCCGGGATAGACTCCATGCCTGAAAATCAAGTCTGGGATTTGGTAGATTTGCCGGATGGGTTTACACCTATCGGATGCAAATGGGTCTTCAAATCGAAGAAAGACAAAGATGGAATTGTATACATATACAAAGCTAGATTGGTAGCAAAATGTTACAGGCAAGTTCACGGCGTTGACTACGATGAAACCTTTTCTCCAGTCGCGATGCTTAAGTCTATTCGAATAATACTTGCGATTGCCGCGTTTCATGACTATGAAATATGGAAAATGGATATTAAAACTGCCTTCTTGAATGGTGTTCTTGAAGAGACTGTGTTTATGACACAGCCGGAGGCTTTTGCCGATCAAAAGAGCCAAGGAAAGGTATGCAAGCTTAAGAAATCCATTTATGGATTAAAGCATGCATCAAGGAGTTGGAATACACGATTTTATGAAGCAGACAATAAGTTTGGCTTCATCAATAATCAGGACGAATCTTGTGTATACAAGAAGGTCAGTGGGAGTAAAATTGCATTCCTAGTCTTGTATGTAGAGGACATACTACTTATTGGAAACGACATTCCTATGCTGGAGTCTGTAAAGACTTTGCTTGGAAAGTGTCTCTCAATGAAGGACTTAGGAGAGGCACAATACATATTAGGCATCAAGATCTATAGGGATAGATCTAAGAGGATGATTGGACTAAGCCAGAGCACTTACATTGACAAAGTGCTAGCTAGGTTCAATATGATGGAAGCCAAGAGAGGCCATCTACCCATGTCACATGGCACATATCTAAGCAAGACTCAGTGTCCCAAGACATCTGATGAGCGTAGAAAGATGAGTGTAATTCCATACGCTTCGGCTATTGGATCCATCATGTATGCTATGATTTGTACAAGCCGGATGTTTCGTTCGCACTCAGTGCAACGAGAAGGTACCAGTCAGAACCAGGTGAGGCACATTGGACTGCTGCCAAGAATATCCTAAAGTACCTGAAAAGGACTAAGGATCAGTTTCTGGTTTATGGTGGTACAGATGAGTTGATTGTTAAGGGCTATAAGGATGCAAGCTTTCAAACCGACAGAGATGATTTCAGATCATAGTCTGGGTTTGTGTTCTGCCTTAATGGCGGAGCAGTAAGGTGGAAAAGTGCTAAGCAAAGCATTGTTGCGGATTCTACAACTGAAGCCGAGTACATTGCTGCCTCAGAAGCAACAAAGGAACTGTTTGGATTCGGAAGTTCATCGAAGAACTTGGGGTTGTCCCCTCTATTAAAGGACTAGTGGCTTTGTATTGTGACAATAGCGGAGCCATTTCCCAGACAAAGGAGCCTAGGAGACACCAGAAGTCCAAGCACGTACTGCATCGATTTCACATACTTCGAGAAATCGTTGAAAGGAAAGAAATCAAGATTTGCAAGGTTGGAACTGACGACAACGTCGCGGATCCATTTACTAAACCGTTGCCACAAGCGAAGCACAACACAGATGTATCAACCATGGGAATCAAGCATATTGTAGGATGGCTTTGATTTTCTAAGTTTTGTTTTAGAACATCTGTTAGATCTGTGTTTAAAACAATTGGTTTAACCATTTCATATTTATGAAATTTATTATTTCATATTCATTTAATTTTGGTTTAGTATTAAGTGATAAGTCCATATGATTCAAAACATTCAAATGGGATGTCAAGATGGATTCTTCGACAAAGAAACACCCATAAGTGAACTTGAATATTGAAGTCACAAAGGATCCCTAATCCAGGTCATTGAAAGATGGACGACCAATGACTAATGAAGATTAGATTGCAAGTAGATTTTTAGTTCTGTTTCTTGAAATAGATTGACTGGATGTCAGAATCTTTTGCATAGATACTTATTGGATCTTGTATCGGATTGACCATGAGAAGACTTTAAAATATTAAAGTCATGTCATAAGTAGTTCCCATCAATGGTGATTAGAACCATTCCTCAGAACATGTGTGATTATGTCTGCTCGTTTGAGAATTAGTTCTCTTTGATACTAGCTAAACGTCGCACTGTAAAAGGAGGCTATAAAAGCAGTTATTGGGCGTACTATGAACCAAAGTGAGTGTTCATAGATTGCAAGAATGGATTGTCCTCCTATTTTTAATAGGATATGGTGTTGTTGTGTAACAAGGTCTCTCGGAGAGTTAGATACTATAAAATGCATGGCCGTGCTCAGAATGGTTAAGGCTTAACCTTCTGTAAAAGTTTAATAGTTGAGCTATGTAATCCGAGAAACACTTCTGGACCTAATAAGGATGGCTTGGATCTTACCTTATGTTCAGCAAGTAACACTAAGCGACAAAGGAATGTAAATGCACACTTGTATGAATGACAAGTGGGAGACTGAAGGAAATATGTCCTTCACCCAAAGTGCATTAAGTCTAATACCAAGGTTCAGATTAATTGCGAACAATTAATTCAGTAAGATCAAGTGATCGGAACAGCTAGCTGGAGCATTGCTTCCGATCAGTGAGTTCTAATGGATATTAAGCTCACAACTTACTCTTGACTAAACCTATAACGTCACACCTATGAGATGTAATAGATCAACGGATTAAATGAATCGAAAATTCATTTAATAGCTTTTCGGGAATTAGTTTGGAAAACGTATTATACGATACGACCTTGCGTCAAAATCATATATCGTATCGCGAATATTCGTAAGCTGGGCGAAACGAATAATCGTATCGTACAACGGTGATTCATCGTATACGATACGACAAATAATAGCCGTAAGGCGTTAGTCGCGAATACGAGCTGCATCGGAGCTGTCGGCCCGTCGAGCCAAGCGCGCAAGGCCCAACGAGCCAGCGAGCTCGCAAGCAAGCAAGCAAGCCAGCCCCAGGCGTGGCACATCGCGCAACACCGCACAACACCGCAGCAGCGAGCACGCAAGGCCCACGGCCCATGCTGCTCGACTGCGCGCGCTGTGGGCTTCGGCCTGCAGTGTGGCTGGGCGCGGGTTGTGGCTTGCGTGGGGATGTGGCCGGTCAAGGCCTTTTGTTCTTTAGACGGTTACATAATTAATATAATTAGGTTAATTATATTATTTCCCATATAGCACACAATCAGTTTTCCAAAATCCAAAAAAACCTAATTCCTAAATTACGTATGAAAAACTGTTTATCCCGAAAAGCAAAAATCTTGTGCGTTGTCTAAGCTACAATAATCTAGACGGATCTGAACGTGTCGGTGAACCAAATAGAGAAACGACAAGTGGAGTTCTTTGGTCATGTTCGTTGATAAAATACTCGGGAAAACACGCTTCGAATGTAAGTTTGCTTAAACTGTGCTTTATACATGTTTGCTGGCTTTGGGGATGTTCCGCACATGTTATTTATGTTTAACTGTATTCCCCAACACTTTTCTCTTTCCTCCCAAATCCCGAGAACATTACAAGCTCTCGACACACATATTTAGGGATGAGTTATGAACTACATATATTACCAAATAGACTCCTCTTACCGGAAGATTGGAAAGATTCTTTTTCTACCAGTTTGAGCTCGGCGAGTCGCTCTTTTCTCGCGTGGGCAGTCTTCAATGCGAGTTGTGCGGGGAATGCCGCCTAAAATGAAGTGACTTATGGGTGTGGAGCACAATCGTGTTTACAAGGAAGTGGTGCTTTTTTATATTGTGATATTCTATGGGTATTCTCTAGCCTAGTGGGAACGAAAGCGCACTTTGAGTTGGTGCTACCTAAGGTGTACCAAATTAGCTTCAGCGGATCAAGATTTCTTATAGAAAGCCAATCACAGTTCCGGTCAGCTCAGTCACCTTATCCTATTAAGTTTTCAGGCAAGTAATCTAATATTATGTCATAATAGAAGAAAAATAATATCTTTGAAACTCTCACTTCTAGTTGAATCATTTTCCTTTGGTATATAGGATCGAGGCAGATTAAATGAAGTAATTGATAGAGTTAGATTCATCTGCAACTCCTTACTTATTCTTCTAAGTGAATAGGAATTACTGTAGGGGAATACAGTTAAACATAATAACATGTGCGGAACAATCCCTAAAGCCAGGAAACATGTATAAAGCACAGATTAAGCATACTTACATTCGAAGCGTGTTTTCCACAATAATCCGTCAACGAACACGAACAAAGAACTCCAATTGGCGTTCCTCTACTTGGTTCACCGACACGATCAGATCCGTCTTGATAGTCGTAGCTTAGACAATTAATCAAGATACTTTGCCTTTTTGGGAAGAACTCACTTTGGAGGCACAGAGAGAAATAGGGTTCTCTGTGTCTCTAGGGTTTTGAGTAATCTGAATTGTGATTGCAGTAAGTCGGAAATTAGGTCATAAGGTTATTTACATAACCTTACTAACCGACCAAGCCCGGAGGCAAGGCCGGCTAGCAAGCCACGCGTGAGACAAGCACAACGCGCTGGGCCATGGGCCTCGCTGCTGTGGCTGTGTCGCTGCACAGGCCCGCGCGCACACGCGCAGCTCCGCTCGGCCATGGGCCAGCGCTGCCGTGTTGCCTTGGCCTTTGCTTGCTCGCCTAGCGCGCGCCCATGGGCCTCGAGTGATTCGTGCACTCGGCTCGTGGGCTGCTCTTCGTATTCGCGTTTAATATATTTCCGATATATTATTTATCGTTTCGTATACGACGAATCACCGTCGTGCGATACGATTTATTCATTTCGCCTAGCTTACGAATATTCGCGATACGATATACGATTCTGATGCAAGGTCGTATCGTATAATACGTTTCCAACTTAAATCCCGAAAAGCTATTAAATGAATTTCCGATTCATTTAATCCGGTGATCTGTTACGTGTCATTGGTGTGACCTTGTAGGTTCAGTCAAGAGTAAATTGTGAGTTCAATATCCATTGGAACTCACTGATCGGAAGCATTGCTCCAGCTAGCTGTTCCGATCACTTGATCTCACTGAATTAATTGTTCGCAATTAATCTGAACCTTGGTATTAGACTTAATGCACCTTGGGTGAAGGACATATTTCCTTCAATCTCCCACTTGTCATTCAGACAAGTGTGCATCCACATTCCTTTGTCGCTTAGTGTTACTTACTGAACATAAGGTAAGATCCAAGCCATCCTTATTAGGTCCAGAAGTGTTTCTCGGATTACAGAGTTCAACTGTCAAACTTTTGCAGAAGGTTAAGCCTAACCATTCTGAGCACGACCATGCATTTTACAGTATCTAACTCTCCAAGAGGCCTTGTTACACAACAACACTATATCCTATCAAAGATAGGAGGACAATCCATTCTTGCAATCTATGAACACTCACTTTGATTCTTAGTACGCCCAATAACTGCTTTTATAGCCTCCTTTTACGGTGCGACGTTTAGCTAGTATCAAAGAGAACTAATTCTCAAACGAGCAGACATAATCTCTCATGTTCTGAGGAACGGTTTCTAATCACCATTAATGAGAACTACCTATGACATGACTTTAATCTCTTAAAGAGTTCTCATGGTCAATCCGATACAAGATCCAATAAGTATCTATGCAAAAGATTCTGACATCTAGTCACTCTAGTTCAAGAAACAGAACTAAGTAATCTACTTGCAATCTAATCTTCATTAGTCATTGGTCGTCCACCTTTCAATGACCTGGATTAGGGATCCTTTATGACTTCAATATTCAAGTTCACTTATGTGTGTTTCTTTGCCAAAGAATCCATCTTGACATCCCATTTGAATGATTTGAATCACATGGACTTATCATTTAATTCTAAACCATAATTAAATGAATATGAAATAATAAATTTCATAAATATGAAATGGTTAAACCAATTGTTTTAAACATAGATCTAACAGATGTTCTAAAACAATACTTAGAAAATCAAAGCCATTCTCCAACATTCTTGATTCCCATAATTGCTACATGTGCGTTGTGTTTCACTTGTGGCAACGGTTTAGTCAATGGATCCGCGATGTTGTCGTCAGTTCCACCCTTGCAAATCTCGATTTCCTTTCTTTCAACGATCTCTCGAAGTATATGAAATTGCCGCAGTACGTGCTTGGACTTCTGGTGGCTCCTAGGCTCCTTTTCCTGGGCAATGGCTCCGCTATTGTCACAATACAAAGCCACTGGTCCTTTAATGGAGGGGACAACACCAAGTTCTTCGATGAACTTCCGAATCCAAACAGCTTCCTTTGCTGCTTCTGAGGCAGCAATGTACTCGGCTTCAGTTGTAGAATCCGCAATAATGCTTTGCTTAGCACTTTTCCACCTTACTGCTCCGCCGTTGAGGCAGAACACAAACCCAGACTGTGATCTGAAATCATCTCTGTCGGTTTGAAAGCTTGCGTCCGTATAGCCCTTAACAATCAACTCATCTGTACCACCATAAACCAGAAACTGATCCTTAGTCCTTTTCAGGTACTTTAGGATATTCTTGGCAGCAGTCCATGTGCCTCACCTGCATCTGACTGGTACCTTCTCGTTGCACTGAGTGCGAACGAAACATCCGGCCTTGTACAAATCATAGCATACATGATGGATCCAATAGCCGAAGCGTATGGAATTCCACTCATCTTTCTACGCTCATCAGATGTTTTGGGACACTGATTCTTGCTTAGATATATGCCATGTGACATGGGTAGATGGCCTCTCTTGGCTTCCATCATATTGAACCTAGCTAGCACTTTGTCAATGTAAGTGCTTTGGCTTAGTCCAATCATCCTTTTAGATCTATCCCTATAGATCTTGATGCCCAATATGTACCGTGCCTCTCCTAAGTGATTCATTGAGAAACACTTCCCGAGCAAAGTCTTTACAGACTCCAACATAGGAATGTCGTTTCCAATAAGCAGTATGTCGTCAACATACAAGACTAGGAATGCAATTTTACTCCCACTGACCTTCTTGTATACACAAGATTCGTCCTGATTATTGATGAAGCCAAACTTATTGACTGCTTCATCAAATCGTTTATTCCAACTCCTTGATGCCTGCTTTAGTCCGTAGATGGACTTCTTAAGCTTGCATACCTTTCCTTGGTTCTTTTGATCGGCAAAACCCTCCGGCTGTGTCATAAACACAGTCTCTTCAAGAACACCATTCAAGAAGGCAGTTTTAACATCCATTTTCCATATTTCATAGTCATGAAACGCGGCAATCGCAAGTATTATTCGAATAGACTTAAGCATCGCGACTGGAGAAAAGGTTTCATCGTAGTCAACGCCGTGAACTTGCCTGTAATATTTTGCTACAAATCTAGCTTTGTATATGTATACAATTCCATCTTTGTCTTTCTTCAATTTGAAGACCCATTTGCATCCGATAGGTGTGAACCCATCCGGCAAATCAACCAAATCCCAGACTTGATTTTCAGACATGGAGTCTATTTCAGATTGCATGGCCTCTAACCATTTTGTGGAGCTTGGGCTCGTCATAGCTTGCTTGTAAGTCAAAGGTTCATCACTATCCAATATGAGAACGTCTAAGTTTTCAGTCAAGAGGACGCCTGTCCATCTGTCCGACTGAAAAATAGTTCTATTTGACCTACGAGGGGCAACAACGTTTTGAGGAACTACTCCCACTGGCTCTTCTAAAGACCTTGGAGGTTCATCAACTTGAACTGCTTCTAAAGAGTTCTGAGTTCGTTGTTCGTCTCGAATCTCTTCGAAGTCTATTATTCTCCCACTTGTCAATTTGGAAATATGATTTCTTTCCAAAAAGACACCGTCACGAGCAACGAATACCTTGTTGTTTGACTTGTTGTAGCAGTAATACCCCATAGTTTCCTTTGGATACCCAACGAAGAAACATTTGTCTGATTTAGGTTGTAGCTTGTCCGAAATTAATCGCTTGACATATGCTTCGCAACCCCAAATCTTCAGAAAAGACAACTTTGGAAGTTTCCCAGTCCATAATTCGTATGGAGTCTTTTCAACAGCTTTTGACGGAGCACAATTCAGTGTGAGTGTTGCAGTTTGCAACGCATGTCCCCAGAACTGTAAAGGAAGTTCGGCCTGACCCATCATTGACCTGACTATATTGAGTAAGGTCCTGTTTCTCCGTTTCGACACTCCATTCCATTGAGGTGTCCCCGGAGCAGTCAATTCAGAAAGAATACCGCATTCTTTTAGATGGTCATCAAACTCGTGGCTAAGATATTCACCTCCTCGATCCGATCTTAGAGCTTTGATTTTCTTGCCATGTTGATTCTGTACTTCATTTTGAAATTCTCGGAATTTCTCAAACGATTCAGACTTGTGCTTCATTAAGTAAATATAGCCATATCTACTGAAGTCATCCGTAAACGTTATGAAATAGCTGAACTCACCTCTAGCTTTCGTACTCATAGGCCCACATACGTCCGTATGTATTAGCCCTAGTAGTTCGCTTGCTCTTTCTCCCACCTTTGAGAAAGGTTGCTTTGTCGTTTTGCCAAGTAAACAAGATTCGCATTGATCAATCTTCTCTAAGTCGAATGATTCTAGAATTCCTTTCCGTTGAAGTAATTCCATGCGCTTTATGTTTATATGGCCTAATCGACAATGCCACAGAAATATGAGATTCGAATCACCAGTTTTAGCCTTTTTGGTATTTATGTTATAAATTTGTTTGCTCGTATCTAGCACGTAAAGACCGTTTTCTTGTTGTGCTGAACCATAAAACATTCCATTCAAAGCAAAAGAACAACTATTGTCTTTAAATTGAAAACTAAAACCTTTAGAATCCAAACTTGAAACGGAAATGATGTTTTTGGTGATACTAGGAACATAGTAACAGTTTTCTAGTTCCAAAACAAACCCACTAGGCAAAGAAATAAAATAAGATCCTACGGCTAATGCAGCAATCCTTGCTCCATTTCCCACGCGTAGATCCATCTCGCCTTTATCAAGATTTCTACTTCTCCGTAGTCCTTGTGGATTGGAACATAAGTGTGAGCCACAACCAGTATCTAATACCCAAGAAGTAGAATTAGCTAGATTGCAATGTATAACATACATACCTGAAGGAGAAGCAACGTTTCCGTCCTTCTTCTCTTCCTTTAGTTTGGGGAAATCTCGCTTGTAATGACCAATTTCATTACAATTGAAGCATTGCGATGTGGAAGGAGAAGCATTCCTCTTCATCTTGCTCTTAGAAGGCGGCAGATGCCCTCCGGGAGTGGACGAAGATGCAGCCTTGCTTTTCTTCCCCTTGCCTATTTTCTTGAATTTAGTGCACCTCACATTCAAAGGGTCTTGATTGAACTTAAGGATTTTCTCGCATTTCATGAGTAATTCCACAAGTTCAGAGAATGTGCTCTCTTTCTGATGAAAGAGATAGTGCATCTTAAAACCCTCATAATTCTTATGAAGAGAATTCAGCACTAGTGCAATAGCTACCGACTCGTTGATGGAACCACCAATTCTCTCAATTGTGAAAAATAATCCAGACATCATATCCACATGAGACCGAATTGATGTGTTTTTGTCCATCTTGACAGAGTAGATGCGCCTTTGTGCCTCCAGAAGTTCGATTTCTAGACACGACTTGCGTGGGGTTACGAGCTTGAGATTGCTCATCGAATTAGCCAATTCGTCAACCCCATTGCCACCAGTTTGGCACAAGGGTCGAAAACCCGCACACTTATCCTCGAGGATACTTAGGAGAGCTTGAGGTTCAAAAGTAATGAACCTCCCTCTCCAACTCTCAGGGATAGACTTAAGGATGAACTCCGTGACAAGGTACTTGTGAAGTGCCCAACTTCTGTACCTTTCAGGAGTCATGCCTCGCGCATCATAGCTAGGGAAAGGTTGTTAAATGACATAATGTATGCCATTAACTTTCAAAACTTCGACAAGTTTCCCTTTCCATTCAAGAAAATTAGTCAATTCTAACTCGACATCCACAATTTCAGATGATATGATTGTTGTTATGTTTGCGACCATTTTGATTACTACAATCGAAAAGAATTTGCAATAAATAACCATTCATACAATTCAATAACTTTGAAATAAAAGCAAAACATGCAATCATTAAAGCTATTAAAACATTTCATTCATGTAAAAAGCAAAAACATGGTCCGAAATGAATGAAACGATTCCAAGACCCCAAAAGTCCTAAATCCTTAAGCAGCTTTAGCATGTCTTAAGTAGTTTAAGATTTTAGGTAAGCAAAACCTATTGCTAGTCATCTCCAAATTACTCTTGGTTAATAAATTAATGCCATAATTTATCCCATTGCCACAACTTAATGCCATTGTTGTTTGAGTTGTAACCACAATCAACGTGCTCCTTTAGGACGCCTTACCACCTAAGTCAACTAAAATAGCACCTCGCTTTAGCGTAAACCTACTATCTTAGATCCCTAGATTTTTGTAAGTGTTGATTTGGAAAGCAATTTTTTTAAAACTCAATATTACTTGGACCTAGTTGTTTCTATGTTGGTTCGATTATTTAGTGAACTTAAAACTAATCGATTCATAGGAAACAACCTGTTCATGCAAAGCATACATACATTCATACATTCACGCATAATATATATAATAAATTGCATATATAATTGGTGATCTAGTATGGCCCAAAACTTCTTGTCTTGAAGCATCCAATCTTCATCACCTCCTTGTTAGCTTGGCATCGTCTTGAATCTTCGTTCAAATGCTAACTTAAAGTTCTAAACTAGAAATAATTGAAAATAATAAATTACATCAAAATTTCCATGGTACGCAGACCATATTTAAAACTTTACATTCAAAGATAGAACGGTGCGCAGACCGTATTTAACTATCCTAAATTTGGCCATACTAGTCACTTGGAGTACCTGCATTGCATAAAACATATATTCTACACATTCACCCATTCGTATGCTAAAACGAATGGCCCATGTTAATTTGCAAGTATTTACGTGAATTAATTAAAATTCACGTTCACATAAACGCGTCCTAAAAGATTAATCAATTTCCAAATTATTAATCCTTAGACTTTATTCTAATTAAAATTGAATTTAATTAAAATAATGCGACCTACGAAACAATTAAAATAATTATTTCATTTTAATTTCATTTAGTGGCTCCCACTCAAACCAATAATTATTCCGGATAATTAATTATGAAATATTAAATTAAAACTCGCGGCCCGGCCCAAGCAAATAAAATATTAAATTAAATATCCCGTTAGCCCAAATTAATGCAAATATACGAAGCCCAACTAATTAAACGATTCAAAAAAAAGTTCAATTAAACGGCCTAGGCTTGCGCCCAGCCCGTCGTGCGAGAGGCCCAAGAGCACACGAGCACTGCCCGCGCGCCCCCGCCCATCGTGCGAGAGGCTCAGGAGCACACGAACACTGCCCGCGCGCCCCGCCCCATCGCTCGCGCCCCATCGCTCGCGCGCACGCATCGCGTACCCGCAGCCTAGCTGCCCCTGCGCTGCGTGTGTGTTATGCGTCGAGTGTGCTGGACGTCGCAAGCCTTGTGAATAGGGTTAGATTCATCTGCAACTCCTTACTTATTCTTCTAAGTGAATAGGAATTACTGTAGGGGAATATAGTTAAACATAATAACATGTGCGGAACAATCCCCAAAGCCAGGAAACATGTATAAAGCACAGATTAAGCATACTTACATTCGAAGCGTGTTTTCTACAATAATCCGTCAACGAACACGAACAAAGAACTCCAATTGTCGTTCCTCTACTTGGTTCACCGACACGATCAGATCCGTCTTGATAATCGTAGCTTAGACAATTAATCAAGATACTTTGCCTTTTTGGGAAGAACTCACTTTGGAGGCACAAAGAGAATTAGGGTTCTCTGTGTCTCTAGGGTTTTGAGTAATCTGAATTGTGATTGCAGTAAGTCGAAAATTAGGTCATAAGGTTATTTACATAACCTTACTAACCAACCAAGCCCGGAGGCAAGGCCGGCTAGCAAGCCACGCGTGAGACAAGCACAGCGTGCTGGGCCATGGGCCTCGCTGTTGTGGCTGTGTCGCTGCACAGGCCCGCGCGCACACGCGCAGCTCTGCTCGGCCATGGGCCAGCGCTGCCGTGTTGCCTTGGCCTTTGCTTGCTCGCCTAGCGCGCGCCCATGGGCCTCGAGTGCTTCGTGCACTCGGCTCGTGGGCCGCTCTTCGTATTCGCGTTTAATATATTTCCGATATATTATTTATCGTTTCGTATACGACGAATCACCGTCGTACGATACGATTTATTCGTTTTGCCTAGCTTACGAATATTTGCGATACGATATACGATTCTGATGCAAGGTCGTATCGTATAATACGTTTCCAACTTAAATCCCGAAAAGCTATTAAATGAATTTCCGATTCATTTAATCCGGTGATCTGTTACGTGTCATTGGTGTGACCTTGTAGGTTCAGTCCAGAGTAAATTGTGGGTTCAATATCCAATAGAACTCACTGATCGGAAGCATTGCTCGAGCTAGCTGTTCCGATCACTTGATCGAATTAATTGTTCGCAATTAATCTGAACCTTGGTATTAGACTTAATGCACCTTGGATGAAGGACATATTTCCTTCAATTAACTTTCATTTAATCAGTCTATTACTTATGAGTAAGGCACTCTGCTAAAAAAAGGGAAACAACAGTTAACAACAGGTACAATAGAAAGTTGGAAGAAAATTATTGGAAGTTTCGCACTTGTGACTAATGCTGGTGGATGAGACCAGGTTGTGAAGAATGACTCATTTTCAATTAAAGCAATGTATATAAATTTTCTCGGCGATCACATTAAACTGGGGTGTAAAGTTCTGCAATAACAATCACCTAGAAGCTTGTGTATTACTTGGATTACTGTTTGGAGAAGACTTCCCACCCTTGATAGATTACTTGAATTGTGAGTGTTGAGTCATAATGTTTGTTGCTTGTGTGGTAACTGAATCAGTTGACCATTTCATTTTCTTATGTTCCTTTTCTGCTGGCATCTGGAACAAGGTTCTTACCCTTCTAAATTTCTCCAGAAAAGCTGATAGCTTTACTGTTGAGCTGGATTTTGTGATCCAAATGAGTAAGAAAACTGGTGATAGGCATAAGTTGTACATGATGTTCTTTGCTGAGACCGTCTATCATCTCTGGTTGCAGCGGAATGAAAATGAAAAGGAAGTTGCAGGAATCCAGAGTCTATTCTGAATGATATCATGTTTAAGGTAGCTTGCATAGCTTCTGATGCTCAAAATTCTCTATTGCTTAAGCTTAAGAGAAGCTTTTGGTAATTGACTCCCTAAAGCTTGAAGTTGAGCTTAAGCGAAGCTTTTGTTTACACGCTTAGTGAATTAAGGTAGTTTACTTGCTTAAGGTTAAGAAATTTCTAAAAGGCACAAAACCAAAACAAGTGAGAAAGCCGTGGTTCTAGATAGCACGGTTCCAGCTTTTCTTGCTCAATAATGCTAAACTTAGCTAACCTGCAAGCACTCGCATAAAAGATTCTTTGGGGAAGAGTAAAGGCGCTTACTCTTACTGTTAGATGACTAAGGAAAACGAGTGTTCTCTCCTTTTTCTTGCACTTTATTCCCCCCCCCCCCCACGGTTAGATTAGTTATGGAGTTGGGAAACGAAAAGTTCGCTCTTGCAGCCTATCTTCTTAGCAGCTATTCCAGCAAGAGTCTCTCAAAATAAATCTACCCATGATAGTAGAGTGTGGGAAAGCAAGGACTGAACTCAAAGTTTATGGTAACAACTAGAGTGACTCGAGTATTAAGAAAAGAAGGAGGTGTCCTAACGGAGTTCGTTTCTCACGCTTATGTCCCTCTGCCTTATCTCCATTCCGTAGATAGAATATGGAAAATTACATATACCATATACATACCTTATTTTTTAGGTAAGCGCTTAGTATAGTAGTTCGACCTTTTTAATATACCTATCGGCCGTTATATACCATACATATGTTTTTTTTAATTGGGGGTCACTTTCCCCGTGTCTCTGCCTTTGAAAGTATCTAAATGATCCACATGGGGATGTATTGCCCTATAAATATCCATTGAATAATTAAAGCGACAAATTTAACTAAGGCAAAATACGTTTAATTTAGTACTTACTACTTAGTGTACGGACCGAACTCAAAAAAAATGTTTATAAAAATGTAAAAATTGTTATGAAATACATATATTAGAATGGATGACCATTATACCCTTACCCCTATATGTGTATATATTATATATAGGCCTTTGATATGGATGAATGAGAAGATAACTGATAGTTAGTTTTCTCCCTTCCTTTCTTTCCCTCTCTCTACTTTCATAATACGTTATCAGCACCATTGCTAACAATTGATGGAAATTAAAGGAAATAGCAATTAAACAAGCGAGAATATAACAAAATAAAATCCAAGCGGGCGAAGAACATCATTATCGGTTAGTCAAATACTTTGTATGAAAATTATATTCTTCGATTTGTTTTACAAGTATTATAATTTGGTAATAATTTTAATTGTTTACGGTTAGTCGACTGTTACACATGATTTGTTATGTTAATTACGCTTTTCTTTGAATTGGGTTTGTTTAAATTCATACATTAGAATTCAGACATATACATGAATTGGGTTTGTTTAAATTCCTTGTTATCATGATTTGAATGACGTTTGTTTACTGTATATGTTCGATGTTCGATGTTCGTAGGATTTGATTTGATCATTTAAATTGATGGGAAAACGTATTGATGTATGTTGATATACTTATTGATGTTCGATTTATGTAACTGCTTTTTTAATGTGTTATGCGGCCAACATGATTATGCGTTAACGTATAATATAACATCTTTTAGGCAAATTTGTCAAAAAGGACCTTTTATTATTAATTTTTGCGATAAAGGACCTTATATAATTTTTTTTGTGAAATCACACCTTAATGTAAATTTTTTTGCGAGAAATGACCTATGGGAAATTTCCGACATTGACTGAGCTTTTCCGGCCATTCACTTGCACGTGAGCAACACGTGTGGCTTAACTTGACTGTAGACACTAATATTACCGAGTCTTGAATTTTCAAACTTGATTTTGTTTCGATTTTTTTTTTCAACTTTAGGTTTTAACTCTTAGAATTTTGTAGGAAAATTGGGTGTGGTTAGCAAAATAAAGTCACACGTGCATTTCATGTAAGTCAATGGTCGGAAAAGCTCAGTCAATGCCGGAAACTTACTTTTTGTTGTCTTTCGCAAAAAATAATTACCTTAAGGTGTGATTTCACAAAAAAATAAATTATATAAGGTCCTGTTTCGCAAAAGAAATTTACATTAAGGTGTGATTTTACAAAAAAAATTATATAAAATCCTTTCTTGCAAAATTTGGGTTATAAAAGGTCATTTTTTGCAAATTTGCCCATCTTTTATGATAGCTTTATGGTAAACAAATCACTAATGAATGTAACATCTTTTATTATGCGTTATGTTGATAAACTTATCAATAACAATAATATTGATTGTTATTGATGTTCAACTTTTGTTTTTTTGTTTTTTTTTTATGTTTTTTTTTGTTTTTTTTGACATTGGCTTAATTTGCATAAATAAAACAAACTATTACAAACTACAACTACAAACTATCAGGGTTACACAAAACACTAACAAGAAGGCTCTAAAAGCCATAAGGGTAGCATGTTCTTCGCTTGTAGCCTCCTGGTCGTTGTCGTGACTTTGTTTACAACGCCGTATTATGCATAGCGTGCCAAAGCCAATTCCGCTTCTGTTTTCCTTATTTGAAATTGAGTCGTAGCTGGATTGGTAAACCTTGAGAGATTCCCTTGAACACCTGTGAAACTTGGATAGCCAAGAAAGGAAAGGAAGAGAAGTAACCCAGTCAAAAGTTCTCTTTCTTTTCCTCGATCGAGTCTAGTAGAGGAAGGGAGATAGGAAATAGGAATGAAGCGAAACCCTTCAATCCAAATAACATCTGGGAGAGGGGAAGTAATATCCATCTCTACAAGCACTCTAGCAAATGACATGAATTGGTTGCATATGACTTGTGAATTGCTCACAAGCCTCACGAATCACTATAAGTGATTCGGGGAGCATACTATGAACCTCCGAAAGGAGAGCAGCGTTCAAATAAGATTTTTTGAAAGTGATGAGAAAAATTCTAATCACTAACCTAAATTGAGAATTAACATAAGTTAACCTCAAAGACCAACTAGAAACCAAAATCCATGGAAACCAAAACCCCCTCCCACATATACCTCCTATCCCTGACATGAAACTCAAAACTTTACCTCCAAGACCACAAACAAGGAAAATTGATTCCTCCTTAACACACAACATACCTCCTCCAACACCCAAACACCATTCTTGAGAAGAGTGGAAGGATACCAATTAACAACATCTCTCCAGATCAATTAACTAATCCCAACTCAACAACAAACCAATATGGACAACCCCACATTGACGTCCAATTAAACAACAAGTGACCACATTAAAAGAGAAACTACTTATGAAAGAAAATAACACCATTACTGCTACCCAAATGCTACTGCAAACCCCGAACATTTGAAGGAAACCACACAAAAAACAACTAATTAAACCACACAACAACCTGACACCAACGAGGAGAACGATAGCGGGACAAAACCTTGGCACACAAAGTCTGAAGGGACAACGAATTTGGATATACTACACCAACACAGAAATCCTAACCTAGTCTACACCTTTATCGTCAAGATCGGGGTTACCGAAACCGCAAGAACGACGACAACTAGGAAAGCACCGATGAAAATAGCCAAAACCCCTAAAAACCAGACCTCTAGTCTTTACCAACCGTCAAGATCGGGGTTACCGAAACCGCAAGACGACAGCGACTAGGAATACCATTAAAACACTAAAACCCCGTAAGAAATCAGACCCAACAACCTTAAGCTAACACTACCTAATCCAAATTAGAAACTCTAACCCTAACTTTACCTTTACCGGCGTGTTTAACGGCGGCGGCGCTCGGGATAGCTTTGGAATTAGGTCACCCAAGGTTGAAGAAATTCAGATCCGATTAATCCTCTCGCTTGAAACGTCGGTTGAAATTGGCTCCACTAACTAATCCTATGAACAATCCGGTGAGAAGGTGTTAACCGAGAGGAGTTTGAAGCTTTTTATTAGGTCAAGCTTTGCTCCGTCTTCTTCTTCTTCGCCGAAAAAACTACGAGCCTCCAATCTACGGAGACAATAGAGTAGGACGCGGCAACAACGGCTCGCCGGCGACCTTTAGCGAGCTAGGATCGCTTCGGCCACCAGCGAGCCGCCTTGGGGTGACGACGGCGGTAGGGTTTGTGATCGAAGTTTAGAGAGAAGGGGGAGGATTGGTTTTTAGAGAGAGGGTTTTTTTATTTTAATTGTGTTCAACTTTTTTTACTGCTTCTTTAATGCGGCAATTATGAATTTTTATGTTTTTTTATTTTTATATATTTACAATACTATTGATTGTTTTGATGATTATCACGGTTAATGATTATCTAGTGTGTTAAACCTATTTTTGATGCGTATGAGTATGTCTATTTGATGATGTTAGTATGTGATGTTTATGTAAATTACGATTTGATGTGAACATGTTTATTATGTAAGTCTTGGTTTATCAATATTATTATCTTTTATAGTGAATCATGTTGAACCTAGTAAAACTTGAGATTGTGGCCCTTGATATTACTAGGAAAAACTATTTGTCATGGGTGTTAGATGCTGAAATACGCCTAGATGCTAAAGGGCTTGGTGACACAATAAAATAAGGAAATAAAGCAACATGTCAAGATAAAGCTAAAGCTATGATATTTCTTCGCCATCACCTCCACGAGGGGCTTAAAACTGTGTATCTGACAGTTAAAGACCCATAAATCCTTTGGAGCAATCTAAAGGAAAGGTATGACCAACAGAAAACTGTGATATTGCCAAAGGCTCTTTATGATTGGTTGCATTTAAGATTACAAGATTTTAAATCTGTGAGTGAATATAACTCAGCCATTTTTAAAGTTACTTCTCAACTGAAATTATGTGGAGAGAAAATTACTGATGCATATATGTTAGAAAAAACATACTCCACTTTTCATGCAAACAATGTTGTCCTGCAGACACGGTATCGAGAAAAGGGTTTTAAGAAATTATTCTGAATTGATATCTTGTCTTCTTATGGCTGAACAAAATAATGAGCTGTTAATAAAAAATCATGAAGCACGCCCTACTGGCTCAACTCCATTCCCTGAAGCTAATGTGACATCCCATAATGGGAAAGTATCAAAGAATAAAGACCATGCCAGCAGCAGTGGTCGTGGTCGTACGTGGCCAATGGCGAGGCCGTGGGCGTGGACGTGATTTTGGTGGCTATGGTAGAGGTCGTGGAGGTTATTACAAGAGGTCACATTCCCACCAGAAGTGGGACCGCAAAGATGGTAAAGGTGAGAAAGGAAAAAGTGACAATGTGACTAGTGTTTGTTATCGTTGTGGAGGAAAAGGCCATTGGTCACGCGTATGTCGCACTCCAAAACACCTTGTTGACCTTTATCAATCATCATTGAAGAAGAAAGGAAATAATGTTGAGACCAATCTTGTATTTGAATATGGCGAAGGTGATTTTGAGTCTGGTGATATAACTCACCTAGAAGTTGCAGATTTCTTTACTTCCCCTGAAGGGAATAATTAAGTTTTTAATATTCTAATAGCCCTGATTTTAAGCAGCTCTTAATATGATATTAAGAGTAATTATCGTCTTAAAAATGTTATTAGAATTTCTCTTAAACCTAAATTGAGATTAAGATCTTGAAATTTTATAACGGGGTGAATGAATTTGAAAGTTTTATTAGTATATTTAAGCTAGTTTTTGAATTTATTCTTGAGTTTTACCTTGAGATAAATTTTTGAAAAACTTATTTGTTTAAAGATTTTATATTTTGTTAATTCTAAATTAATTTATTTAAACTTAATAATTATAATGGGATTAGGATTTTTACTTTAAATCAAATTAGAGAATATATATATATATATATATATATATATATATATATATATATATATATATATATATATATATATATATATATCTTAATATAAATTAGTGACCTTGTTCATTTATTAATTCGATTTTCCTAAGGCAATTAAGGTATTGTAAGAGGTTTACTTTAAAAGTTATTAGATTATCTTTATTAAGTTATACATAAAATTTGCTTCCTATGATCAAGCTAAGCCCAATTATCCTCTCTCCCTCTTGCTCATGTCAACTTTAAGAGGTGCCAACAAATACACTTAATTGCCAAATGTCACATTCCTTGGTTAGATGAGTCATCAATTCCAAATCAACATACTTTAACCAACCTCCCAAAACCATTTTCCAGGAAAGAAAGGGAAACATAAAGAAAAACCCCCTCAAACTCACTCCCCCTCTCTCCACCCCGCGTTCCTCTCTCCCTCTTAACTTGTAATCTATTCTCTCCTCCTTGTTCTGCTACACCATCGAGCGTCGGTACCACTGTCTCACCGTCGGCGATGCCTTTGTCGTGGTTGTTGATATTGTTCTTGTTGTTGTTGCTCTGTAGCTTTTCTCTCCCCTCCTTCCTCTACGTTGTCGGCTCTGCTGCTACTCCACCACCACCAACGGTGGTCGTGATTTCGTCACCAATCATTCTCCATCACAAATTGGTAAACTATTTAATCCCTTCTTCTATTTGATTAAATTGAATTTTATTAAAAACCCCTAAATTAAAGAAAACCCTAATTTTCTCTTCTTTGGTTTTTCATCCCCTCTTGTTCGGTTTCCGCCAGAACGGTGTTGTGGCAGTGGTGGTACCCACCTTGTACGTTGTTGCTGTTGTTACTCTTTTTGTTAGGTTATGATACATATGAAAAACATAAATCATGCGGAAAAACCTTAATGCTAGGAAACATATTATTTACACATAATCAGTTAGCATAATTCAGATGCATACACTTTGTAGCGTGCCCTCCCTAGCTGCGCCCGAACCGAACAAGAACAAGTATTTAGGACTCCAAGTGTCGTCCCTCTGTAGATAGTCCACAGCACGTCCGGATCCGCCTTAAGATTGACCAACTAGAATTGCCCTTAAGGTACTATAATTTTCGGCTAATATGGGCAAGTAATGTGACTGATTTTTCTGCTCAAAATCACAGCTTTTATTGTATGAATACTTGTTGAAAAACTCGTGTATAAATTTATGACCCTAGGCATATATTTATAGAACCATGGAAAAGGATTTCGAATCCTGTTAGAATACTAATTAATTAATTTGAATCCTTTCAGAACTCTAAATAATTAATTTTATATTTTAGGATTAGGATTTAATCACAACACGAATTCCGATAGCTTTAGGATTCGTATAGCACGC
The DNA here is from genome assembly GCF_020520425.1 of Spinacia oleracea. NCBI lineage: Eukaryota > Viridiplantae > Streptophyta > Magnoliopsida > Caryophyllales > Amaranthaceae > Spinacia > Spinacia oleracea. Next base: position 19,881,759 of record NC_079487.1, on the reverse strand, counting down.
ACACGAGCACCGCACGCCTGCGCGCATGCCTCGCGGCCCACGCTGAGCGCATAACGCCTTGGCCCAATGCTCGCAGCCCATTGGCTGAGCGCGCGCGCCATGCCTGCTGGGCCTGGCCTTGCGCTGGGCCTGGCGTGGCTTTGGCGTGTGTTGATGCGTGTGGCTTGCTAGGCGTCGGCCTGGCTTCGTGCTGGGCCTTCGTCTAGCAAGCCTCGTCCGATGCTAATTCGTACGATACGCTTCCGATTAAATTCCCGATTCCGGAATTCATTTCCGATACGAACAATATTTAACATTTCCGATTCCGGAATTAATTTCCGTTTCGAACAAATATTTAATAATTTCGTTTCCGGAATTATTTTCCGATTCCGATAATATTTCCGATTCTGACAATATTTCTGTTTCCGGCAATATTTCCGATTCCGGCAATATTTCCATTTCCTATAATATTTTCCGATACGTACCATGTTTCCGTTTCCGGCAACATCTACAACTTGGATAATATTTATATTTTCGATACAACCATATTTCCGTTTCCAGCAATATCATCGTTTCCGGAGTATTCATTTACTTGCCTTTGACGATCTTAGTTCCCACTGAAACCAAGATCCGTCGATTCCGAATAAGTATTTAATGCAATTAAATACTTGATCTGTTTACGTACTATTTGTGTGATCCTACGGGTTCAGTCAAGAGTAAGCTGTGGATTAATATCATTAATTCCACTTGAACTGAAGCGGCCTCTAGCTAGGCATTCAGCTAATTTGATCTCACTGAATTATTAACTTGTTAATTAATACTGAACCGCATTTATTAGACTTAACATTAAATGCATACTTGGACCAAGGACATTATTTCCTTCAGTCTCCCACTTGTCCTTAGACAAGTGTGCATTTCCTAATTCCTTTGTCGCTCGATGCTTGCTCTTGAACATAAGGTAAGAGTTGTCATCCTTATTATGTCCAGAGGTGTTTCTCGGTTTCAGAGTTCAACTGATCAAATAAACAGATAATCATAGCCTATGATTCATCTGAGCATGGCCATGCATTTTACAGTTTCTAGCTCTCCGAGTGGCCTTGTACAACTTTCAGCATCTCATCCCGATTTATGGGAGGACAATCCCAATCTTGCGATCTTGAGATTAGACTTCGTTTGATAGGTGATTACCTAAGCGTTGCCTTTATAGCCTCCTTTTACGGTGCGACGGTTGACAACGTCAAAGTAAGTAGTTCTCAAACAAGTAATCTCAAATCACTCAGGTATTGAAGATTATTGTCTAATAATTTTAATGAAATTTACTTATGACAGATTTTCATCTCTTACAGTAAAGTTTCATAGGTCTGTCCGATACTAGTCTTCCCAAAGTAAGTATCTATGCAAATGATTATGACATTGCCATGTCCACATAGTTCAAGAAACAGAACTACTAGCTAGTCATCTTGCATTCTAGTCGTCTAATGTTTTCTATGCGTCCATCTTTATAGAAAACTCCGACCAGGGACCATTTTCAACTTTTGACATTCAAGTTCACTTGATAGACATTTCTTAGTCACAGGACTGGTCTTGACAGTCTATCTTGAATATTTCGTCAAATTGAAGGGACTCATCATTTAATAAACCACAAATTAAATGGAAAAATGTATTCTATTCATTTATTGTGAATGATTAACCAATAATGTTTTACAAGTATTAAACTCTAAAACTTTAAAACATTAAACAAGGACATCAAAGCCATTCTCCAATATGCTTGATACCCAAAGCTGCAGTGTGCGAGTTGTGCTTCGCCTGAGGCAGAGGTTTAGTCAATGGATCTGAGATGTTGTCATCAGTTCCAATCTTGCTTATCTCGACTTCTTTTCTTTCAAAGAATTCTCGTAGAAGGTGAAATCTACGAAGTACATGCTTGACTCTTTGGTGGTGTCTAGGCTCCTTTGCCTGTGCAATAGCTCCGTTATTATCACAATATAGGGCTATTGGTCCTTTAATGGAAGGGACTACACCAAGTTCACCTATGAACTTCCTTAGCCATATTAATGTACTCCGCTTCAGTTATAGAATCCGCAATGGTGTTTTGCTTAGCACTTTTCCAGCCTACTGCACCTTCGTTGAGGCAGAAGACAAACCCAGACTGTGATCTGAAATCATCTTTGTCGGTTTGAAAACTTGCGTCCGTATAGCCTTTAACAATTAATTCATCATCTCCACCATAGACCAGGAAGTCATCTTTGTGCCTTTTCAGGTACTTCAGAATATTCTTGGCAGCAGTCCAATGTGCCTCTCCTGGGTCTGACAGGTATCTGCTCGTAGCATTGAGTGCATACGCAACATCCGGGCGTGTACATATCATAGCATACATTATTGAACCAATCAATGATGCATATGGAATCCCATGAGACATGGGTAGGTAGCGTCGCTTGGAGTCTGCCATCTTGAACCTTTCAAGCACCTTATTAATATAAGTGCTTTGACTAAGTCCAATCATCTTTTTGGATCTATCTCTGTAAATCTTGATGCCCAGTATGTACTGTGCTTCTCCTAGATCCTTCATCGAAAAACATTTCCCAAGCCAAATCTTGACAAAGTTCAACATAGGAATGTCATTTCCGATAAGTATTATGTCGTCGACATATAATACTAGAAAATAAATTTTGCTCCCACTGACCTTCTTGTATACACAAGATTCGTCTGCGTTCTTGATGAAACCAAAGTCACTGACTACTTCATCAAAACGTATATTCCAGCTCCTGGATGCCTGCTTCAATCCGTAGATTGATTTCTTAAGCTTGCATACCTTTTTAGCATTCTTTGGATCCTCAAAACCCTCAGGCTGTGTCATAAACACAGTTTCTGTTAAAACGCCGTTTAAGAAAGCGATTTTGACATCCATCTGCCATATTTCGTAATCGTAATATGCAGCGATTGCTAACATTATCCGAATAGAATTTAGCCTTGCAACTGGTGAAAAGGTTTCATCGTAATCCACACCGTGGACTTGCCTGTAACCTTTGGCAACCAATCTAGCTTTGAAAACTTCAAGTTTTCCATCCTTGTCTTTTTTCAGTTTGAAAACCCATTTGCTTCCTATGGCTTGGTAGCCATCTGGAAAATCGACCAAATCCCACACTTGGTTTTCTGGCATGGAGTCTAATTCAGATTGCATGGCTTCTTGCCATTGCTTGGAGCTAGGGCTTGTCATAGCTTGTTTTGTAAGTCGCAGGTTCATCACTTTCAAGTAATAGAACGTCATAGCTCTCGTTCGTCAAAATACCTAAGTACCTTTCCGGTTGAGATCTATATCTTTGCGATCTACGCGGGGTTACATTTCTAGATTGTCCATGATTCTCACCAGATACTTCTAAAGATCTCTGAGTTACATCCTGAATGTCATCTTGAGCATTCTCTAGAGTTTGTTGTTCGACTCGAATTTCTTCGAGGTATACTTTTCTCCCACTTGTCATTTTGGAAATGTGATCCTTTTCCAAAAAGATACCATCTCGAGCAACAAACACCTTGTTCTCAGATGTATTGTAGAAGTAATACCCCTTTGTTTCCTTTGGGTAGCCCACAAGGATACATTTGTCAGATTTTGGATGAAGTTTGTCTGTAATTAATCGTTTGACGTATACTTCACATCCCCAAATCTTAAGAAAAGACACTTTTGGAGGCTTTCCAAACCATAACTTATATGGAGTCTTTTCAACAGCTTTAGACAGAGCTCTATTTTATAGTGAGTGCAGCTGTATTTAGTGCGCGCATGTCCCCAAAATTCTATTGGAAGTTCGGCCTGACCCATCATTGATCTAACCATGTATAGCAAGGTTCTGTTCCTCCGTTCCGACACACCGTTCCATTGTGGTGTTCCAGGAGGAGTCAATTCTGATAGAATTCCACATTCTTTCAGATGGTCATCAAATTCATAGCTCAGATATTCACCGCCTCTATCAGACCGTAGTGCCTTAATCTTCTTGCCTAATTGATTCTCTACTTCACTCTGAAATTCCTTGAATTTGTCAAAGGATTCAGACTTATGCTTCATTAGGTAGACATAGCCATATCTACTGAAGTCATCAGTGAAAGTGATAAAGTAGCTGAAACCACCTATAGCATTTGTACTCATTGGTCCACATACATCTGTATGGAATAAACCCAATAGTTCCGTTGCTCTTTCTCCAACCTTAGAGAAAGGTTGCTTTGTCATTTTGCCAAGTAAACATGATTCGCACTTACCATAATCCTCTAAGTCAAATGGTTCTATAATTCCATCCTTTTGAAGTCTTTCCATGCGTGTCAAGTTAATATGGCCTAATCGACAATGCCACGGATATGTGAGATCTGAATCATCCTTTTTGGCCTTTTTGGTATTTATGTTATAAACTTGTTTGTCGTGATCTAATAAATAAAGTCCATTGACTAATCTAGCAGATCCATAAAACATCTCTTTAAAATAAAACGAACAACTATTGTCTTTTATTAAAAAGGAAAATCCCTTAGCATCTAAGTAAGAAACATAAATGATGTTTTTAGTTAGACTTGGAACATGGAAACACTCTTCCAGTTCCAAAACTAGCCCGGAGGGCAACGACAAATAATAAGTTCCTACAACTAATGCAACAATCCGTGCTTCATTTCCCACTTGTAGGTCGACTTCACCCTTGCTTAACCTTCTACTTCTTCTTAGTCCCTGTGAATTGGAACATAGGTGTGAGCCACAAGCTGTATCTAATACCCAAGAAGTTGAATTAGCAAGTATACAGTCTATAACGAAAATACCTGAAGATGGACCGACTGTTCCGTTCTTCTGATCTTCCTTAAGCTTTGGACATTCTCTTTTGTAATGGCCTATTCCATCACAATAAAGACAGCTTGATGTGGACTTGTCCTGCTTTGATTTAGAATTTCCCTTGGACTTTCCACCTTTCTTGAAGGGTCTCCCTTTAGCCTTGAGTAAATCCTTGGCTTCACAGTCGAGTATTATCTCAGCCTTTCTGACAAGGTGAACAAATTCTGCAACTGTTTCTTCTCTTGGTTCACTTAGGTATAGTTGCTTGAAGCGACCAAACCCACTGTGCAGTGAATTGAGCAAGATAGAGACTGCCATCCTTTCGCTTATTGGCGTTCCTAGCAGACTTAGGCGATCAAAATATGAAAGCATAAGCTCCACATGGAACCTCAGTGGGACGCCTACCCTTTGTTTAGTGCGAAGGAGCTGAACATGTGTTTCTTGGACCTCCATCCTATAACACCTGTTAGAAGAACTAACCTTTAGACCAAACATTGATTCAATGAACTCATGGACGTTTAGGTCCCTGTCCTCCGTGCTTTCACGACAGATATCCCTCAGATTCTTGATGAGCGTAAAAGGTTCGTAAGCTACAAACCTTCTAGCCCATTCATCAGGGATATTGTTCAGCATGAGACTCATAACCTTTTTGAGATTCGCATCCCAGGCGAAAAATCTTTCAGGGGTCATGTCTCTGGCATAGTAGCTTGGCATGGGATGTAACAGTACATACTCAAGTCCATTGAGTCTGACTATTTCAACTAGCTTAGCTTCCCATTCAAGAAAATTTGTTAGGTTCAGCTTGACCATAAGCTCAGAACCCATGATGATGTTTTGATTGTTGTTTGCCATAGTTAAACTACAATAGAAAAAAGAATAAACAAATAAATAATCATTCACAGTTTCTCTTAATAAACTTAAATTCTAGCATACATGCATAATTTAATGTTCATTAAGCATTTTATTAAAGTTATGTGTTCCGGCAGGTGTGAATAAAATGATTCCAAGACCCTAAAAACCATTGAAGAATTAAGCACACAATGTAATTTGACTCAATTCCAAAATCTTTTGGGTAAGCAAAAGCCTTTTGCTAATAGTCTAGAAACTACTCTTGGTTGATAGGTACGTCTAAGAGCTTATTAGGTGAACCTATAGAATTTTCCACGACATAAAAGGACTCCTTACTTATATCGTTGAGTTTCACCAAAACTAACATGTACTCACAATTGTTTGTGTACCTTACCCCTTTAGAATCAATAAGTAACACCTCGCTATGGCGGAAAACTATTACTAAGATTGATGTAAAGGTTATCCAAGTAAGTGTTATTTTGGCATGGCACCTTTTAACTCAATTTTTAAGTTTGGAACTTAAGGCTCTTACTATGTTGGTTAGATTTTAAGTGAACTAAAATCCTTAATCATGCAACATAATCAAGCCACAATCTCATGCATATTTAAGACATATTTAAAAGCAATAAATAACTTAAAGCATGCATAAGATAAATGTGATTTAGTATGGCCCGACTTCATCTTGAAGCTTCAAGTTCAAAGTCCGTCTTCAAAATGGATTGGAAACTCCGTCTTGAATTTCACCGTGGGAGGCGCCATTTTCTTCAAATAGGATCAACTATAATTAAACTAATTACAACTATTTGATGGTACGCAGACCTTATTTGAATTGAAAAACAAACTTTGGTGCATTAGACCAATTACATTCAAATTAATGGTACGCATACCATATTTTCTATCCTATTTGGGCCATACTAGTCACTTCATAACCCGCAAAACAGTACATATACAATATATAACATTCACCCATTAATTATCATGAATGGCCCACATAGCTGGTTATTAAAACATGTTATGCATCACATAAATATTTGCAGCAATTAATCAAGAGCACCAATAATCTGCCAATTATTCAGTCCTTATTAATTCTAATCAAGTTGTTTTAATCTTAAAGGATTTGTAGACCTAATCAAGATTTTATGACTAAAGGCTCCCACTTAAACCAATAACTTTATATGCTTTACTAATTTTAAACATAAAAATGTATTTCTAGTCTAACCGGAAACATACAAATTTAATTAAAATTTAAAGCTCATATAAAATTATAATCGAATCCATTTAATTTATTTTCAGTTGAATTAAACGAATTTAAATGAATTCAAGGTTTAATTTTAGTAAAATAATTAGTATAAATAAAAATTTATAATAATTATAATATTCAAAATTAAAATCCGAGAAAACAATTTAAATTATTAATTTTAAAGTTAATTAAAATTATTTCCGAACTGAAAATTTCAAATTAAAATTAAAACGAACCAATCGGGTCAAGACAAGGCCATGGGCTTGCGCCCATGCCTCGTCAAGTCCAACAAGCAACAAACCCCTTGTCACTCGATTGATCGTACCACAAAGCCCAAGCAACAACACACCAATGCGTCAGGCCCAGCGAGCCACGCTTGCGCGCAGCCCACTCGCCCATCGCCTTGGCGCGCTGTTGGGCAACGCTTGCTGGACAGGCCAGCCAACGCTGCCCACGTGCACGTTGTGCTGCGCTTGTCGCTGCCTTGGATGTGTCCTTGGCGTGCTTGCTGGGCAAGGCAACGCACGTTGTGGCGCAGCATCCATCGCTGCCCACGCGTGCTTGCCTTGCTCGCTGCACGGCTCGCCCCATCGGCCATCGCCCCACACGCGTAGCACACAGCCCCTAGGCAGCCATTGCCTTGTGCATACCACGCTCGTTGCTCGCTGCATTCGTACCGCATGGGCGACGAGCTCCCTTGCTCGTCGTCGCGTGCTTGCACTATACAACATCCCTTAAGGGTAACACGTAGCATCCTTTGCTTTGTGCGTGCAACTTTTATGAGCGAATTATATAAAAAATTAAAACTTTTTAATTTAAAATTAATGACAAATTAATAAATCATATTAATTTCATAATTTTAGGGCGAAAAATCGAAAATTTATTAATGAATTAATTTCCGATTAACATTGATTCAAATCTAGGTCGTAAAAATTTAAAATTTATCACAAATTAATAATTTTTATGGTGGTTTTTAATCATGCATACCTAATTAAATTATTAATTAATTATAAAAATCAAATCAATTCTAAATTATTCGAATTTCAACAAATTAATCATAATTACAAATTAGGTTGTATAATTAACAAGTCTAGACATTCAAAATTGTTAAACATATATAGTAGGTCAATCAAAAATTCAAGATTTAACAACAAGAATCGCAAATATTCAATTTAACATCTTAAAATTACAAACTTTTGCGTTCGAAAAACTAAAACCTCCGAAAAGTCATAGTTAGGCTTCGAATTTGGGAATTCTAGGTTTGGCCGAAAAACATTATTTTTGTCAAAATTTTAGAATGCCTTTTACATGCGGAATTGACACAAAAATCACTCGATTTGGTTGAGTAACGAATAAACTGCCGAAAAACTGCGTACATATAACTAAATAAACGCAATTTGCAATTAATTAACAATTACGAAAATTAATCACCCCTTTTAATTATTTGCAAATTTGTAAAATTTAACCATGTCATGCAGTTTAGATTATGTAAATAATAAGAGGCTCGTGATACCACTGTTAGGTTATGATACATATGAAAAACATAAATCATGCCGAAAAACCTTAATGCCAGGAAACATATTATTTACACATAATCAGTTAGCATAATTCAGATGCATACACTTTGTAGCGTGCCCTCCCTAGCTGCGCCCGAACAGAACAAGAACAAGTCTTTAGGACTCCAAGTGTCTTCCCTCCGTAGATAGTCCACAGCACGTCCGGATCCGCCTTAAGATTGACCAACTAGAATCGCCCTTAAGGTACTATAATTTTCGGCTAATATGGGCAAGTAATGTGACTGATTTTTCTGCTCAAAATCACAGCTTTTATTGTATGAATACTTGTTGAAAAACTCGTGTATAAATTTATGACCCTAGGCATATATTTATAGAACCATGGAAAAGGATTTCGAATCCTGTTAGAATACTAATTAATTAATTTGAATCCTTTCAGAACTCTAAATAATTAATTTTATCTTTTAGGATTAGGATTTAATCACAGCATGAATTCCGATAGCTTTAGGATTCGTATAGCACGCACACGAGCACCGCACGCCTGCGCGCATGCCTCGCGGCCCACGCTGAGCGCACAACGCCTTGGCCCAATGCTCGCAGCCCATTAGCTGAGCGCGCGCGCCATGCCTGCTGGGCCTGGCCTTGCGCTGGGCCTGGCGTGGCTTTGGCGTGTGTTGATGCGTGTGGCTTGTTGGGCGTCGGCCTGACTTCGTGATGGGCCTTCGTCTAGCAAGCCTCGTCCGATGCTAATTCGTACGATACGCTTCCGATTAAATTCCCGATTCCGGAATTCATTTCCGATACGAACAATATTTAACATTTCCGATTCCGGAATTAATTTCCGTTTCGAACAAATATTTAATATTTCCGTTTCCGGAATTATTTTCCGATTCCGATAATATTTCTGATTCTGACAATATTTCGGTTTCCGGCAATATTTCCGATTCCGGCAATATTTCCATTTCCGATAATATTTTCCGATACGTACCATGTTTCCGTTTCCGGCAACATCTACCACTTAGATAATATTTATATTTCCGATACGATCCATATTTCCGTTTCCGGCAATATCATCGTTTCCGGAGTATTCATTTACTTGCCTTTGACGATCTTAGTTCCCACTGAAACCAAGATCCGTCGATTCCGAATAAGTGTTTAATGCCATTAAATACTTGATCCGTTTACGTACTATTTGTGTGACCCTACGGGTTCAGTCAAGAGTAAGCTGTTGATTAATATCATTAATTCCACTTGGAATGAAGCGGCCTCTAGCTAGGCATTCAGCTCACTTGATCTCACTGAATTATTAACTTGTTAATTAATACTGAACCGCATTTATTAGACTTAACATTAAATGCATACTTGGACCAAGGGCATTATTTCCTTCACTTTTCTCTCTCCCTCGCTCTCCTGTCAACTCTCTAGCTCCTCCGCCGAGCTCGCCGGAACACCAGCCCGCGGCGGCGTGACGTAGCTGCTATTACGGTTGCTTATTTATTTTGGTAATGATGTCTTTGTGTTATTGTTGAAGTTCTTGTTGCTAATTTTATGTTTTATATTTCTCTTAAGGGTATGACTCAACCCAAACTTCATTCCATATGCTTTTCAATTTATCCAATGTAAAAGTTATGAGAATTTAATTTGTTATTGATTGTTATTTTGATTATATAGAAATAATTTTTGAACAATGAACTAAACATGTTTTGATATTTTTAATGGTATAATTGAGTAATTCAAATTAATGTTTTCCAAAAAGAAGGGTTTCTAACATAAAAATAGGATTACGTTTTCTAAAATGATTTATTCGACCAAATAAACATTACAAATGTAATTTCAATCACAATCCTTGTCTAGCAACCTAGTTCGTTTTCTTGTGGTAGAATATGTGGCATATTGTCCTAGATTAATTCTACAGTAAGTTTGTGGGGAAAAAAAAAGAGAAGAGAGAATGATTTAAGATATTCAGTTCAAGTTGATTTAAGTGAGTATTTTTTTTGATTCAAATATTCCTTGTTGAAGTAATTTGATGGAGAATGAATAAGGAGAATTCAGTTATGGAGTTGAGCGGGATTGATAATCGAAATCTATAGTTCTTGGAGTCTATGTATTGGTGATTGAAGGTACACATTGTCCAACCATCTTCAATGTTTGAAATTGTATCTTGTGTTTAAGTATTTATATATATATATTTATATGTATGGATTTGAATGGTGTTTGCACATTGAATGTTGTTTAGCGAATTAAATTATGTTTTGCAAATTAAATTGTATTTCCAAATTGATCCGTGCTTTGCAAATTGAATTGGATTGTAACTTTTTTAAGAATCATGATTCTTTTAAACGAATGTTTGTGTCAATGAGAACTCAAGTGAGAGATGGTTTGAGTTGAGGCATTGAGCGGCTAGAGAATTGAGTTCATTGAGTATCTTGAGGTCGAACTTGGGAATTGTGAGTTATGTGAAAGAGTCAAAAGGTTAAGGGAGTGTTAATCAAGAGTTAATCATATGTGAATACGTTAATGATTAGGTAAAATTCCTTGCATAATGGAAGTAGTCTTACTTGAGTCTCTAAGGAGTTTAAGGTCTTAATATTAAATCGTATGGTTATTTTTCAATCAAGGTTATAGTTTACTAAGTTCAAAAAAGATTTGTTTTCAAAGAAAGTCTAATTTTGAATCAATTGGGTCATACTTGCCTTGAAATACTTAAAAGACGCTTGTTTTCTTAATGAAGGATTAATATTAAAAAGTAAGAGTTTCTAACATGGAATATGAGAAGTTCTAAACTATTTGAAAGAAAACAAAATCGAGTTTTAAATGAATCTTTAGCGAATTATTTCAAGGGTTTATAATAGTTCTGCATAAGCAACCTTATTTTGAAATTTTCTTAAATCATATGGGTTTCCTTGCTTTATGAATTATGAAATTTAACTAGTTTTGGAAAACGTTTAAGTGTTTTAATGAACTTAAAAGTTGGAAGGGTTATAACGAAAGATATTTTCAGTTTTGTTTTGATTTCTTAAAATGACAATAGTTTACAAATAAAGAAATCATTAACAAGTTTTAAAAAGAGTTTATAATAAAGAATAGAAATATTCTTTAAAATAAATAATCAAGTTTTCATATTTTGATAACCTAATAGTTTGAAATATATCGAGAGTACATTTCAATGAATAATAAAGATTATGTTTTATGTTTATGTTTATAAAACACATTTCAGGCACACTAATCTATTAAATAATAAATTTGGATTCGAGGAAAGTATAGCCTATTGATGACTTTGGGATCTTAAATGAGTATAACCAAGGATAAGGAGTGATTCTAAATTAAAAGGGAATAGTTGAGAAGAGTGTCCAAATTTTAATCAGATCATTACAGTTTGATTAAGAGTAAGAGGAAGTGTCAACAAGTCTTAAAGATTGATATTTAATTGGGATTGAGGATTGATTTTGAAAAGAAATTGAGTTGAAATATAATGTGAATGAAGCTAATGCATGAGTAAGGGAATGCGAATGATATTTCGAGAGCGAAATTGCATACATTGGTAATAAAATGCTTAAGTAGGGGAAAGTAGTCGTGTATGTGTTGCATAGTGCTCACATGCATCGGTGATGAAAAATATTAAAAGCGAGTGCTACAATTGTAGACTCGTACTTCGGCGGGATAGACCCGTTAAAGAGGCTTGCCCGTAAAGCGAGTGCTACAAAGTAGACTCGTAGAAGCGGGATAGACCCGTTAAAGCGGCTTGGCCGTAAAGCGAGTGCTACGAAACTAGACTCATAGAAGCGGGATAGACCCGTAGTTAGGGACATGTCCTAGTTAAGTCTTGCAAGCGCATGTTTATCAGGAGGGCGATGGCCCCCACCAAATAGAGACAGTTGGTCATAGCGACCCCTCTCTATTCGTGTTCACTTTCACCAACAACAAGCTAATATGTTGTGATTGAGTAAGCTATTATGTTGAGATTGAGTTGTGTGTTTTCGCATTGAGTTATAAATTTCTTATGAATATCTATGCCTTCATTTGAATTGTGTTATGAGAATTTTATGAAGAAAATTATATGACTTTGGCAATGTAGTGCCCATGCGTACCATATTAAGTTATGAATAATTATATATTGAGTTTTCACCTTGAGGTGAAAACTAAGGATTGGGAAAAGATTTACTTATAACACTCGAGCTATCGTTATGAGTCATAGTCGAATTAGGTTATGATTGAAGATGATTAAGAGTGTGAGAATGACAAGATGAATCTTAAGTTGTGAGTCTAATTCAGTTGACGTGATTGTAAATCTAGAAACTTGTGAGATGGTAGGTAAAGTCTGAAGATTTTGCGAGATTGTAAATCGTTGTATGAATAATCGAGATTTCGCCAAATAGATTTCAAAGAAGTTAATAAACACTAAAATAAAATTATTTTGAGCCACCTATCAAATGCATTTCAGGTTGGATGTGTGTACTCAGATTTCCGCTAATTTTGTTCTTGAACCTGTCCTGGTGGGGGCAGAGTTAAAATGTTTTGCAGGTAGCAAGAGTCGGGTCTCAGTTCAGGTTCAAGGTTCGTAGAAATCTCCAGAGGCCTTAAATGTCCAAGGTTGGAATATGGATTTGTCAAATGTAACTAAGTTTTCTAGAGATTACTATTGGGCTGTATAATTTCTTCATAAAGCTTTTGGTCTATTATTTGTGGATTACATATCCGTGTTAGGGTAGTAGTTTAGTCAAGTTTTTTGGTTCAAGTTTAAGTGAGATTAGGAGTAGCTTATTAAGTATGGTTGTCACAGTGACACCCTGGTGTTATATTGGGAATTGTTATATGTTGGAATGTTGTATTTGATGCAGGTGAAAGAAAATCAGACGTAACATCCTAAGCAATGTTTTAGGTTGTCCATATTTAGGGGAAGTGCTGCCGAAATTTTAATAATTAATTAAGTTTAAGGGTTATAATTAGTGTCTTTGAGATGGGCTAAGCCGTAATTAAATCTTTGAAGTTGTTTGAGGAGTTAAAGTTTGTTTAGCAGGTGTTAATTGTATCTAGCAAGCAGCTCGTTAAGGGCGGGCTGTTACAGGTGGTATTAGAGCCGAGGCTGATTTTGGGTTTGCTATGATCCTCATATCGTTGCATATGATTTGGAAATTATATATTGGGTAAAATAAGAGTCAAGGAATGTATGAAATGCCTTTTGAGATAATTTGCTGGTAGTTGTGATATCAGGTATAGAGGGTTTGATATTTGTATGAGAATGATGTATTGGATATGTAAAGTGTTGGGATTTGAGTAATGAAATGGAGGAATATGAAAGCATTACTCGAATTTATTGTCTGTTTGAATTATGGGAAGTCATGCTCTGAAAATTCAAAGTCTAGGGATTTTGATTTCTGGATCTCGAAGTATTCTATTGAGAATATGAAATGGAACTTGAGTAGTACTTGGAAACGAGGGTTAGAATGATGAGTTTGGTCCGTGAAATAGCCATTAAAAATTTAAGGTTGATAGATAATTATCATTTGAAAAGTATATATATTATGAAGTTTTCGCGTATTGATTTGGTATTGTGATAGGACTATTGAGAATTAAAATTGAAATTATAGTACGGGTTGGAGGATTAGTTAAATGTTGGAATTTTGAGCTGAGGATTAGACTTTTTGATTTGTTTACTTGTTTATTTGTTTGTTGTTTACTTGCTATGTGATTGTACGACTTTTGGTTGTTTAATTGAATTATTCGAATTTAAAGTCAAGTATACTTAGATCGAGTTTAAGAGATTTAAGCCATGGAGGTACAAGGTGAGTATTGGAATTGGGGAAATAGTATTAGTTCTAATTAAAAAGAGGTGTTGATCCATGTGTGTGACTCTAATTTACGCTTCTTATTATTTTAATAGTAACTCCAAGATTCCTACGTGATTTTTTTTGAAATAAAAATCTATTATAAAGAATATTTAAATCGTTTTTAACCAAGCATTTTCCGAATTTTTGTTTGCAATAGTTGTTTAACTTCTTCCTATATAATACCACTTCTATTTAGGTATTCCTAATAGTTGAGATTCTTCCACATTTAAACCCTTAGTATCTATTCACGGCTCATAGGGTTTGGCATCATATCATTATTTCCTTTAGTAACTTCTTCCCATTCAATTTGTTCCAAGTGTCAATGATTCTATTCCTTTGAAAAAAAATTCTGATCATGCGGATGTGAGGATGTCTTCCCTTATTTGGTTTCGATGTGATCTTCTATCCATTTTCAACTTCAATTCCATTGAGTAGTATCTGAAGAATAAACCTATGCACCTTACTTAGTCTTAATCAAGTTTTTGTATAAGTCTAATCTAAAACTTTTCCTCTATATATAATCGGATTTATTAAGTCCTCTTATACGGAATTGTCTCTATAATTTTAAGTTCTAGTTTATCCGATTTAAAAACATTTCTCATTTAGAGACTGATATTTTACTTAGTACTATGCCATGATTTATGAAAATGGTTTTAATAGGATACAACTCTTCACATTTTCTAAGTTTTATGTTCTCCAATTTATTTCAAGGACAAAACTTATTTTAAGGGTGGTATAGTGTAATAGCCCTGATTTTAAGCAGCTCTTAATATGATGTTAAGATTAATTATCGTCTTAAAAATGTTATTAGAATTTCTCTTAAACCTAAATTGAGATTAAGATCTTGAAATTTTATAACGGGTGAATGAATTTGAAAGTTTTATTAGTATATTTAAGCTAGTTTTCAAATTTATTCTTGAGTTTTTCCTTGAGATAAATTTTTGAAAAACTTATTTGTTTAAAGAGTTTATATTTTGTTAATTCTAAATTAATTTATTTAAACTTAATAATTTTAACAGGATTAGGATTTTTACTTTAAATCAAATTAGAGAATATATATTTATTTATTTTAATATAAATTAGTGACCTTGTTCATTTATTAATTCGATTTTCCTAAGGAAATTAAGGTATTGTAAGAGGTTTGCTTTAAAAGTTATTAGATTATCTTTATTAAGTTATACATAAAATTTGCTTCCTATGATAAAGCTAAGCCCAATTATCCTCTCTCCCTCTTGCTCATGTCAACTTTAAGAGGTGCCCACAAATACACTTAATTTCCAAATGTCACATTCCTTTGTTAGATGAGTCATTAATTCCAAATCAACATACTTTAACCAGCCTCCCAAAACCATTTTCCAGGAAAAAAAAGGAAACTTAAAGAAAACCCCCTCAAACTCACTCCCCCTCTCTCCACCCCGCGTTTCTCTCTCCCTCTTCACCTGGAATCTATTCTCTCCTCCTTGTTCTGCTACACCATCGAGCGTCGGTACCATTATCTCACCGCCGACGATGCCTTTGTCGTGGTTGTTGATATTGTTCTTGTTGTTGTTGTTGCTCCGTAGCTTTTCTCTCCCCTTCTTCCTCTACGTTGTCGGCTCTGCTGCTACTCCACCACCACCAACGGTGGTCGTGATTTCGTCACCAATCATTCTCCATCACAAATCGGTAAACTATTCAATCCCTTCTTCTATTTGATTAAATTGAATTTTATTAAAAACCCCTAAATTAAAGAAAACCTTAATTTTCTCTTCTTTTGTTTTTCATCCCCTCTTGTTCGGTTTCCGCCAGAACGGTTTTGTGGCAGTGGTGGTGGCCACCTTGTACGTTGTTGCTGTTGTTGCTCTTTTCTCTCTCCCCCGATCTCCTGTCAACTCTCTAAGTCCTCCGCCGAGCTCACCGGAACACCAGCCCGCGGCGGCGTGACGTAGCTGCTATTGCGGTTTCTTCTAATAAATGCGGTTCAGTATTAATTAAACAAGTTAGTAATTCAGTGAGATCAAGTGAGCTGAATGCCTAGCTAGAGGCCGCTTCAGTTCAAGTGGAATTAATGATATTAATCCACAGCTTACTCTTGACTGAACCCGTAGGGTCACACAAATAGTACGTAAACGGATCAAGTATTTAATGGCATTAAATACTCCATCTATGATATTCGGAATCGACGGATCTTGGTTTCAGTGGGAGCTGAGATCGTCAAAGGCAAGAAATGAATACTCCGGAAATGATGATATTGCCGGAAACGGAAATATGGATCGTATCGGAAGTATAAATATTATCCAAGTCGTAGATGTTGCCGGAAACGGAAACATGGTACGTATCGGAAAATATTATCGGAAATGGAAATATTGCCGGAATCGGAAATATTATCGGAAACGGAAATATCGTCGGAATCGGAAATATTATCGGAATCGGAAAATAATTCCGGAAACGGAAATATTAAATATTTGTTCGAAACGGAAATTAAATCCGGAATCGAAAATATTAAATAATGTTCGTATCGGAAATGAATTCCGGAATCGGGTATTTAATCGGAAGCGCGTCGTGCGAATTAGCATCGGACGAGACTAGCTAGACGAAGGCCCAACACGAAGCCAAGCCTACGCCCAGCAAGCCAAGCGCCCAAACACACGCTGCCAAGCCACGTCAGGCCTAGCGCAAGGCCAGGCCCAGCAATGGCCTTGGCGCGCGCGGAGCTGCGACATGGGCTGCGACGAGTGGGCTGGCGCTATGCGTGGGCCGTAAGGCCTGCGTGCGGTGCTAGCGTATCACTCGAAATGTGTTACTCGAATCCTAAGGCTACCGGGATTCGTCATATGATTAAATCTAATCCTAAAAGATTTAGTTTATTTAATTAGAGTCCTAGTAGGATTATAATTAAATAATATAGTATCCTAATAGGATTCCAAGTCCTTTTCCATAACTCTATAAATAGGTGCCTAGGGTCACAATTTATAAGACACAATTTCAAGTATTCAAACAATAAAAAGATAAGATTTTTAAGTAGAAAAATCAGCCATATTCTTGCCCTATTAGCCGAAAATATATAGTACCTTAAAGGCGATTCTAGTTGGTCAATCTTAAGGCGGATCCGGACGTGCTGTGGACTATCTACGGAGGGACGACACTTGCAGTCCTAAAGAATTGTTCTTGTTCGGTTCGGGCGCAGCTAGGGAGGGCATGCTACAAAGTGTATGCATCTGAATTATGCTAAATGATTATGTGTAAATAATATGTTTCCTGGCATTAAGGTTTTCTGTACGATTTATGTTTTGTCATATGTATCATAACCTAACAGTGGTATCACGAGCCTCTTATTATTTTCATAATCTAAATTGCATGAACATGGTTAAATTTTACAAATTTGCAAGGAATTAAAAGGGGTGATTAGTTTTCGTAATTAATTGCAAATTGCGTTTATTAATTATATGTACGCAGTTTTTCGGCAGAATATTCGTTACTCAACCAAATCGAGTGATTTTTGTGTCAATTTCGCATGTAAAAGGCATTCTAAAATTTTGACAAAACTAGTATTTTTCGGCGAAACGCAGAATTCCCAAATTCGAAGCCTAACTTTGACTTTTCGGAGGTTTAAGTTTTTCGAACGCAAAAGTTTGTAAATTTAAGATGTTAAATTGAATATTTGCGATTCTTGTTGATAAATCTTGAGTTTTTGATTGACCTACAGTATATGTTTAACAATTATGAATGCCTAGACTTGTTAATTATACAACCTAATTTGTAATTATGATTAATTTGTTGAAATTCTAATAATTTAGAATTGATTTATTTTTCATAATTAATTAATAATTTAATTAGGTATCCATGATTAAAATCCAACATAAAAATTGTTAATTTATGTTAAATTTTAAATTTTTTTGACCTAGATTTGAATCCATGTTAATCGGAAATTAATTAATTAATAAATTTTCGATTTTTCACCCTAAAATTATGAAATTAATATGATTTATTAATTTGTCGTTAATTTTAAATTAAAAATTTTAAATTTTTATGAAAACGCTCATAAATGTTGCACGCACAAAGCAAAGGAAGCTACGTGTTACCCTTAAGGGGTGTTGTATAGTGCGGGCATGGGACGACGAGCAAGGGAGTTCGTCGCCCATGCGGTACGAATGCAACGAGCAACAAGCAAGAGGCGTGCGCGCGAAGCAAGGGAGCTGGGCGTGTGCGACTCAATGGGCGATGGGCGGAGGGCGTGGCGTGTGCCAGGCGAGCAGTCGCGTGTGGGCAGCAAGCGAGCTGCGCCACAGCGCGCGCTGCCTCGCCCAGCGAGCAAAGTAGTAGCGTCGTGCTATGCGTGCTGCGCGCAGCGTGGCCTGGCATGGCTGTGATGTGTATGTCCTGCTCATGCGCGCCTAGCGATCAGTCGATGGGGGGCAGCTGCCTCATGACTCGATGGGGCTTGGGTGCAAGCCCAAGTGCCTCGCCGTGTTACCATTGGCGCGTTTTGAATTTAATTTGAGATTTTCAGTTCGGAAATAATTTTACTTAATTTTAAAATTAATAATTTAAATTGTTTTCTCGGATTTTAATTTTGAATATTATAATTATTATAAATTTTTATTTATACTAATTATTTTACTAAAATTAAACCTTGAATTAATTTAAATTCATTTAATTCAACTGAAAAATAAATTAAATAATCGCACCAATTATGTGAACTGAACAATTTATCGCGCCGTGGCCAAACCACTGAGCTAAAAGACAATTATGCGCTACCTCCGATGCAGTAAAATACTTGCGGTTGCCCTCCAGGGTTAACACGACACCAAGGTTTGTGTGCACTCACAAGCCTCGATTTGAGATCAGAATACTTGCCCATAAAGAACAGAAGAGTGATTATTTGAGAGAGAATGAACAGAATCGTTTTCTGTGAATGTGTGTTTATGTAAAACGGAAGAAAGAATTTATAGGAAAGTTGTAACTGTCATAAACGGCTAGAAGTGGAAGTAGTGGGTGGTTACCACGATTTACTGGTTGATTAATAGGGCAGTTACAACAGCATTAGTGGGTTAATTAAATCTGACGGTTAGAATTAATCAAAACCACTTTCTACCAAAAATAATAACCCGGCCCACAAAACCCACCCCACGCCCGTGAAGGCCCAAGGCCCACGATCCAAACCCCCCGCGCGTGCGTGTGTGTTGTGTGTACACCCATGCCACTCTCATGCTTTCTTAAACAAATATTTCCCTCAATATAAACAATGAATGTGGTTGGCCCATGAGGGACTTTTAATATTCCCACATTTCCCTACTCATTTTCTTTTGCATTTTCACTAGGACTTCCAACATGAATCTTCTAATTTCTTTCCAATACGTATTTCAAAATATATTCATGTGGCATCTTGTTTTGTTTGTCTCATTGTGTAGTTTAATAATATCAAACTTTTATATTTCTTTAACGTACGTATTTGGAGATATTTACGTTTAAATAGTGAGTTGAAACGGACGAAAAAATCAAAAGGGGACTAATATTTAAGAACGGAGAGAGTAGTAAATTTTTATGTCAAAAATACAATTAAATTATACGAAGTAAACTAGAACATTGTGAAACGAATTAAAACGCAAAGTGTAAATATTATTTTGAAACGGGGGTAATACGGAATATATCAAGTAAGATAAGGAAGATAATCATAGGTTTTAAAGATAGTATTCTGTATACAAAAGATCTTGCGCGCACAAGGTGTACAATACATTTATTGTACACTAAGATAACTCTTATGCAGTTTTTTGTAACTTTTAACCTACTTTTTTGTAACTTTTATATTATAAAAATAGAAAGTTGATAGATAAACATTTTAAAGGATTAAATGATTAATTTATACATTATTAGTGATTTTGAAGAAATAATTTTTAATCAAATGAAAAATTTATCAATAAATAATAGATAACTTTTACACATATAAATGTAACTTTTAAACATTTCCAGTCAACTTTTACAAAAGTGTATAATATTTATTATACACCACTTATAAATAAAAATTTGTGCTCCCGTATATGATTAAGGAATTGATTTCATTCCTTTTATACAATTATTATATACCCTTTCTTTTTATGCAATACGATTATCTACCTTGAATAGGTAATCAATTATCTGAAGACAATCATCGAATAAAAACGAAAGAAATCATATCCTTAATTATAATAAGCAATAAATCATACGAATTGAGCATAGCCTTAAATGTAAATGTATACTACTCCTAGCACTAATAATTATAATTTGGAAATTGGGGGTTTGCATGCTTACCTATATAAATTTATTGTTAGAATACAAATGAATCTAATTAGCACACTAAATTTTAACCTTTGAGAAATTATTTGTTTTCATCATCAAGCTCATCCATGGCTAAGGGTTTTTTCACTTTGTTCTTATTATTGTCTCTATTCTTCCTTCCATACGGTAAATCGTTTTTGATAGATTTATGTTGAGGATAACAATTGTGATAGAATTAAGTTATGGCCCTGTTTGCCAATTGGCTGTTGGCTGGTGGCTGTTTTACTTGGCTTGTTTGACTGACTGTTTGTGTTGGCTTTTTATGTTGGATGTTTGACTGTAGATTTTTTAAAAATGTGTTTGGTAAATTTACGTTGGTTGTTGACTACTTGCTGTTTCATAAAATGTACCTAGGAACATGAAAAGCCAACAACCAATATAAAAAAAACTACTCTTTCTAACTTTTGGGTTTTGGCGGAAAAGTGGATTTTTTAGTCAAAGAAAAAGCCAACTTACCAAACATCTATATTTGCTGTTTGACGACATAAAAAAAAACCAAATGTCAAAAGCCAATGAAAAAGCCAATAAAAAGCAATTATCAAACAAGCCCTATATCTCATACATGATACAACCAGTTGTAACTAAGACTGACTTTTATTTTTTGAATCCTTAGATGTACGCTCCTCTGATTTCCTAAATTAAATGAGCAAAAAGTAATAGCCTTGGTTTTGTAATAAGATGCAACTGATTGTATAATACTCTGTAAAAAATTTCATTTATTAAAGTTTATGTTTAACTAATTTTATTTTATTTAATATTATCAGGTAGTGTAAATGCAAAACGATGGACAGATGCATGTGCTGAGTATCCAATTCCTGTGACAGGGTGCACTGATAAGATTTGCAGGGATGCTTGTATGGCAAAGTCTGGTAAATATGAGAATGGCGGTTGCGTCAATAAAGACTCATGTTGTTGTAACTTCGTTACTATAATGTAGTACGATTCAATCCATGTAATTCTTGAATAATAGTATGATGTTTGGTTCGGAATTAAAATATTTTACTTCGAAGTTATTAAGAGTTATTTGTCAATGTTGATTTTTTAAGTTAGGGAAGAGGAACCATAGGTGCAGTGGCGGATCCAGGATTTTGAGTCAGGGGTGGCACAAAAGTAAACAAGTACTTCGTAGTTATAGAATATATATACTCCGTACAAAAAATAAGTTGTTGTACGTTTTAGAATAGAGTAGAGTTACGAAAAGTGGGTAACTTGTAGCTACAAGACGAAGATATTTTTCACGGTGTTAATTGTGTATCGATATATAGATGGTAGATTGCGCAAAGTTCAAATTGGTTGACAATTTTTTTTATAAGTATCTCACTATAAGTTAAAAAAAATAATAAGAATCAAAACAACTTCTTTTAGGGGAAATTTTTTTTAAAAGAAGAGACTGACAAATAACATGTGCGTGCAAATGGAGGAGAAACAAAAATGAGCTTTTAAGGAATTCGATTTGTTTTTTATAAAGATCTCACTATAAGTTAAAAAATATAAGAATCAAAACGACATTCTTTAGGAATGCTATTATCATAGAATAGTAATTGATTGATTTTATTTTGTTATGGTCGGAGTGAAACGTTTTTTAAAGCATGGTCCAACTGAATATAAGGAAGAGAAAAAAATTCTTTAGGTTATGTAGAAATTTAAGAAGATAAAAAAAAATTGAAAATACAAACAATGAATTTATTAGGAAAAACGTTTAAAAGAATTTTATCCAAAAGAAAGAACGATTAAAAGAGAAAAAAAAAAGTAGAATACCGCCCTTGAAGGGATTCGAACCCAGATCCCTCTAACCAAGAGCTCTAACTGTTATTCGGCTAGCTGACTGTTATAAATGAAGGACCTTTTAGGCTTGAATGTTGATTTGTATGACAATTTGATGTTTGAATAATGAGAAGAAATAATTAAAGAAATTAAAACACACACAAGGATTTAAGGTGGTTCACTCTTCAATGAGCTACATCCACCATGGCGAAGGGTTTGGAGCTTGTATTACTCTTCAGTGGAGAAAGGATTACAAAGAGGAATTCTCAAAGGTGAAGAATAGAGAATTCTTAGATATAGGGTTTCAACCTCACTTGTGTTTCTCTCTCTTAATTCAGAAAAACTCATTACATTTGGTATTTATAGTGTAAGACATCAAACCAATCTAAGGGACAAGAAAATGCCACGTCGATTGAAACTTGCGGAGAAGAAAACAGTTTACCCGCAGAGTTCGGTCGAACCTTTAAAGGGTTCGGCCGAACCAAGGTCAGGTTCGGCCGAACTTACCCAAAAAGTTCGGGCGTACCTCCAAAATCATAGCTACTGATCTCTTCAGGTTCGGCCGAACATTCTAAGAGTTCGGCCGAACTTCCAGTAGGTTCGGCCGAACCTCCAGCAGGTTCGGCCGAACCTCCAGCAGGTTCGGCCGAACTTCCCCTGCTGCATGACGACTTCTCGTAAAATGGTCATAACTCCCTCATTTCTCATCCAAAATGAGCTTATGACCAGGCGTTGGAAAGCTATTGAGCCAAGCTTTCACCTCCAACTTGAATCAACTCAATATAATTATTATATCATGAGATATGTCCATTTGAAGTCATATCTTCCACTATAACACCTTAACATCCTTCAAGGAAGATTTGAGGCACACATAACAATTCTCCACCTTGACTTGAATCCTCCACACTTCCTCATAATGTAATACCAAACTATACTCCAAACACACTCCCAACAAGCCCTTATGGGCTTATATCGACCATGGAGAAAGACCAACTAAGTCCACACACAAAGTGAACTTAGTTGTCGGCAAAGGCTTTTTCAACATGTCGGCGGGATTCTCCTCTGTACCAATCTTCTTCAAGAGCAATTCTTTCTTAGCTGTCACATCTCGAACGAAGGTGTACTTGATGTCAATGTGCTTGGTTCTCTTGTAGAATGTGTTTTGATTCTTAGCCAAATGTATGGCACTTTGACTATCACAAAACACGGACGCCAAGCTTGAACATGGACTAAACTCTCCCACTAGACCCTTGAGCCACTTTGCTTCTTTGAATGCTTCGGTAATGGCCATAAACTCGGCCTCCGTAGTTGAAAGAGCTACAACATCTTGTAGCGTTGATTGCCAACTCACGGCCGTACCATCCAAAGTAAAGACATAGCCGGAAGTAGATTTCCGGTCATCCAAATCACCTCCATAATCCAAATCACAAAAGCCCTCAAGCCTGTTTGCATTTCTACCAAACTCAAGGCAAACGTTTGAGGTACCCTTCAAGTACCTCAACAACCACTTCACGGCTTCCCAATGGACCTTTCCCGGTCTTGACATATACCGACTAACCATACTCACCGCATGAGCTATATCCGGTCTTGAACACACCATGGCATACATCACACTTCCAACCGCACTAGTGTATGGAATGTGAGCCATGGACTTTTCTTCTTCCTTGGATTGAGGACTAAGCTCCTTTGAGAGCTTAAAGTGAGAACTCAATGGAGTGGAAATCGGTTTTGCATGCACCATGGAGAAGCGCTCAAGCACCTTCTCAATGTATCTCTTTTGACTAAGATACAAAACACCCGCATTCCTATCACGAATAATCTCCATACCAAGAATCTTCTTGGCTTCACCAAGATCTTTCATATCAAACTTACTTGCCAACAACTTTTTCAAGTTGTGAATCTCAATCATATTCTTGCAAGCCACCAACATATCATCTACATATAAGAGCAAGTAGATGAAGGAACCACTCACAAGTTCTTTGTAATAGACACAACAATCATAAGAGCTCCTTGTGAAATCATGTGCCAACATGAACGGATCAAATCGTTTATACCATTGCCTTGGAGATTGCTTCAAGCCATACAAGGACTTTAAAAGATGACACACATTATTTTCCTTCCCTTTCTCCTCAAAACCTTCCGGTGGCTTCATGTAGATCTCCTCCTCCAAATCCCCATGGAAGAATGCGGTCTTCACATCAAGTTGGTGTAACTCCAAGTCTTCCATAGCTACCAAGGCAAGCAACACCCTTATGGATGAGTGTTTCACAACCGGAGAAAATACTTCATGAAAGTCAACGCCTTAAATTTGTGTGAAACCTCTTGCAACAACTCTTGCCTTGTAGACGGGACCGCTCGATTCCGGTGTACCTTCCTTCTTCTTGTACACCCACTTGCACACAACAATTCTTTTGCCTTTCGGTGCAATGCATAAGCTCCAAGTATTGTTCTTGTGCAAGGACTCCATTTCTTGCTCCATGGCCATCAACCACTTGCCGGCATCATTTAGAGACATTGCTTCCTTGAATGAACAAGGATCATCATTATCGGTCTCCACTTAACTTGCAACGGAGAGAGAATATTGGACATAATCACACTCCTCAATGTATCTACTTGGAGGCTTGATTGGTCTCTTTGCTCTTTCTTCGGCAATAGATTTCTTTTGAGCTTGTGGTGTCGCTTCACGAGGTCTCCTTGATGAGGGACCATCTTCATGTGAATGCTCATCTAGCTCCACCTCCTCCTCGGTATCATGTTGTGAACCTACATCATTACAAATAGAAAGCTCCTTTCCCGGAGTGATCATACAATTTTCATCAAAAACAATATCTCTAGAAGTTATGACTCTTCTAGATTGGTTACACCATACTCTATAACCCTTGACTCCTAAACCATATCCAACAAAAATACATTTTTTAGCTCTAGGTTCAAGTTTACCATCATTAACATGAATATAAGCCGGACAACCAAATACTCTCAAACTAGAATAATCAACGGGTTTTCCGTACCATACCTCAAGAGGTGACTTGAAGTCAAGAGCCGAGTGAGGAGAGCGATTCACCAAGTAACAAGCCGTTGCAACGGCTTCCGCCCAAAAAGATTTCCCCAAATTTTCTTGTGAGAGCATACATCTAGCCCTCTCTAAGAGAGTTCTATTCATCCGCTCCGCAACCCCATTTTGTTGAGGTTTACCCGCACAAGTTCAATGCCGCACAATGCCATGCTTGAGACAATACTTCAAGAACTTCTTCTCTACAAAATCTAGACCATTATCGGTCCTCAAGGTTTTGATCTTTTTCTCTGTCTTCTTTTCAATCATGGTCTTCCAATCATGGAACACATCAAAGACATCATCTTTATTCTTTAAAAAGAACACCCAAACCTTCCTAGAGAAGTCATCAATTATAGTGAGCAAATAATTACAACCACCAATCGAAGGAACTCTAGAGGGACCCCACAAATCCGAATGGATGTATTCAAGTATCCCTTTGGTGTTGTGTACATGTACGGCGGGTTTGAAGCTAACCCTCTTGTGTTTACCAAACACACAATGCTCACAAAAGCCAAGGCTTCCAAGCTTCAAGCTTCCAAAACAACCTTGCTTGCTAAGCTCCGACATACCATGCTCCCCCATATGGCCAAGTCTCAAATGCCATAACTTGGTTTCATTATCACTCATAGTACCCGTGGAAACATTTGCCGAGCCTACCATGGTGGATCCTTGCAATCAGTACAAGCTACCCACTTTGGCACCCTTCATTAACACAAGAGCACCTTTCACAACCTTCATTACTCCACCTTCCGTTATGCACTTACAACCGTTAGTGTCAAGAGTGCCAAGAGAGATCAAATTCTTCTTTAGCTCCGGAACATGACGAACTTTAGTTAAGGTTCTCACAATACCATCAAACATTTTGATGGCTACCGTCCCAATTCCAATCACCTTGCATGTTGCATTGTTTCCCATGGTGACATTACCTCCATTATACTCCTCATACGAGCTAAACAGATCCTTGTTGGGGGTCATTTGAAACGAGCAACCCGAATCCAAAATCCATTCATCCTTACCCTTGATTCTTCCATGAGTGGCAACCCTCGCACCACTATCACTATCGGTATCTACATAGCTAGCCTCGGCAGTAGCATGAGGTTCTTTGCCCTTTCCGGACTTACCATCACCTCCCGATTGTTTCTTTTGCCACTTCCAACATTCCGACTTAATGTGTCCTTTAATGTGACAATAATTGCAAGAATTGTTACGGTTAGGATTCGGTTTCTTTGACTTGGACCGACCCCTATTCTTTCCCCCATTACCACCACTACTAGTAGAAGTGTTCTCATGATTTCTACTCCTCACAAACAAGCCATCATTGGAGTTATTTGATGATTTAGAAATTAATTGATTATCAATTAAGTCCCTTTGGGTCAAAGCATCTCTAACATCATCAATACTCAAGTCATCTCTATCATACAAGATAGTTTCACGAAAATGTTTATAGGATGGTGGTAATGAACATAACAAGTAAATTGCAAGATCCTCATCATCTAAAACAACATCAATATTTTGAAGGTCCATAACAATAAAAAAGAACTCATCTAAATGAGACTTAAGAGAATTACCTTCCTCAAGCCGAAGATCATAGTGTTAGGTTATGATACACATGACAAAACATAAATCATGCGGAAAACCTTAATGCCAGGAAACATATTATTTACACATAAACATTTAGCATAATTTAGGTGCATACACTTTGTAGCGTGCCCTCCTTAGCTGCGCCCGAACCGAACAAGAACAAGTCTTTAGGACTCCAAGTGTCGTCCCTCCGTAGATAGTCCACAGCACGCCCGGATCCGCCTTAAGCTTGACCAACTAGAATCGCCCTTAAGGTTCTAAGAATTTCAGCTAAATAGGTTGCAAGTGTTTGGCTGATTTTTGCTTCAAAATCTTACCTTTGAATACTTCAATCTTGTGTATAAATCTGTGACCTTAGGCACCTATTTATACAGTTATGGAAAAGGAATTATAATCCTATTAGAATACTAATTTAGTTTAATTAGAATCCTGCTAGGACTCTATTTAAATAAACTTTATCTATTAGGATTAGATTTAATCATATGACGAATCCCGGTAGCTTTAGGATCGAGTAACACGCACATGCGCAGCGCAAAAGCACCGCACGCCCGCACGCAGGCCTTACGGCCCACGCCAAGTGCACAGCGCGAGGCCCACGCTCGCAGCCTACCTTATCCGTGCGCGCGCCCAAGCCTTGGCTGGGCCAGGCTTTTGCGCTGGGCCTGTTCGAGGTTTGGCGTGTGGATTGTTGCGCTTTGCCAGCTGGGTGATGGCCCGGCTTCGTGCTGGGCCTTCGTCTGGCGGGCCTCGTCCGATGCTAATTCGTACGATACGCTTTTGATTAAATTCCCGATTTCGGAATTCATTTCCGATACGAACAATATTTAATATTTCCGATTCCGGAATTAATTTCCGTTTCGAACAAATATTTAATATTTCCGTTTCCGGAATTATTTTCCGATTTCGATAATATTTCCGATTCTGACAATATTTTCGTTTCCGGCAATATTTCCATTTCCAATAATATTTTCCGATACGTACCATGTTTCCGTTTCCGGCAACATCTACGACTTGGATAATATTTATATTTCCGATACGATCCATATTTCCGTTTCCGGCAATATCATCGTTTCCGGAGTATTCATTTCTTGCCTTTGACGATCTCAGCTCCCACTGAAACCAAGATCCGTCGATTCCGAATATTCATAGATGGAGTATTTAATGCCATTAAATACTTGATCCGTTTACGTACTATTTGTATGACCCTACGGGTTAAGAGTAAGCTGTGGATTAATATCATTAATTCCACTTGAACTGAAGCGGCCTCTAGCTAGGCATTCAGCTCACTTGATCTCACTGAATTATTAACTTGTTAATTAATACTGAACCGCATTTATTAGACTTAATATTAAATGCATACTTGGACCAAGGGCATTATTTCCTTCAGTCTCCCACTTGTCCTTAGGGACAAGTGTGCATTTCCTAATTCCTTTGTCGCTCGATGCTTGCTCTTGAACATAAGGTAAGAGTTGTCATCCTTATTACGTCCAGAGGTGTTTCTCGGTTTCATAGTTCAACTGATCAAATAAACAGATAATCATAGCCTATGATTCATCTAAGCACGGCCATGCATTTTACAGTTTCTAGCTCTCCGAGTGGCCTTTACAACTTTCAGCATCTCATCCCGATTTATGGGAGGACAATCCCAATCTTGCGATCTTGAGATTAGACTTCGTTTGATAGGTGATTACCTGAGCGTTGCCTTTATAGCCTCCTTTTACGGTGCGACGGTTGGTCAACGTCAAAGTAAGCAGTTCTCAAACAAGTAATCTTAAATCACTCCGGTATTGAGGATTAGTGTCTAATAATTTTAATGAAATTTACTTATGAACGATTTTCATCTCTTACAGTAAAGTTTCATAGGTCTGTCCGATACTAGTCTTCTCAAAGTAAGTATCTATGCAAATGATTACGACATTTCCATGTCCACATAGTTCAAGAAACAGAACTACTAGTCATCTTGCATTCTAGTCGTCTAACATTTTCTATGCGTCCATCTTTATAGAAAACTCCGACCAGGGACCATTTTCAACTTTTGACATTCAAGTTCACTTGATAGACATTTCTTAGTCACAGGACAAGTCATGACCGTCTATCTTGAATATATCGTCAAATTGAAGGGACTCAGCATTTAATACTAAACCAAGATTAAATGGAATATAAAAATGCATTTCATATATGATAAATGTTCAACCCCAATGTTTTACAACCATGGGCCTCAAACCCATCTTTAAAACAGTTCATGGAATTCAAAGCTATGCTTGATTTCCAGTGCTACAATGTGAGTGTTGCTTCTCACTTGTTGCATAGGTTTAGTTATCATGCTTTGCCAATCTTAATATCCTTTTCATCGAATGTCTTTTCTAGATAGGATGATAAGATCTTTTGAGTGTGTTTAGTTTGTGATCTATTCTTTCTAGCTACAAGAGTGGTTCTACGCATTTTGCAATGAAGAACCATCAAGTCAGCAGACATGTGATCTACCCAAGTTCAATGAAGAACTCTTTAACATAAGCAACCCTGTTTTATTTCTTCTTAGGAAATATATAAGTACTTTTAGTTCAACTGTATAGGTTGTTAGTGATGCTTTGGTTTGGATTTACTTATCCAAGAATTTCACGGATATGTGGAAGACTTTCCAGCTGTATCTTAGAACATAGAAATTATTATTTTAATTTCCCACGCAACAACTCATGGTCTCCAATCCATGTTGCCATTTCGAAACACGATGCTCTTTAGCTCGTCCTTGTCAATGGTTAACTTCAAAGGAATCTTGCTTGATCCTTTGCCAGTGTTTATGCGTGTAGCATCAATGTTTAGCATATCTTTATTTCCTTGAATCAAAAACTATTCCTATGTACTTTTTCAAGTACCATAAGTTTTTCTTGATCTCAATCTAGTTGATCTTCACTTAGATCAATAGAGATTGGTATATGTTCGTCATGCCTAAAGTCATACGAAACGTTTTTGGCGATCCTCATATTATATTATACATGATAAATTCTTTTGCAGAATAATTCCCAATTGAATTCTATTCATGTAACTTTAGCTCATCTAGTTTCAATAGATACTAATTCCAGCTAAATTCTTTGACATATAATATAGGTTAAGAATCTCATCTAGATCCTTTGATGTTTAACTTAGTAAATGCTTATACATTGTTCAAACATTCTTTACTTAGATTTATTCATATGGGTCGAATATCTCCAATGGAGTCTTTCGTGTTTGATTTAGTAAATGCCATTACTTAATCTAAAACAATATTATAAGATCTTTGTAAATAGATCTTAATACCCAGTATGTACTAAGTTTCTCCATGGTCCGTCATTGATGAATAATTTTCAAATCTAAGTCATTAGCATTTGAATGTTATTTCATAACAGAGAGATATGTGTATGACACACATAGGACCAATTAAGTTTTATATACTCTCACTAAACTTCTTATATATCTATAAGAATCATGTACATTTTATGAAACTAAAATACTTATTAGCTTCACTAAAATACAATTTCAATTCCCAATTGCTTGCTTAAATCTGTACTTAGATTTCATAAGCTAGCATTCATTTCAGAATTATTTGGATCCACAAATCCTATGACATGCCATGTACATAGTTTTCTTCCAACATTTGATTGAGGAATACGTTTTGTCATCCAATTGCCATATGTACCAATATGCAATCATTGCTTGAATTATAGACTTAAGCATTACAATTTTGCATGAGGTTTCAACACAATCCACACCGTGAATTTGCTTGTAACCTTTGACAACTAATCTAGCTTTGTGTGTGAACACAATTTCATGTTTGATGGTTTTTATCGTTAAAACAAACTTGCAACCAATAGGTGTGAAACTATTCTTGCAAATCAACAAAATTTCAATTTTGTCATCAAAACATTGAGTATGTTTTATGGCCTATAACCATTTAAAACATTTGAGTCTATATATGGCCTCTAACCATTTTTAGGGAATCTGGGTTTCGTCATATCTTTCTTACAGGTCACAAACTCATTAATCTACACGATAATAGTTTGACTGTAAGTATTACGATTACTAAATATGGCAGATGGATGTCAAAACCGCTTTCTTAAACGGCGTTTTAACAGAAAATTTGTTTATGACAAAACCTGAGGGTTTTGAGGATCTAAAGAATGCTAAAAAGGTATGCAAGCTTAAGAAATACATTTATGGATTAAAGCAAGCATCAAGGAGCTGGAATATACGTTTTGATGAAGCAGTAAGTGACTTTGGCTTCGTCAAGAACGCAGACGAATCTTGTGTATACAAGAAGGTCAGTGGGAGAAAAATTTATTTCCTAGTATTGTATGTCGATGACATATTACTTATATATCGGAAATGATATTCCTATGTTGAACTCTGTCAAGATTTGGCTTGGGAAATGTTTTTCGATGAAGGATCTAGGAGAAGCACAGTACATACTGGACATCAAGATCTACAGAGATATATCTAAAAGGATGATTGGATTTAGTCAAAGCACTTATATCAATAAGGTACTTGAAAGGTTCAATATGGCTGACTCCAAGCGAGGCTACCTACCCATGTCTCATGGAATGACTCTAAGCAAGACTCAGTGCCCAAAAACACTGGATGAGCGTAGACTAATGAGTGGGATTCCATATGAATCATTGATTGGTTCAATAATGTATGCTATGATATGTACACACCCGGATGTTGCGTACGCACTTAGTGCTACGAGCAGATACCAGTCAGACCCAAGAGAGGCATATTGGACTGATGCCAAGAATATTCCGAAGTACCTGAAAAGGCACAAAGATGATTTCCTGGTATATGGTGGAGATGATGAATTAATTATTAAAGGCTATACGGACGCAAGATTCCAAACCGACAAAGATGATTTCGGATCACAGTCTGGGTTTGTCTTCTGCCTCAACGGAGGTGCAGTAAGCTGGAAAAGTGCTTAACAGAGAACCATTGCGGATTCTACAACTGAAGCGGAGTACATTGTTGCACATTAAGCAACAAAGGAAGTTATTTGGCTAAGGAAGTTCATATGTGAACTTGGTGTAGTCCCCTTGTAGGGGGTATTTTCGTTGCTTTTTTCCTCCCTACGGGGCGGTTTTAGAACTTTGTATTTTTGGATTTTGAAGGAGTCGCCACCAAACATTATTTAGGGTCTTATTTGGAAAGACCAAAAAGTGACTCTATTAGGATAAGGCATTGAATCTTAGAAACGGATGGGTGATCCGGGCAAGGGAACGAGATGCTTATTCCGCGAGCTTAGAAATAATTCAAATGTGTGGCACAACATTTTCGAAAATACCCTAGTTTAGACTATGTGGGTTTGAATTTAGAACAAATAGAATTTCTACTTCGTATTGTGACCACTTTCCTTTAAAGTTAATTTAAGGGAACCTAAGATTGGTTTGTCCAAGAAATTATCTTCGTTAAGCGTGGTGTAACCTTGTATTTTGTTGTATTTAGCATGTGAGGTGATGAAAGCAATAAACAAGTAAAGCAACATCACAATAGAAAATAAGTGTGGAATTAGTAAAATGCATCACCACCTAGAAATGAACTAGGTGGGAAACCACATTGCCTAGAAGGACTAGGCAAGTAAAGTTGCATAATTGAAAGTGCGGAATTGAAATGCGTTATTGAAATTTCATAATTGAAAATGCGGAATTGAAAGGTGCGGAATTGAAATTGCGATATTGAAATTGCGGAATTGAAAGGTGCCTTTTATGAAATCGCGGAATTGAAAGGTGCGGAATTGAAATTGAACTTAAGCACATGAGATTCGAACGCCAAACGACTTCTTAAGAATAAGTGCGTTCGACATGGATTCAAAGCCAAAAATCTCAACTTCAGGACAAGTTTTTCATCCTAAAGTATCCTAGATTTGTACATAGAAATTGAACTTGAAAAGTTTGAATCTTGAAATATTTGACTTGAAATATTGAACTTGAAATGTTGAACTTTTAAATATTGAACTAGAACTTGAAATATTGAACTTGAACTTGAAATATTGAACTTAAGAGTCTTGAATCTCAAAGATTGGACCTTTTAATGTTGAAAAGGCTTGATCTTTGATATGCTCTTATTTTGAAATGATCCTAGTTTAGGGAAGTGATTACAAACAACCCTAAACATTATTGGATCTTGAAACTTGAACTTGAAACTTGAAAAGTGGAGTCTTGAATCTCAACGATTAAACCTTTAAACATTAGAAAGGCATCATATTTGATTACTCCATATTTTGAAGGTGATTCTAGTTCAAGGAAGTGAATACAAACAACCTTGAACATCATTGAATCTTGAAAGTTTGTATTTTTGTATCACATAAAGTTTGTATTTTGTAAGAAATGTATGATTGTTGTAAGTGACACTTTTAGGATTAAAAATGCCAACTTACTAATCATGTTTGAAAGAGAAAATCAAAGAAACATGATTGATTATGGTTGGGATTCGGAATTACCTAGTTAGGTTTAGGCAAGAATTCCTTTTAGAGCTCCCAATTGCTTAGAACTTGGAAATTGTATGTGATTTTTGGAGGATTTTTGTATTTTGATTTGAGTGGCAATATTTATATTACG
Organism: Spinacia oleracea; assembly: GCF_020520425.1. Classification (NCBI taxonomy): domain Eukaryota; kingdom Viridiplantae; phylum Streptophyta; class Magnoliopsida; order Caryophyllales; family Amaranthaceae; genus Spinacia; species Spinacia oleracea. The sequence goes on along the minus strand of NC_079487.1, from coordinate 19,848,279 downwards.
ACATTGTGTTTTTGATTTTGCCTCTCCATAATTCTCAGAATTAGGGGTTTAAATAGGAAATTTTGCTGCTAAACGCCAGCGCCAGGCGCTGGTGACGTGCGTAGAAGCTGCCAAACAAGGACCGAAAGATGTCGTCCTTGCTTTTGGCTTGTAATTATGGCGTACCTTTGTACGAATTGTACGAAGTTGGAACGTAGTGATTTCTTGGGGATTAAGGCTCGGTTTGCGTCTAAAAACAAGTCGTTTCAGTTTTTGAATTCGGTTTTACGGAACGAGGCTGGCTTGCTCGGTTTTGTGGGTCGGCGCCCGAATTTGGGTTGCTTAATGTCATTTTGACTGGAAAAGGCTTTGTAAAACCAATGGGACAGTCCATTGGGTGAGATTGTACTTGGATTTTGAAATTGATTTTTGGAAATTGTATTTTGTACCGAGTTCCGGAATGGGAACGGCCTCGGGGATTGGATTTTGGCTCTTGGATTTTGGAAATGTTCTTAGAAATTGGGACTTTCGCACGGAGTTGCTCCAACCGCCTAATAAGGATAATGGTATCATCATCATCCCAATGGGGAGACACGATTTAGGTTTCTACACCCCTCCATTAAAGGACCAATAGCTCTATATTGTGACAATAACGGAGCTATTGCACAGGAAAAGGAGCCTAGACATCACCAGAGAGTCAAGCATGTACTTCGTAGATTTCACCTTCTACGAGAGTTCGCGGAAAGAAAAGAAGTCGAGATAAGCAAGATTGGAACTGACGACAACATCTCAGACCCATTGACTAAACCTCTGCTGCAAGCGAAGCACAACTCGCACACTGCAGCTATGGGAATCAAGCATGTTGGAGAATGGCTTTGATGTCCTTAATAAATGTTTTAAAGTTGTAGAGTTTAATACTTTGTAATACTTTGTAAAACGTTTTTGTGAACTTTCTACGGAGGGGCAACGTTTGGGGCTCTAAAGACTTGTTTTTGTTTGGTTTGGGAGCAGCTAGGGAAGGCAAGCATCACATTGTATGTAACCTAAATTATGTTAATTGACTATGTGGCAATGAATTTGGATTCTAGATTTATGGTTTTTCCACATGAATTATATTATTGTATTATTCATAACCTAACAGATTCTACCTGGTTTTGAGATGCCAGGTGCTACGGTGGAGCAGAGGGTTCACCTCTTCTTGCTTGTGCTGATCTGTAGGATGATCATTTCGAGCAAGAGTTGTCGGGTGCTATTACGCTACATAGAGCCTTTGAGGAATCTGAGATTTGTTTCAAGGCTTAATTAGGGTAGCTTAGCATAATTTGTTTCAAGGCTTAATTAGGGTAGCTTAGCATACAACTGTTAGGTTATGATACATATGAATAAACATAAATCATGCGGAAAAACCATAAAGCCAGGAAACATATTATTAACACATAATCATTTAGCATAATTCAGATGCATACACTTTGTAGCGTGCCCTCCCTAGATGCGCCCGAACCGAACAAGAACAAGTCTTTAGGACTCCAAGTGTCGTCCCTCCGTAGATAGTCCACAGCACGTCCAGATCCGCCTTAAGCTTGACCAACTAGAATCTCCCTTAAGGTACTATAAATTTCGGCTAATAGGGCAAGTGTTTGTGGCTGATTTTTGCTTGAAAATCTTACCTTTGAATACTTCAATTCTCGATATAAATATGTGACCCTAGGCACCTATTTATAGAGTTATGGAAAAGGACTTGGAATCCTATTAGGATACTAATTTATTTAATTAGAATCTTATTAAAACTCTATTAAACAAATTCTATCTTTATTAGGATTAGGATTTAATCATAGAACAAATTCCATTAGCTTTAGGATTTGTATTGAAACACAAGCGTTGCACGAGCACGAGCATCGCACAAACCCGCGCAGGCCTTGCGGCCCACACGAGCTGGCGCCGCTCGCAGCCCACGAGCATCAGCCCCCGCGCGCGCCTTGGCCTTTGCTAGGCCTGGCCTTGCGTTGGGCCTGGCGTGGCTGGCGTGTGTTTGTTGCGCTTCGGCTTGCTGGGGGATTGCCCGGCTTCGTGCTGGGCCTTCGTCTGACAGGCCTCGTCCGATGCTAATTCGTACGATACGCTTTCGATTAAATTCTCGATTCCGGAATTCATTTCCGATACGAACAATATTTAATATTTCCAATTCCGGAATTATTTTCCGTTTCGAACAAATATTTAATATTTCCGTTTCCGGAATTATTTTCCGATTTCGATAATATTTCCGATTCTGACAATATTTCCGTTTCCGGCAATATTTCCGATTCCGGCAATATTTCCATTTCCAATAATATTTTCCGATACGTACCATGTTTCCGTTTCCGGCAACATCTACGACTTGGATAATATTTATATTTCCGATACGATCCATATTTCCGTTTCCGGCAATATTATCGTTTCCGGAGTATTCACTTGCTTGCCTTTGACGATCTCAGCTCCCACTGAAACCAAGATCCGTCGATTCCGAATATCCATAGATGGAGTATTTAATGCCATTAAATACTTTATCCGTTTACGTACTATTTGTGTGACCCTACGGGTTCAGTCAAGAGTAAGCTGTGGATTAATATCATTAATTCCACATGAACTGAAGCGGCCTCTAGCTAGGCATTCAGCTCAGTTGATCTCACTGAATTATTAACTTGTCAATTAATACTGAACCGCATTTATTAGACTTATCATTAAATGCATAGTTGGACGAAGGGCATTATTTCCTTCAACAACCACCTCCTGTTTGAGATGTAGAACGCCTTAAGGAGTGCCTTGGCAGATTCGGCTGGCATAGCTGCCTTGTGGAGAGTGCTGGAGGTATTTACAACTCCTTTTGACTTTTGCATTTTTATATTTGTATTCTGATTCATAGGGTTGACTGGCCCCTTGTTTCTTGTAGATCTAGGCGTATGAGCATTTCCCCCACCTAGCGCCTGCTCGCCATCGCTTTTTTCACACTTTATACAAATAATACTTTCGTGCATTGCACGGGTTAAAATGCTAGTTATTTTTAAAAAAAATAGATATAATAAAAGATGGTAAAATATTTATGTAATTGAATGTAAGAAAGCATGAGGCCCTAACTTTTTAGTAGTGAAAAGATAGAGGTAATAACATAATTGTGGGGTCTTCTATGGAATAGAAGGTAATATAATAGATTCCTGAAACAAACATAGCCCATACTCAAATCAGGTTTTTTTATCCGTTTTTATTTTTATTAGTTATTTCGCAACAATTTACGTTACAAATAATACTGAAGGAAATAATGCCCTTGGTCCAAGTATGCATATAATGTTAAGTCTAATAAATGCGGTTCAGTATTAATTAACAAGTTAAAAGTTCAGTGAGATCAAGTGAGCTGAATGCCTAGCTAGAGGCCGCTTCAGTTCAAGTGGAATTAATGATATTAATCCACAGCTTACTCTTGACTGAACCCGTAGGGTCACACAAATAGTACGTAAACGGATCAAGTATTTAATGGCATTAAATACTCCATCTATGGATATTCGGAATCGACGGATCTTGGTTTCAGTGGGAGCTGAGATCGTCAAAGGCAAGCAAGTGAATACTCCGGAAACGATGATATTGCCGGAAACGGAAATATGGATCGTATCGGAAATATAAATATTATCCAAGTCGTACATGTTAGCGGAAACGGAAACATGGTACGGATCGGAAAATATTATCGGAAATGGAAATATTGCCGGAATCGGAAATATTGCCGGAAACGGAAATATTGTCAGAATCGGAAATATTATCGGAATCGGAAAATAATTCCGGAAACGGAAATATTAAATATTTGTTCGAAACGGAAATTAATTCCGGAATCGGAAATATTAAATATTGTTCGTATCGGAAATGAATTCCGGAATCGGGAATTTAATCGAAAAGCGTATCGTACGAATTAGCATCGGACGAGGCTTGCTAGACAAAGGCCCAGCACGAGGCCAGGCCAACGCCCAGAAAGCCGCACGCCAAGCGCTCGACCAGGCCCAGCCAAGCAATGGCGGGCGCGCACGAAGCCCATGGGCTGCGAGGCCGCATGCGCTGTGCGCTCGGCGTGGGCCGCAAGGCCTGCGTGCTAGCGTGCATGCGTGTGCGTGTGCTCGTGTTCGTAACGAATCCTAATCCTATCGGAATTCGTGCATTGATTAAATCCTAATCCTAAAAGATTAAATTTATTTAGAGTTCTAATAGGATTCTAATTAATAAATCCATATCCTAGTAGGATTATAATTCCTTTCCATAAACTCTATAAATAGGTGCCTAGGGTCACATATTTAGATCGAGAATTGAAGTATTCAAAGGTAAGATTTTGGAACAAAATCAGCCAAACACTTGTAGCCTATTAGCCGAAATTCTTAGAACCTTAAGGGCGATTCTAGTTGGTCAAGTTTAAGGCGGATCCGGACGTGCTGTTGACTATCTACGGAGGGACGACACTTGGAGTCCTAAAGACTTGTTCTTGTTCGGTTCGGGCGCAGCTAGGGAGGGCACGCTACAATGTGTATGCATCTGAATTATGCTAAATGATTATGTGTAAATAATATGTTTCCTGGCTTTATGGTTTTTCCGCATGATTTATGTTTATTCATATGTATCATAACCTAACAGTGGTATCACGAGCCTCTTATTATTTTCATAATCTAAATTGCATGAACATGGTTAAATTTTACAAATTTGCAAAGAATTAAAGGGGTGATTAATTTTTGTAAATAATTGCAAATTGCGTTTACTTAATTATATGTACGCAGTTTTTCGGCAGTTTCTTCGTTACTCATCCAAATCGAGTGATTTTTGTGTCAATTCCGCATGTAAAAGGCATTCTAAAATTTTGACAAAATTAGTATTTTTCGGCCTAACCCAGAATTCCCAAATTCGAAGCCTAACTATGACTTTTCGGAGGTTTTAGTTTTTCGAACGCAAAAGTTTGTAAATTTAAGATGTTAAATTGAATATTTGCGATTCTTGTTGATAAATCTTGAGTTTTTTATTGACCTACAGTATATGTTTAACAATTATGAATGCCTAGACTTGTTAATTATACAACCTAATTTGTAATTATGATTAATTTGTTGAAATTCGAATAATTTAGAATTGATTTGTTTTTTATAATTAATTAATAATTTAATTAGGTATCCATGATTAAAATCCACCTCAAAAATTGTTAATTTAGGTTAAATTTTAAATTTTTATGACCTAGATTTGAATCCATGTTAATCGGAAATTAATTAATTAATAAATTTTCGATTTTTCGCCCTAAAATTATGAAATTAATATGATTTATTAATTTGTCGTTAATTTTAAATTAAAAATTTTAAATTTTTATGAAAACGCCCATAAATGTTGCACGCACAAAGCAATGGAAGCTGCGTGTTAACCTTAAGGGGTGTTGTATAGTGCGGGCACGCGACGGTACGAGCAAGGGAGCTCGTCGCCCGTGCGGTACGAATGCAGCGAGCAGCATAGCATGGCGCCCGCGCGAAGCAAAGGTGCTGGCCGTGTGTGCTATGCGATGGGCATGGGCGAGGGGCAGGGCAAAGCGAGCAGTTGCGTGTGGGCAGCAACAAGCTGCGCCGCGCACTGCCTCGCGCCAGCGAGCGCTGGCTCGTGCAGCGAGCGATGGCTCGTGCAGCGAGCGATGGCTCGCGTGCAGCGAGTAGTGCCTCGCGAGGGAAAGCAGCAGCAGACGCGACACAGCACACAGGCTGCGCGTAGTGTGGCCAGCGATGGCTGCGTGTGCGTGTGGCCTGTGGCTGCGTGTTGCGTGGTGCTATGCGTGCCTTGTGCGGCGACTAGTCGTGCACACGATAGGACTTGGGCGCAAGCTCAAGTGCTCGTCGTGTTACGATTAAGTCGTTTTGAATTTTAATTTAAGATTTTCAGTTCGGAAATAATTTTAATTAATTTTAAAATTAATAATTTAAATTGTTTTCTCGGATTTTTATTTTGAATATTATAATTATTATAAATTTTTATTTATACTAATTATTTTACTAAAATTAAACCTTGAATTAATTTAAATTCATTTAATTCAAATGAAAAATAAATTAAATAAATGGATTCAATTATAATTTTATATGAGCTTTAAATTTTAATTAAACTTGTATGTTTCCGGTTAGACTAGAAATACATTTTTATGTTTAAAATTAGTAAAGCATATAAAGTTATTGGTTTAAGTGGGAGCAATTTTAGTCATAAACTCTTGATTAGGTCTACAAATCCTTTAAGGTTAAACAACTTGATTAGAATTAATAAGGACTGGATAATTGGTAGATTATTGGTGCCCTTGATTAATTGCTGCAAATATTTATGTGATGCATACAATGTGTTTTTACTAACCAGCTATGTGGGCCATTCATGATAATGAATGGGTGAATGGTATATATTGTATATGTACTGTTTTGCAGGTTATGAAGTGACTAGTATGGCCCAAATAGGATAGAAAATATGGTCTGCTTACCATTAATTTGAATGTAATTGGTCTAGTGCACCAAAATTGTTTTTCAATTCAAATATGGTATACGTACCATCAAATAGTTGTAATTAGTTTAATTATAGCTGATCCTGTTTGAAGAAAATGGAGCCTCCCACGGTGAAATTCAAGACGAAGTTTCCAACCATTTTCAAGACGGACTTTGAAGTTGAAGCTTCAAGATGAAGTCGGGCCATACAAGATCACATTTATCTTATGCATGCTTTAAGTTATTTATTGCCATTAAATATGTCTTAAATATGCATGAGATCAAAGCTTGATTATGTTGCATGATTAAGGATTTTAGTTCACTTAAAATCTAACCAACATAGTAAGAGCCTTAAGTTCCAAACTTAAAAATTGAGTTAAAAGGTGTCATGCCAAAAAAACACTTACTTGGATATCCTTTACATCGATCTTAGTAATAGTTTTCCGCCATAGTGAGGTGTTAATTATCAATACTAAAGGGGTAAGGTACACAAACAATTGTGAGTACATGTTAGTTTTGGTGAAACTCAACGATATAAGTAAGGAGTCCTTTTATGTCGTGGAAAAATCGATAGGTTTACCTAATAAGTTCTTAGACGTACCTATCAACCAAGAGTAGTTTCTAGACTATTAGCAAAAGGCTTTTGCTTACCTAAAAGATTTTAGAATTGAGTCTAAATACATAATGTGCTTAATTCTTCAATGGATTTTAGGATCTTGGAATCATTTTATTCACACCTGCCGGAACACATAACTTGAATAAAATGCTTAATGAACATTGAATTATGCATGTATGCTAGAATTTAAGTTTATTAAGAGAAACTGTGAATGATTATTTATTTGTTTATTCTTTTCCAATTGTAGTTTTAATTATGGCAAACAACAATTCATTCAACATTCGATCAATTCTCGAAAAGGAGAAGTTGAGCGGGAAAAACTTCCTTGACTGGCAAAGGAACTTGCAAATAGTTCTTATGCAGGAAGAAAAGGAGTATGTCCTGGAAGAGGCGATGCCCGAAGCCGTAGGCGAAGGGGTCACTCAGGCAGCCCTCAATCGTTGGATTGATGCCAACAAGGATGTTAAATGTCTAATGCTTGCAACCATGAGTGCAGATCTACAGAAAACGTTCATCAACTCAGATGCTTTCACGATCATCAGTGAGTTAAAGAACATGTTCCAAGATCTGGCTCGAGTCGAAAGATTCGAGACTCATAGGCAGATTCTTGAGACCAAGCTTAAGAAAGGCGAGCCCGTAAGTCCACATGTTCTCAAAATGATTGGACTCATTGAGAATATGAGTCGGCTGGATCAGCAGTTCTCTCAGGAAATGGCTGTAGACATCATCCTCCATTCTCTTCATAACGGGTAAGATCAGTTCAAGCTGAACTACAATATGAATAGTCTGGACAAAACGCTCACTGAGCTTCACGGTATGCTGAAGACCGCTGAAAAGACGCTCAAAAGGGATAAGCAAGATGTGCTTATGGTGCGTGGGGGCAAGTTCAAGAAATCTGGAAAGAAGAGGAATGCGAAGAAAGGTGGCAACAAGGCCAGCCCAACTAAGAAAACTGGCGCCAAATCTGAAAAGAGGAAGGTCAGTGAACCCACTTCAGAATCCGAATGCTTCTACTGCAAGAAGAAGGGGCATTGGAAGAGAGATTGCTTGAAGCTAAAGGAAGATCAGAAGAACGGAACAGTCGTTCCATCTTCAAGTATTTTCGTTATATACTGTATACTTGCTAAATCAACTTCTTGGGTATTAGAAACAGGTTGTGGCTCACACTTATGTTCCAATTCACAGGGACTAAGAAGAAGTAGAAAGTTAAGCAAGGGTGAAGTCGACCTACGAGTGGGAAATGGAGCACGGATTGCTGCATTAGCTGTAGGAACTTATTGAAGGAAATAATGCCCTTGGTCCAAGTATGCATTCTATGTTAAGTCTAATAAATGCGGTTCAGTATTAATTAACAAGTTAATAATTCAGTGAGATCAAGTGAGCTGAATGCCTAGCTAGAGGCCGCTTCAGTTCAAGTGGAATTAATGATATTAATCCACAGCTTACTCTTGACTGAACCCGTAGGGTCACACAAATAGTACGTAAACGGATCAAGTATTTAATGGCATTAAATACTCCATCTATGAATATTCGGAACCGACGGATCTTGGTTTCAGTGGGAGCTAAGATCGTCACAGGCAAGAAATGAATACTCCGGAAACGATGATATTGCCGGAAACGGAAATATGGATCGTATCGGAAATATGAATATTATCCAAGTCGTAGATGTTGCCGGAAACGGAAACATGGTACGTATCGGAAAATATTATTGGAAATGGAAATATTACCAGAATCGGAAATATTGCCGGAAACGGAAATATTGTCAGAATCGGAAATATTACCGGAATCGGAAAATAATTCTGGAAACGGAAATATTAAATATTTGTTCGAAACGGAAATTAATTCCGGAATCGGAAATATTAAATATTGTTCGTATCGGAAATAAATTCCGGAACTGGAAATTTAATCGGAAGCGTATCGTACGAATTAGCATCGGACGAGGCTTGCCGGACGAAGGCCCAGCACGAAGCCGGGGCCATCGCCCAGCAAGCATGCGCGCCACAAGCCCAGCCAAGGCAGCGCCCAGGCCTACCGCAAGGCAGGCCCAGCGCGCGCCAAGGGCCACGGATGCGTGGGCCGCGCTGCGTGGGCTGCTGCTCGCACGCGCATGGGCAGCCCTTGTGGCTGCCGTGTGTGTGTGAGTTTGTGCTCATGCGTGATTCCTAAATCTACAAGAGTTAGTGTATGATTAAATTCCTATTCCTAATTGGATAAATTAATTAAATAGAATTCATGTAGGATTCTAATTTCAATTAATTCGTATCCTACTAGGATTACGATTCCTTTTCCATAACTCTATAAATAAAGGCCTAGGGGTCATTATTTATACACAAGTTTTAAGTATTCAAAACTAAGATTTTTAAGCAGAAAAATCAGCCAATATTCTTGCCTACCTAACCGAAAATATTAGAACCTTAAGGGCGATTCTAGTTGGTCAATCTTAAGGCGGATCCGGACGTGCTGTGGACTATCTACGGAGGGACGACACTTGGAGTCCTAAAGACTTGTTCTTGTTCGGTTCGGGCGCAGCTAGGGAAGGCACGCAACAAAGAGTATGCATCTAAATTATGCTATATGATTATGTGTAAATAATATGTTGTCCTGGGTTAATGGTTGTTTCCGCATGATCTATGTAATGTCATATGTATCATAACCTAACAGTGGTATCACGAGCCCCTTATTATTTTCATAATCTAAATTGCATGAACATGGTTAAATATTACAAATTTGGAAGAATTAAAAGGGGTGATTAATTTTCGTAATTGTTAATTAATTGCAAATTGCGTTTATTTAATTATACGTACGCAGTTTTTCGGCAGTTTCTTCGTTACTCATCCGAATTGAGTGATTTTTGTGTCAATTCCGCATGTAAAAGGCATTCTAAAATTTTGACAAAAATAGTTATTTTTCTGCCGAACCCAGAATTCTCAAATTCGAAGCCTAACTATGACTTTTCGAAGGTTTTAGTTTTTCGAATGCAAAATTTCGTAAATTTAAGATGTTAAATTAAATATTCGCGATTCTTGTTGATAAATCTTGAATTTTTGATTGACCTACTGCATATGTTTAACAAGTTTGAATGCCTAGTCTTGTTAATTATGCAATCTAATTTGTAATTATGATTAATTTGTTGAAAATTAGAATAATTTAGAATTAATTTGATTTTCATAATTAATTGTAATTTAATTAGAAACCTATGATTAAAAACCACCATAAAAATTGTAAATTTACGATAAATTTTAAATTTTTATGACCTAGACTTGAATCCATAACAATCGGAAATCAATTGAATAATAAATTTTCGATTTTTCGCCCTAAAATTATGAAATTAATAATATTTATTAATTTGTCATTAATTTTAAATATAAATTTTAAATTTTTATGCGATTCGTTCATATAACTTGCACGCACGAAGCAATGGACGCTTCGTGTTACCCTTAAGGGGTGTTGTATAATGCGGGCATGCGACGACGAGCAAGGGAGCTCGTCGCCCGTGCGGCACGAATGCAATGAGCAAGGGCGTAGTGCACGAGCACAAGGCAGCAGCCCTGCCTTGTGTCGTGTGCCACGAGCAATGAACGAATGGGCATGGGCGAAGAGCGAGCCAAGGCAGTCGCGTGTGGGCAGCAAGCGAGCTGCGCCACAGCGCGCGCTGCCTCGCACAAGAACGCGCAGCCTCGCGTGCAGCGAGCGCAAGCTCGCGTGCCACGAGCGCTGCGCCCAGCATCACTCGCGCGCAAAGCGCGCGATGTCGCGCGCCCAGCGAGCGATGTCGCGCGCCAGCGAGCGATGGCTCGCGCCAGCGAGCGATGGCTCGCGCCAGCGAGCGATGGCTCGCGCCAGCGAGCGATGGCTCGCGCGCACAGCGAGCGATGTCGCGCGCCCAGCGAGCGATGGCTCGCGCGCCCAGCGAGCGATGTCGCGCGCGCGCACTGCGAGCGATAGCTCGCGTGCGATGAGCGCTGGCGCGCGCAGCGAGCACGATGTGTGCGGAGGCTTGCGATAGGGAAGCAGCAGCTATGCGACGAGCGCATGGGCTGCGCGCACATGGCCAGCAATGGCTGTGTGCGTACGGTCCATGGGCGTGCAACGCGTAGGGTGTTTGCGTTACGATTAGATCGTTTTGAATGTTTAATTTGAAAATTTCAGTTCACGTAATTTTAATTAATTTTAAAATTAATAATTTGAATTATTTTCTTGGATTTTAATTTTGAATATTATAATTATAATAAATGTTATTTATTCTAATTATTTTACTAAAATTAAAATCATGAATTAATTTAAATACGACTGAAATTAAATTAAATTTTTGGATTCAATTATAAATTGATATGAGCTTTAAATTTTAATTAAATTTGTATGTTTCCGGTTGGACTAGAAATACATTTTTATGTTTAAAATTGGTAAAGCATATGAATTTATTGGTTTAAGTGGGAGCGCTTTTTAGTCATAAACTCTTGATTAGGTCTACAAATCCTTAAGGTTAAAACAACTTGATTAGAATTAATAAGGACTGAATAATTGGTAGATTATTGGTGCCCTTGATTAATTACTGCAAATGTTTACGTGATGCATAATGTGTTTTACTAACCAGCTATGTGGGCCATTCATGATAATGAATGGGTGAATGGTATATATTGTATATGTACTGTTTTGCAGGTTATGAAGTGACTAGTATGGCCCAAATAGGATAGAAAATATGGTCTGCGTACCATTAATTTGAATGTAATTGGTCTAAAGTACCAAAGTTATTTTTCAATTCAAATATGGTCTGCGAACCATCAAATAGTTGTAATTAGTTATAGCTTATCCTATTTGAAGAAAATGGTGCCTCCCACGGAGATTTTCAAGACGGACTTTGAAGTCAAAGCTTCAAGATGAAGTCGGGCCATACTAGATCACAAATATCTTATGCATGTTTTAAGTTATTTATTGCTTTAAATATGTCTTAAAATGCATGAGATCAAAAGCTTGATTATGTTGCATGATTAAGGATTTTAGTTCACTTAAAATCTAACCAACATAGTAAGAGCCTTAAGTTCCAAACTTAAAAATTGAGTTAAAAGGTGCCATGCCAAAATATACACTTGCTTGGATATCCTTTACATCAATCTAGTAATAGTTTTCGCTCAGCGAGGTGTTACTTATTGGTCCTAAAGGGGCAAGGTACACAAATAATTGTGAGTACATGTTAGTTTTGGTGAAACTCAACGATATAAGTAAGGAGTCCTTTTATGTCGTGGCAAATTCGATAGGTTTACCTAATAAGTTCTTAGACGTACCTATCAACCAAGAATAGTTTCTAGACTATTAGCAAAAGGCTTTTGCTTACCTAAGATGTTCTAGGATTAAGTCGACAAACTGTGCTTAGTTCTTCAATGATTTTAGGATCTTGGAATCATTTTATTCACACCTGCCGGAACACATAACTTGAATAAAATGCTTAATAAACATTGAATTATGCATGTATGCTAGAATTTAAGTTTATTAAGAGAAACTGTGAATGGTTATTTATTTGTTTATTCTTTTCAATTGTAGTTTTTAATATGGCAAACAACAATTCATTCAACATTCGATCAATTCTCGAAAAGGAGAAGTTGAACGGGAAAAACTTCCTTGACTGGCAAAGGAACTTGCAAATAGTTCTTATGCAGGAAGAAAAGGAGTATGTCCTAGATGAGGCGATGCCCGAAGCTCCTGGCGACGGGGTCACTCAGGCTGCCCTCAATCGTTGGATTGATGCCAACAAGGATGTGAAATGTCTAATGCTCGCCACCATGAGTGCGGATCTGCAGAAAACGTTCATCAACTCAGATGCTTTCACAATCATCAGTGAGTTGAAGAACATGTTCCAAGATCTGGCTCGAGTCGAAAGATTCGAGACTCATAGGCAAATTCTTGAGACCAAGCTTAAGAAAGGCGAGCCCGTAAGTCCACATGTTCTCAAAATGATTGGACTCATTGAGAATATGAGTCGGCTGGATCAGCAATTTTCTCAGGAAATGGCTATAGACACCATCCTCCATTCTCTTCATAGCGGGTATGATCAGTTCAAACTGAACTACAGTATGAATAGTCTGGACAAAACGCTCACTGAGCTTCACGGTATGCTGAAGACCGCTGAAAAGACGCTCAAAAGTGATAAGCAGGATGTGCTTATGGTGCGTGGGGGCAAGTTCAAGAAATCTGGAAAGAAGAGGAATGCTAAGAAAGGTGGCAACAAGGCCAGCCCAACTAAGCAAACTGGCGCCAAATCTGCAAAGAGGAAGGTCAGTCAACCCACTTCTGAATCCGAATGCTTCTACTGCAAGAAGAAGGGGCATTGGAAGAGAGATTGCTTGAAGCTAAAGGAAGATCAGAAGAACGGAACAGTCGTTCCATCTTCAGGTATTTTCGTTATAGACTGTATACTTGCTAATTCAACTTCTTGGGTATTAGATACAGGTTGTGGCTCACACTTATGTTCCAATCCACAGGGACTAAGAAGAAGTAGAAAGTTAAGCAAGGGTGAAGTCGACCTACGAGTGGGAAATGGAGCACGGATTGCTGCATTAGCTGTAGGAACTTACTATTTGTCGTTGCCCTCCGGGCTAGTTTTGGAACTGGAAGAATGTTTCCATGTTCCAAGTCTTACTAAAAACATCATTTCAGTTTCTTGCTTAGATGCTAAGGGATTTTCCTTTATAATAAAAGACAATAGTTGTTCGTTTTATTTTAAAGAGATGTTTTATGGATCTGCTAGATTAGTCAATGGACTTTATTTATTAGATCACGACAAACAAGTATATAACATAAATACCAAAAAGGCCAAAAAGGATGATTCAGATCTCACCTATCTGTGGCATTGTCGATTAGGCCATATAAACTTGAAACGCTTAGAAAGACTTCAAAGGGAAGGAATTCTAGAACCATTTGACTTAGAGGATTATGGTAAATGCGAATCATGTTTACTTGGCAAAATGACAAAGCAACCTTTCTCCAAAGTTGGAGAAAGAGCAAATGAACTATTGGGTTTAATCCATACAGATGTATGTGGACCAATGAGTACAAATGCTAGAGGTGGTTTCAGCTACTTTATCACTTTCACTGATGACTTCAGTAGGTATGGTTATGTCTACCTAATGAAGCATAAGTCTGAATCCTTTGACAAATTCAAGGAATTTCAGAGTGAAGTAGAGAATCAATTAGGCAAGAAGATTAAGGCACTGCGGTCTGATAGAGGCGGTGAATATCTGAGCTATGAATTTGATGACCATCTGAAAGAATGTGGAATTCTATCAGAATTGACTCCTCCTGGAACACCACAATGGAACGGTGTGTCAGAACGGAGGAACAGAACCTTGCTAGACATGGTCAGGTCAATGATGGGTCAGGCCGAACTTCCATTAGAATTTTGGGGACATGCACTAAATACAGCTGCACTCACTATAAATAGAGCTCCGTCTAAAGCTGTCGAAAAGACTCCATACGAATTATGGTTTGGAAAGCCTCCAAATGTGTCTTTTCTTAAGATTTGGGGATGTGAAGTTTACGTCAAACGATTAATTTCAGACAAACTTCATCCAAAATCTGACAAATGTATCCTTGTGGGCTATCCAAAGGAAACAAAGGGGTATTACTTCTACAATACATCTGAGAACAAAGTGTTTGTTGCTCGAGATGGTGTCTTTTTGGAGAAGGATCACATTTCCAAAATGACAAGTGGGAGAAAAGTAGACCTCGAAGAAATTCGAGTCGAACAACAAACTCTAGAGAATGCTCAAGATGACATTCAGGATGAAACTCAGAGATCTTTAGAAGAATCTGGTGAGAATCATGGTCAATCTAGAAATGTTACCCCGCGTAGATCGCAAAGATATAGATCTCAACCGGAAAGGTACTTAGGTATTTTGACGAACGAGAGCTATGACGTTCTATTACTTGAAAGTGATGAACCTGCGACTTACAAGCAAGCTATGACGAGCCCTAGCTCCAAGCAGTGGCAAGAAGCCATGCAATCTGAATTAGACTCCATGTCTGAAAACCAAGTATGGGATTTGGTCGATTTGCCAGATGGCTACCAAGCCATTGGAAGCAAATGGGTTTTCAAACTGAAAAAGGACAAGGATGGGAAACTTGAAGTTTTCAAAGCTAGATTGGTTGCAAAAGGTTACAGGCAAGTCCACGGTGTGGATTACGATGAAACCTTTTCACCAGTTGCAATGCTAAAGTCTATTCGAATAATGTTAGCAATCGCTGCATATTACGACTATGAAATATGGCAGATGGATGTCAAAACTGCTTTCTTAAACGGCGTTTTAACAGAAACTGTGTTTATGACACAGCCTGAAGGTTTTGAGGATCCAAAGAATGCTAAAAAGGTATGCAAGCTAAAGAAGTCAATCTACGGATTGAAGCAGGCATCCAGGAGCTGGAATATACGTTTTGATGAAGCAGTCAGTGACTTTGGTTTCATCAAGAACGCGGACGAATCTTGTGTATACAAGAAGGTCAGTGGGAGCAAAATTGCTTTCCTAGTATTATATGTCGACGACATATTGCTTATCGGAAATGACATTCCTATGTTGAACTCTGTCAAGATTTGGCTTGGGAAATGTTTTTCGATGAAGGATCTAGGAGAAGCACAGTACATATTGGGCATCAAGATTTACAGTGATAGATCTAAAAAGATGATTGGACTTAGTCAAAGCACTTATATCAATAAGGTGCTTGATAGGTTCAAGATGGCGGACTCCAAGCGAGGCTACCTACCCATGTCTCATGGAATGACTCTAAGCAAGACTCAGTGCCCAAAAACACTTGATGAGCGTAGACGAATGAATGGGATTCCATATGCATCATTGATTGGTTCAATAATGTATGCTATGATATGTACACGCCCGGATGTTGCGTACGCACTCAGTGCTACGAGCAGATACCAGTCAGACCCAGGAGAGGCGCATTGGACTGCTGCCAAGAACATTCTGAAGTACCTGAAAAGGCACAAAGATGACTTCCTGGTCTATGGTGGAGATGATGAATTAATTGTTAAAGGCTATACGGACGCAAGTTTCCAAACCGACAAAGATGATTTCAGATCACAGTCTGGGTTTGTCTTCTGCCTCAACGGAGGAGCAGTAAGCTGGAAAAGTGCTAAGCAAAGCACCATTGCGGATTCTACAACTGAAGCGGAGTACATTGCTGCACATGAAGCAGCAAAGGAAGCTATATGGCTAAGGAAGTTCATAGGAGAACTTGGTGTAGTCCCCTCCATTAAAGGACCAATAGCCCTGTATTGTGATAATAACGGAGCTATTGCACAGGCAAAAGAGCCTAGACACCACCAGAGAGTCAAGCATGTACTTCGTAGATTTCACCTTCTACGAGAGTTCGTTGAAAGAAAAGAAGTCGAGATAAGCAAAATTGGAACTGATGACAACATATCAGATCCATTAACTAAACCTCTGCCGCAAGCGAAGCACAACTCGCACACTGCACCTATGGGAATCAAGCATATTGGAGAATGGCTTTGATGTCTCTGTTTAATGTTTTAAAGTTTTAGAGTTTAAATCTTTGTAAAACATTATTGGTTAATCATTCACAATAAAATGAAAGGAATTCATTTTTCCATTTAATTTGTGGTTTATTAAATGATGAGTCCCTTCAACTTGACGATATATTCAAGATAGACTGTCAGGACCAGTCCTGTGACTAAGAAATGTCTATCAAGTGAACTTGAATGTCAAAGGTTGAAAATGGTCCCTAATCGGAGTTTTCTATAAAATTGGACGCATAGAAAACGTTAGACGATTAGAGTGCAAGATGACTAGTAGTTCTGTTTCTTGAACTATGTGGACATGGCAATGTCATAATCATTTGCATAGATACTTACTTTGGGAAGACTAGTATCGGACAAGACCTATGAAACTTTACTGTAAGAGATGAAAGTCTGTCATAAGTAAATTTCATTAAATTATTAGACACTAAATCCTCAATACCTGAGTGATTTGAGATTACTTGTTTGAGAACTGGTTGCTTTGACGTTGACCAACCGTCGCACCGTAAAAGGAGGCTATAAAGGCAACGCTCAGGTAATCACCTATCAAACGAAGTCTAATCTCAAGATCGCAAGATTGGGATTGTCCTCCCATAAATCGGGATGAGATGCTTAAAAGTTGTACAAGGCCACTCGGAGAGCTAGAAACTGTGAAATGCATGGCCGTGCTCGGATGAATCATAGGCTATGATTATCTGTTTATTTGATCAGTTGAACTCTGAAACCGAGGAACACCTCTGGACATAATAAGGATGACAACTCTTACCTTATGTTCAAGAGCAAGCATCGAGCGGCAAAGGAATTAGGAAATGCACACTTGTCCCTAAGGACAAGTGGGAGACTGAAGGAAATAATGCCCTTGGTCCAAGTATGCATTCTATGTTAAGTCTAATAAATGCGGTTCAGTATTAATTAACAAGTTAATAATTCAGTGAGATCAAGTGAGCTGAATGCCTAGCTAGAGGCCGCTTCAGTTCAAGTGGAATTAATGATATTAATCCACAGCTTACTCTTGACTGAACCCGTAGGGTCACACAAATAGTACGTAAACGGATCAAGTATTTAATGGCATTAAATACTCCATCTATGAATATTCGGAACCGACGGATCTTGGTTTCAGTGGGAGCTAAGATCGTCACAGGCAAGAAATGAATACTCCGGAAACGATGATATTGCCGGAAACGGAAATATGGATCGTATCGGAAATATGAATATTATCCAAGTCGTAGATGTTGCCGGAAACGGAAACATGGTACGTATCGGAAAATATTATTGGAAATGGAAATATTACCAGAATCGGAAATATTGCCGGAAACGGAAATACTGTCAGAATCGGAAATATTACCGGAATCGGAAAATAATTCTGGAAACGGAAATATTAAATATTTGTTCGAAACGGAAATTAATTCCGGAATCGGAAATATTAAATATTGTTCGTATCGGAAATAAATTCCGGAACTGGAAATTTAATCGGAAGCGTATCGTACGAATTAGCATCGGACGAGGCTTGCCGGACGAAGGCCCAGCACGAAGCCGGGGCCATCGCCCAGCAAGCATGCGCGCCACAAGCCCAGCCAAGGCAGCGCCCAGGCCTACCGCAAGGCAGGCCCAGCGCGCGCCAAGGGCCACGGATGCGTGGGCCGCGCTGCGTGGGCTGCTGCTCGCACGCGCATGGGCAGCCCTTGTGGCTGCCGTGTGTGTGTGAGTTTGTGCTCATGCGTGATTCCTAAATCTACAAGAGTTAGTGTATGATTAAATTCCTATTCCTAATTGGATAAATTAATTAAATAGAATTCATGTAGGATTCTAATTTCAATTAATTCGTATCCTACTAGGATTACGATTCCTTTTCCATAACTCTATAAATAAAGGCCTAGGGGTCATTATTTATACACAAGTTTTAAGTATTCAAAACTAAGATTTTTAAGCAGAAAAATCAGCCAATATTCTTGCCTACCTAACCGAAAATATTAGAACCTTAAGGGCGATTCTAGTTGGTCAATCTTAAGGCGGATCCGGACGTGCTGTGGACTATCTACGGAGGGACGACACTTGGAGTCCTAAAGACTTGTTCTTGTTCGGTTCGGGCGCAGCTAGGGAAGGCACGCAACAAAGAGTATGCATCTAAATTATGCTATATGATTATGTGTAAATAATATGTTGTCCTGGGTTAATGGTTGTTTCCGCATGATCTATGTAATGTCATATGTATCATAACCTAACACTTATTATTTGTCGTTGCCCTCTGGGCTAGTTTTGGAACTAGAAGAGTGTTTCCATGTTCCAAGTTTTACTAAAAACATCATTTCTGTTTCTTGCTTAGATGCTAAGGGATTTTCCTTTTTAATAAAAGACAATAGTTGTTCATTTTATTTTAAAGAGATGTTTTATGGATCTGCTAGATTAGTGAATGAACTTTATTTATTAGATCACGACAAACAAGTTTATAACATAAATACCAAAAAAAGGCCAAAAATGATGATTCAGATCTCACCTGTCTGTGGCATTGTCGATTAGGCCATATTAACTTGAAATGCATGGAAAGACTTCAAAAGGAAGGAATTCTAGAACCATTTGACTTAGAGGATTATGGTAAGTGCGAATCATGTTTACTTGGCAAAATGACAAAGCAACCTTTCTCTAAAGTTGGAGAAAGAGCAACTGAACTATTGGGTTTAATCCATACAGATGTATGTGGACCAATGAGTATAAATGCTAGGGGTGGTTTCAGCTACTTTATCACTTTCACTGATGACTTCAGTAGATATGGTTATGTCTACCTAATGAAGCATAAGTCTGAATAATTTGACAAATTCAAGGAATTTCAGAGTGAAGTAGAGAATCAATTAGGCAAGAAGATTAAGGCACTGCGGTCTGATAGAGGCGGTGAATATCTGAGCTATGAATTCGATGACCATCTGAAAGAATTTGGAATTCTATCAGAATTGACTCCTCCTGGAACACCACAATGGAACGGTGTGTCGGAACGGAGGAACAGAACCTTGCTAGACATGGTTAGATCAATGATGGGTCAGGCCGAACTTCCAATAGAATTTTGGGGACATGCACTAAATACAGCCGCACTCACCATAAATAGAGCTCCATCTAAAGCTGTTGAAAAGACTCCATATGAGTTATGGTTTGGAAAGCCTCCAAAAGTGTTTTCTTAAGATTTGGGGATGTGAAGTATACGTCAAACGATTAATTTCAGACAAACTTCATCCAAAATCTGACAAATGTATCCTTGTGGGCTATCCAAAGGAAACAAAGGGGTATTAGTTCTACAATACATCTGAGAACAAGGTGTTTTTTGCTCGAGATGGTATCTTTTTGGAAAAGAATCACATTTCCAAAATAACAAGTGGGAGAAAAGTAGACCTCGAAGAAATTCGAGTCGAACAACAAACTCTAGAGAATGCTCAAGATGACATTCAGGATGAAACTCAAAGATCTTTAGAAGTTTCTAGTGAGAATCATGGACAATCTAGAGATGTAACCCCGCGTAGATCGCAGAGATATAGATCTCAACCGGAAAGGTACTTAGGTATTTTGACGAACGAGAGCTATGATGTTCTATTACTTGAAAGTGATGAACATGCAACTTACAAACAAGCTATGACGAGCCCTAGCTCCAAGCAATGGCAAGAAGCCATGCAATCTAAATTAGAATCCATGTCTGAAAACCAAGTTTGGGATTTGGTCGATTTGCCAGATGGCTACCAAGCCATTGGAAGCAAATGGGTTTTCAAATTGAAAAAGGACAAGGATGGGAAACTACAACTTTTCAAAGCTAGATTGGTTGCAAAAGGTTACAGGCAAGTCCACAGTGTGGATTACGATGAAACCTTTTCACCAGTTGCAATGCTAAAGTCTATTCGGATAATGTTAGCAATCGCTGCATATTACGATTACGAAATATGGCAGATGGATGTCAAAACCGCTTTCTTAAACGGCGTTTTAACAGAAAATGTGTTTATGACACAACCTGAGGGTTTTGAGGATCCAAAGAATGCTAAAAAGGTATGCAAGCTAAAGAAATCAATCTACGGATTGAAGCAGGCATCCAGGAGCTGGAATATACGTTTTGATGAAGCAGTCAGTAACTTTGGTTTCATCAAGAACGCAGACGAATCTTGTGTATACAAGAAGGTCAGTGGGAGAAAAATTGCTTTTCTAGTATTATATGTCGACGACATATTACCTATCGGAAATGACATTCCTATGTTGAACTCTGTCAAGATTTGGCTTGGGAAATGTTTTTCGATGAAGGATCTAGGAGAAGCACAGTACATATTGGGCATCAAGATTTACAGAGATGGATCTAAAAGGATGATTGGACTTAGTCAAAGCACTTATCTCAATAAGGTGCTTGATAGGTTCAAGATGGCAGACTCCAAGCGAGGCTACCTACTCATGTCTCATGGAATGACTCTAGGCAAGACTCAGTGCCCAAAAACACTTGATGAGCGTAGACGAATGAATGGGATTCCATATGCATCATTGATTGGTTCAATAATGTATGCTATGATATGTACACGCCCGGATGTTGCGTATGCACTCAGTGCTACGAGCAGATACCAGTCAGACCTAGGAGAGGCACATTGGACTGCTGCCAAGAATATTCTGAAGTACCTGAAAAGGCACAAAGATGACTTCCTGGTCTATGGTGGAGATGATGAATTAATTGTTAAAGGCTATACGGACGCAAGTTTCCAAACCGACAAAGATGATTTCAGATCACAGTCTGGGTTTGTCTTCTGCCTCAATGGAGGAGCAGTAAGCTGGAAAAGTGCTAAGCAAAGCACCATTGCGGATTCTACAATTGAAGCGGAGTACATTGATGCACATGAAGCAGCAAAGGAAGCTATATGGCTAAGGAAGTTCATAGGTGAACTTGGTGTAGTCCCCTCAATTAAAGGACCAATAGCCCTGTATTGTGATAATAACGGAGCTATTGCACAGGCAAAGGAGCCTAGACACCACCAAAGAGTCAAGCATGTACTTCGTAGATTTCACCTTCTACGAGAGTTCGTTGAAAGAAAAGAAGTCGAGATAAGCAAGATTGGAACTCGCATTGACTAAACCTCTGCCGCAGGCGAAGCACAACTCGCACACTGCAGCTATGAGAATCTAACATATTGGAGAATGGCTTTGATGTCCTTGTTTAATGTTTTAAAGTTTTAGAGTTTAATTCTTTGTAAAACATTATTGGTTAATTATTCACAATAAATGAATAGAATTCATTTTCCATTTAATTTGTGGTTTATTAAATGATGAGTCCCTTCAATTTGACGAAATATTCAAGATAGACTGTTAGGACCAGTCCTGTGACTAAGAAATGTCTATCAAGTGAACTTGAATGTCAAAAGTTGAAAATGGTCCCTGGTCGGATATTTCTATAAAATTGGACGCATAGAAAACGTTAGACGACTAGAATGCAAGATGACTAGTAGTTCTGTTTCTTGAACTATGGTGACCGGCAATGTCATAATCATTTGCATAGATACTTACTTTGGGAAGACTAGTATCGGACAGACCTATCAAACTTTACTGTAAGAGATGAAAATCTGTCATAAGTAAATTTCATTAAAATTATTAAACACTAAATCCTCAATACCTGAGTGATTTGAGATTACTTGTTTGAGAACTGCATACTTTGACGTTGACCAACCGTTGCACCGTAAAAGGAGGCTATAAAGGCAACGCTCAGGTAATCACCTATCAAACAAAGTCTAGTCTCATGATCGCAAGATTGGGATTGTCCTCCCATAAATCAGGATGAGATGCTTAAAGTTGTACAAGGCCACTCGGAGAGCTAGAAACTGTAAAATGCATGGTCGTGCTCGGATGAATCATAGGCTATGATTATCTGTTTATTTGATCAGTTGAACTATGAAACCGAGAAACACCTCTGGACGTAATAAGGATGACAACTCTTACCTTATGTTCAAGAGCAAGCATCGAGCGACAAAGGAATTAGGAAATGCACACTTGTCCCTAAGAACAAGTGGGAGACTGAAGGAAATAATGCCCTTGGTCCAAGTATGCATATAATGTTAAGTCTAATAAATGCGGTTCAGTATTAATTAACAAGTTAATAATTCAGTGAGATAAAGTGAGCTGAATGCCTAGCTAGAGGCCGCTTCAGTTCAAGTGGAATTAATGATATTAATCCACAGCTTACTCTTGACTGAACCCGTAGGGTCACACAAATAGTACGTAAACGGATCAAGTATTTAATGGCATTAAATACTCCATCTATGGATATTCGGAACCGACGGATCTTGGTTTCAGTGGGAGCTGAGATCGTCAAAGGCAAGCAAGTGAATACTCCGGAAACGATGATATTGCCGGAAACGGAAATATGGATTGTATCGGAAATATAAATATTATCCAAGTCGTAGATGTTGCCGGAAACGGAAACATGGTACGTTTCGGAAAATATTATCGGAAATGGAAATATTGCCGGAATCGGAAATATTGCCGGAAACGGAAATATTGTCAGAATCGGAAATATTATCGGAATCGGAAAATAATTCCGGAAACGGAAATATTAAATATTTGTTCGAAACGGAAATCAATTCCGAAATCGGAAATATTAAATATTGTTCGTATCGGAAATGAATTCCGGAATCGGGAATTTAATCGAAAAGTGTATAGCATCGGACGAGGCTTGCTAGACGAAGGCCCAGCACGAGGCCAGGCCAACGCCAAGCAAGCCGCACGCCAAGTGCTCGACCAGGCCCAGCGCAAGGCCAGGCCCAGCCAAGCAATGGCGGGCGCGCACGAAGCCCATGGGCTGCGAGGCCGCATGCGATGTGCGCTCGGCGTGGGCCGCAAGGCCTACGTGCGGGCTTGCATGCGTGTGCGTGTGCTCGTGTTCGTAACGAATCCTAATCCTATCGGAATTCGTGCATTGATTAAATCCTAATCCTAAAAGATTAAATTTATTATTTAGAGTTCTAATAGGATTCTAATTAATAAATCCATATCCTAGTAGGATTATAATTCCTTTCCATAAACTATATAAATAGGTGCCTAGGGTCACATATTTAGATCGAGAATTGAAGTATTCAAAGGTAAGATTTTGGAACAAAATCAGCCAAACACTTGTAGCCTATTAGCCGAAATTCTTAGAACCTTAAGGGCGATTCTAGTTGGTCAAGTTTAAGGCGGATCCGGACGTGCTGTGGACTATCTACGGAGGGACGACACTTGGAGTCCTAAAGACTTGTTCTTGTTCGGTTCGGGCGCAGCTAGGGAGGGCACGCTACAATGTGTATGCATCTGAATTATGCTAAATGATTATGTGTAAATAATATGTTTCCTGGCTTTATGGTTTTTCCGCATGATTTATGTTTATTCATATGTATCATAACCTAACAAATACTCCATAGCTAGAATATAATCATACAAAAAAGGTAACAATATCAAATGTGATACTAACCATTTATGGAGTATGCAACAAACCATGAAATAAAATCATACGAAGTAGAAATTAAAAAGTCAAAGAATCAAATGTGATAGCGCCATTATTTAACACATTTACACCAATAACTAGATTAGGTCCCGTGCACGTACGGTTATTTGAAAATTATTAATTGACCATCTTTTTTAACTGAAATATTTATCCCTTAAATCTATTGCGTAATTAATAAATCTCGAACATACTCATTTTATCATGTAATATACAATTTTCGCTCTATTACGTACTATATATTTTATATGTTTAATATGATGATTTGACCAAATTAAATATTTGATATGCTTAATATGAACAAATTATTGAGTAAGAATGTTTTTTATTATTGATATGACTATATGACTAAATATTACCAAAATTGTCTAATAATGTCATACTTAATAATCCTATAATTTTTTCTGTTTATAAACATTTATACAAAAGGAGAGAAAATAAATATAGAATAAAGTAAATATTTTTTTTAGGAAAGGGTTTTTGGAGGGAAAAAATCGCACCAGAAATTGACATGTGTCATTCCTGGTGTCTCTTTTAGTATATAGTAAAGTAATAGATTTCTGTAATTGAATGTAAGAAAGCATGAGACCCTAACTTTTTAGTAGTGAAAAGATAGAGGTAATAACATAATCGTGGGGTCTTCTATGGAATAGAAGGTAATATAATAGATTTCTAAAACAAACATAGCCCATACTCAAATCAGGTTTTTTTATCCGTTTTTATTTTTATTTGTTATTTTGCTACAATTTACGTTACAAATAATACTCCATAGCTAGAATATAATCATACAAAAAAGGTAACAATATCAAATGTGATACTAACCATTTATGGAGTATGCAACAAACCATGGAATAAAATCATACGAAGTAGAAATTAAAAAGTCAAAGAATCAAATGTGATAGCGCCATTATTTAACACATTTACACCAATAACTAGATTAGGTCCCGTGCATGTACGATTATTTGAAAATTATTAATTGACCATCTTTTTTAACTGAAATATTTATCTCTTAAATTTATTGCGTAATTAATAAATCTCGAACATACTCATTTTATCATGTAATATACAATTTTCGCTCTATTACGTACTATATATTTTATATGTTTAATATGATGATTTGACCAAATTAAATATTTGATATGCTTAATATGAACAAATTATTGAGTAAGAATGTTTTTTTATTATTGATATGACTATATGACTAAATATTACCAAAATTGTCTAATAATGTCATACTTAATAATCCTATAATTTTTTTTATTTATAAACATTTATACAAAATGAGAGAAAATAAATATAGAATAAAGTAAATATTTTTTTAGGAAATGGTTTTTGTCGGGAAAAAATCGCCCTAGGAATTGACACGTGTCATTCCTGGTGTCTCTTTTAATATATAGTAATAGATGTCTGGATTTAGTGATTAAATTAGTATAGTACCCGTGCTATACACGGTTATAATCTAAATATTAAATTTGCATGACATCTAACTATATTTATAAACAATTATCATCTAAATATAACTAATAGTTCTGTTACGTTACTGCCCCCACCGCATCTTATTTTTAAAAAAAAAATAAAAAAAATTAAGAGTACTTAGATAAATATATTTTCTTCTCCTTTCATCACTCGTGTCAAACATAAAAGTATTCTTATCCTTCCTTTACTTTGATAGTCATACCCACATAATCTCAACATCTACATCATTATCCGATCACTTACACTTACTCTTATTTACTTTATTCAGCTAGATATGACTTCGAGTCAGGGTGGGGCTTGTATGGAGGATGGTCCCTCCACACCCGTATCTGCCTGAAATTCTCATCTTCATCCCAAGCCTCCACAATAGGTACGCTACTCATTATCATCTCACTCCCCATCTGATAAAACTTATTACCTCTCCATCACACCCCACCTCAAATTAACCTAGCCCTAAAACTCCTTTTTTTGGTAGGAGAGTTTTGAAGTTTAAAACTTTATTCTGGAGTATTACACAATACGGTTGCCTGAGTAAAGTAATCGTATAAATAAACAAAAATTATAATATGTAGGTTAGTAGTGAGAAACGAATATTGATGTGTTCATAATTAATTAGATGAAGGATAAACGATGGCAGACATGTCCTGTCTAAAATCCGTCATAGTCATCTTGTCACCAGGGGTGGAAATATCGAATAGGGTTAACTCCGTCCCCACCACTTTCCTCCATCCTCGCCCACTTTGGAGCGGAGGGAGGGGGTGTTGTCTCCCAAAAAATTATGTCCCATTGAGTCATTGACAATATGATATCCATACTTTTGGTCAAAATCTACCGTACTATTCAACTAACTTTTGAATATATTGACATAAATTTATTATAATATTGATTTTATTATTAAACATGATATTGATTAAAAAAAAATGTTAAATGTGACTCTAGATGGGGCGAGTGTTCCCAAGTCCAATAAATCCAAATCCTCCACATCACCAAGGTGGGCATATGCTATTATTATACACCGCCCGCCAACACCAATCATCTGTATTTAACTTTGTTGTTAGCCCAATCTAAAATTCAAATTAACTTCCCCCCCCCCCTCACCAAGGTGCTATGCACGATTTATATATTAAAACATTAATTTTGCAAGCACATTTATGTATAAGTGATATTGCAATCTTTTACATGGTGTGTGTAACACAGCCCAACCCATGCCCTCCTTACCATGGTACGTGAAACAAATATTATCTTGATTCCACCAACTTATTATGGATTACTATTTTTCATTATCATTGTTATGTAATGTAAATCTTTGCTTAGTTAAGTTTTCGTTGAAATTAAGAATTTTTGTATACTAATATGTTCCCTTTTAAAAAAAAGCACATAAAAGAAAATTTATAACAATACATTGTTTTAAGTATGAAATAATTAATCAGATCTTGAATCATACTGAAAAACTATTTTTTAGTAACATGCATAACTATATGCATGCGTTGAGAATCTTGTCTTGCATATAAAACATTTTTCAATGGGCTATGAATTTTGTTTTTATAACTATAAATCTATAATTATATCTATTATAGAAGTCAACTCTTAAAATGAAGTAAAAAATAATAATTTTTATTGAATAAAGTTATTACAATTTTCAAGTTTGGCATTTAGTAAGGAAGAAAATTTTAAATCTAAAACATATTAATAATAACTTGCTCTCAATAATCAATTACCATGTTATATATTTAATAAATTACACATAAAAATATGTCGTCTTCTCTTCTTGAATTTAAAGCCCAGAGTTACATCATACAAATAAAATATACTAAGATAATATTATGATAGATAGTCTAAGATATTAGTCTTGAGATATTGGGTATGAGATATTAGGCGTTAAGTATCAACCATGGTATTGTATTCCATATTATTGTTAGGGCACATGGAGTATTTTAACATGAAAATAATTTTTACAATATCTTTTTGCTAAATTTTAATTAGTGTGTAATTCGTATTCTTAGTAATAAAGTCCAAGATATTATTTTATTTTAAGTTTTTAAATTTAATTTTTTATACTTCCTCCGTTCCGGAAATATCGCACCATTTTTTTTACACCATTCACACTACAACTTTGGCCATTTTTTGTGATTTGTACGTAAACGAAATTTTAGTCATGTGGGGTCATATTAGATTCGTATCGATATATATTTTCTAAATATTAATTTTTTATAATTTTTCCTTGGACACCATTCGAGATATTAAGAGTCAAAGTAATGTTTAGAGGAGCAAAAGTCAATCATGGTGTGATATTTCCGGAACGGAGAAAGTATTAAAACAGAGGTCAATCAATGAATGACATTTGTCATCACGATATTGGTTTACTCTTTCTGAGTATAGTACATAGATAGATTAATAGACTGAGTACGTTAGATCACATAATGGGTTCGAATCCCATCCCCGATAATAATTTGTATTGCCTTTGTGGCTTGTTCGCTAGAAGAAAAAAGAAGAATTAATTCAACACATTTATTACAATAAAATTAAAGGACAAATTTTGAATTTGCTCTTGCCTATATTTATAAACTAAAACATTTATAAATCTCGTATCCAGAACTTGTGAAAGAGAGATGATCTAAACGACCTCACGGTTAAATTCTAAAAAGTTTTCTTACGATCAAGAAATTAAATTGTTCAATTCGTTTGCTTCATCAAAAGTATCCATGGCTAAGGGAACTTTTCTTGTGTTCTTCATGTTGTCACTCTTCATGCTCCAACACGGTAATTATTACTCCCCCATATTTTAATTTGGTTGTTCAATTTTACAAAAGGTAATCCTCGGTCAATTGTAGATACACAAAATGTGGAAGATATGATAAAGTGTGATATGCGGATTTATGTGCTAAATTATTAATTGATAAATTAAATCCATAGAATGATAGAAGGCAACACATTTGCATTGTGATAAGAAAAGTATGAGGAATTGCATAAGAGGTGTTATCCCAAATAAAAAGTTAATTATACAAGGAAAAAAAAAAAGAGTAAAATCAACGAAAAAAACGACAACATCATTATTCTTGATAATTGGCCACTTACAATTAAAGTACGTAGTATATCATTATTGCTTCTTTTATTTTGATAATTGTATATCATGATTGCTTAATTTCCTATTTATATCAGAATTTATTTATCTTTCCCCAGTAAATATATAAGCATTTCCCTAATCTCACACAATACCATATTAAGAAATAATATTTAGTGGGATCAAAATAAATTTGATGATTTTATGGTGTAAAATGGTTAATTATGGAAAAACCCTTGAAAATCTAAAATTCTAACAAAATTTACAAATCCAAGTGTGACCACTTTACTAAGAAGTTCCGCCATTGATCTCACATATTTTCATGGCCGGAAAAATATTTCAGGTGGGGTATTCGCACGTGATCGAGGACCATGTTCTGACTATCCGATTGTTGTCGAAAATTGCACTGATAAGTTGTGTGGTGAAGCTTGCATCAAAGCAAGAAGGAAGTATGATAATGGTGGTTGCATGAACAAAAACTCTTGTTGTTGTCATTTTTGGCGATAGTATTACAAATTGGTGGAATTGGATATTTGAGTTGGTATAACAATATCACATCATTAATAAAAGAAATCGCTTTTCTCATTCTTTTCTCGATTTGTTCCTTTTAGGACTATTAAATAATTTATCTGTTAGTTGTCCTATTTAATATGAAACCATTTTATTAAGAACTGTTTTTTTAGTTGTCTTATTTCTACATGACTCCATTTGATTAAGAACACAAAGAGAAATTCACTACAAAAAATCACCAAGTTAACCGTTTAACATTTGTATATACTACTAATAGCTTGAGTTATAGAAAAGCTACTTATTATATACTACCTCCGTTTCAGAAAGTTCTTTACGAGTTGGAACATGTGTCCAAAGTATAAAAACTTTGACCTTAAATTCTCACCATTATATACATCAAAACGTTACATTTAAGATCATGTTAGATTGGTCTCGTAATGTATTTTCATAATATCAAATTTTTATAATTTTTTCACATACGAAATTGGATATATTAGTAGTTAAATATTGCATTGGAGTTCGTGCAAATAGTAACTGTAAAAATCTTTTTGGAACGGAGGTAGTATAATAGTATATGATGTAATTATTTAATCCAACACTTCCCCTAATCCAACACTTCCCCTAGTCCTAGTATAAGTTATTTTTTTCATACCTTATACTCCAGTTTTTTTTTTTTAATTCAACACTATTATTGCTTTATTAATATGCATATTACGGTTAATTACAATGTTACATTTGTATCCTTTACAACAACACTCCAATCACGATTTAGGAGCTTTATTTCAAATCCGCAACACAAATTCTTATATACAAATGGTGTTACAACGGAGTAAGAGTTAACTCAACATGATTAAAATTTACCCTAATATTTGTAAAAGTTATCTATTTTTTAGTGATATTTTTTATTTTCATTTCAATAAAAATTATTCCTTACAAATCACTAATAATGTATAAAGTTGATAAAAAACCTAATATGAAAAACTTGGTAAAAGTTACAAAAAGTTGCGAAATGTTATCCAGATGTACAATAAATTTGTGTGTAGGGATGACAATATAATTTGATATCCATATACCCGATCTATACGCAATTATTAAACAGATAGATATCCGAGCAAAACGGATGAGATGCGGGTTGTCACGGTCAAAGTGTTTTGACAACGTATCGTGCGGCGCGCTCTTGCCTATAAGACGACAAGGACGCAAGTCTTGTACGAAATTAAAAGTGTATTTCAAGGCTCTAGGGGCACGAGCAGGGTGCTTGATTCAGAATAGACACTCTTACCTATTGGCGACAAGAGCTAGTGTAGATGCCCGATCGGGGCGCTTGTGTGCGCACATCAGGCACAAGTGGGACCAATGACAAGAATGTATCTGTTTTGGAAAGACTTTGTTAAGTCTTGAAAAGATTAAAAATATGCGACAACATAAAGGCTAACAACAACGCAAGTGATTAAATAAAGGCAAGTGATGATGAGGGGTAGTGGTACATACACCTCATAGAGGTTTATTTTGAATTAACTTTAAACTTCCAGTGAAAGGTGGATTGACAAAAATATAATAATTCTATCTAAAGCCTAGAAGACTATTAGAAAGATTATAGAAAGCAATAGATAAGAAAAATACGAGTGGAGGAAGGTTGGTTTTAACATCCTCCCCCACTTAAGATGTCGACGACCTTGTCAACTTAAAAGAATTACAATAGATAAAAATGAAAAGCTCTTATCCTAAATTGTGTAGTCTCTTTTGCGTCGTTCGTTGATGGCGGTTGTTGGATTCTTCTTAAATCTTATTGTGTCTAGGTTGTTGGTTGAGCTTATGGGGGGAGTCTTGTGTAGTGTTACTTTTGGAGTTGATGTATCTTGTGAATCCACTGAGTCAAATATGCTCTTGGACCAAGTTTGCATTTAAGCAAAGTCTAATAAATGAGTTTCAGTATTACTTAAACAAGTTAATTATTCAGTGAGATCAAGTGATCTGGATGCCTATCTAGAGGCCGCTTCAGTTCAAGTGGAATTAATATTATTAATGTCATAGCTTACTCTTGACTGAACCCATACGGTCACACAAATAGTATGTGAACAGATTAAATATTTAGGTGAATATTATATTCAATAAATATTCTAATAATGGATATTCGAAAATGATGGATGTTAGTTTTAGTGGGAGCTAAACAAATCATCAAAAGGCAAATACGAGAATATTTGTCCAAAGCGAATATATTGGCGGAAGCGAAAATATGGGTTTAGTATTAAATGATGAAGTCCAAGTGATTCAAAATCATTCAAATGGGATATCAAGGATGGATTCCTAGATAAAGAAACTCCCATAAGTGAACTTGAATATTGTATCACAAAAGGATCCCTAATCTATGTCATTGAATGGTTGGACGAACAATGACTAATGAAGATTAGATTGCAAGTTGATTTATAGTTTAGTTTCTTGAACCAGATGGGACATGGATGTCAGAAATTATTTGCATAGATACTTATTGGAATTCGTATCGGATTGACCATGAGAACACTTTAAGAAATTAAAGTCATGTCATAAGTCGTTCTCATTAATGGTGATTGGAACCTATTCCTCAAAACCTAGGTAGTTATGGCTGCTTGTTTGAGAATTAATTCACTTTGATGCTCGCTAAACGTCGCACCGTAAAAGGTGAAGGAAATAATGCCCTTGGTCCAAGTATGCATTCTATGTTAAGTCTAATAAGTGCGGTTCAGTATTAATTAACAAGTTAATAATTCAGTGAGATCAAGTGAGCTGAATGCCTAGCTAGAGGCCGCTTCAGTTCAAGTGGAATTAATGATATTAATCAACAGCTTACTCTTGACTGAACCCGTAGGGTCACACAAATATTACGTAAACGGATGAAGTATTTAATGGCATTAAATACTCTATCTATGGATATTCGGAATCGACGGATCTTGGTTTCAGTGGGAGCTGAGATCGTCACAAGCAAGAAATGAATACTCCGGAAACGATGATATTGCCGGAAACGGAAATATGGATCGTATCGGAAATATAAATATTATCCAAGTCGTAGATGTTCCCGGAAACGGAAACATGGTACGTATCGGAAAATATTATCGGAAATGGAAATATTGCCGGAATCGGAAATATTGCCGGAAACGGAAATATTTTTAGAATCGGAAATATTATCGGAATCGGAAAATAATTCCGGTAACGGAAATATTAAATATTTGTTCGAAACGGAAATTAATTCCGGAATCGGAAATATTAAATATTGTTCGTATCGGAAATGAATTCCGGAACCGGGAATTTAATCGGAAGCGTATCGTACGAATAAGCATCGGACGAGGCCTGCCGGACGAGGGCCCAGCACGAAGCCAGGCCATCGCCCAGCAAGCAAAGCGCGCCACACGAACAGCCAAGGCCACGCCAGGCCCGGCGCAAGGCCAGGTCCAGCAGGCCGTGGCAGCGCGCGCAGCGCGCGCAGCAATGGGCTGCGAGCTGTGCTGCTGCTCGCATGGGCTTGCGGCTCGCGTGGGCTGTGCGCGGGCATGGCCTGCACGCTCGTGGGTCATGCTCGTGTAGAGTTTGTGTTCACATACGAAACCTAAATTGTATAGGATTTGTTTAATGATTAAATTCCTAATCTTAAAAGGATAAAATTAATTAGTTAGAGTCCTACTAGGATTCTAGTTTAACTAATTAGTATCCTAATAGGATTCCAGTTCCTTTTCCATACCTTTATAAATAAGGGCCTAGGGTCATTATTTGCAGGTACGATTGAAGTATTCAAAGGGTAAATCAGCCATACACTTGCAAACACATAGCCGAAATTCCTAGTAACCTTAAGGGCGATTCTAGTTGGTCTAACTTGAGGCGGATCCGGACGTACTGTGGACTATCTACGGAGGGACGACATTTGGAGTCCTAAAGACTTGTTCTTGTTCGGTTCGGGCGCAGCTAGGGAATGCACGCTACAACATGTATGCATCAATTCTATGCTAAATGATTATGTGTAAATAATATGCTTTCCTGCTTTATGGTTTTTTCCGCATGATTTATGAATTGTCATATGTATCATAACTTAACAGTGGTATCACGAGCCTCTTATTATTTTCATAATCTAAATTGCATAAACATGGTTAAATATTACAAATTTGCATGAATTAAAAGGGGTGATTAATTTTCGTAATTGTTAATTAATTGCAAAATTGCGTTTATTTAATTATACGTACGCAGTTTTTCGGCAGTTTCTTCGTTACTCATCCAAATCGAGTGATTTTTGTATCGATTCCGCATGTAAAAGGCATTCTAAAATTTTGACAAAAACATTTTTTTTCGGCCGAACCCAGAATTCTCAAATTCGAAGCTTAACTATGACTTTTCGGAGGTTTTAGTTTTTCGAATGCAAAATTTCGTAAATTTAAGATGTTAAATTAAATATTTGCTATTCTTGTTGATAAATCTTGTATTTTTGATTGACCTACTGTATATGTTTAACAAGTTTGAATGCCTAGCCTTGTTAATTATGCAATTTAATTTGTAATTATGATTAATTTGTTGAAAATTGAAAGAATTTAGAATTAATTTGATTTTCATAATTAGTTATAATTTAATTAGATACCTATGATTAAAAACCACCATAAAAATTGTAAATTTATGTTAAATTTTAAATTTTTAAGACCTAGACTTGAATCCATGTTAATCGGAAATCAATAAATTAATAAATTTTCGATTTTTCGCCCTAAAATTATGAAATTAATATGATTTATTAATTTGTCATTAATTTTGAAAATAAAATTTTAATTTTTATGCGATTCGCTCATATAACTTGCACGCACAAAGCAATGGACGCTACGTGTTATCCTTAAGGGGTGTTGTATAGTGCGGGCATGCGACGACGAGCAAGGGAGCTCGTCGCCCATGCGGTACGAATGCAGCGAGCAAGGGCATGGTGCACGAGCACAAGGCAGCAGCCCTGCCTTGTGTCGTGGGCTGTGTGCAATGGGCGCGTGGGCAAGGGCGAAAGCAAGGCACGAGCAGTCGCGTGTGGGCAGCAAGCGAGCAGCTCCACGGCGCGCACTGCCTCGCGCAAGCGTGCGGAGCCTCGCGCGCAGCGAGCGCAAGCTCGCGTGCCACGAGCTCTACGCCCAGCGTCGATCGCTCGCGCGCAGCGAGCGCCAGCTCGCATGCCGCTGCCTCGTGCGATGAGCGCAAGCTCGCGTGCGAGAAAGGCAGGCGCGCAGCGAGCGATGGCTCGCATGAATCGAGCGCTGGGGCGCGCAGCGAGCGATGGCTCGCGTGCATCGAGCGCTGGTGTGCGCAGCGAGCACTAGCTCGCGTGTTCGATTAATGCCTTGCGATGGTGAGCAGCAGCGATGCGACGCAGCGCATGGGCTGCGCGCACATGGTCAGCGATGGTTGTGTGCGTGTGGCCCATGGCTATGCGTTGCGTGGGGTTGTTGCGTTACGATTAGATCGTTTTAAAATTTTAATTTGAAATTTTCAGTTTACGTAATTTGAATTAATTTTAAAATTAATAATTTAAATTAGTTTTTTGGATTTTAATTTTGAATATTGTAATTATAATAAATTTTATTTATTCTAATTATTTTAGTAAAATTAAAATCATGAATTAATTTAAATACGACTGAAATTAAATTAAATTTATGGATTCAATTATAAATTTATATGAGCTTGAAATTTTAATTAAATTTGTATGTTTCTGGTTAGACTAGAAATACATTTTTATGTTTAAAATTAGTAAAGCATATGAATTTATTGGTTTAAGTGGGAGCCCTTTTAGTCATAAACTCTTGATTAGGTCTACAAATCCTTAAGGTTAAAACAACTTGATTAGAATTAATAAGGACTGAATAATTTGTAGATTATTGGTGCCCTTGATTAATTGCTGCAAATGTTTATGTGATGCATAATGTGTTTTACTAACCAGCTATGTGGGCCATTCATGATAATGAATGGGTGAATGGTATATATTTTATATGTACTGTTATGCAGGTTATGAAGTGACTAGTATGGCCCAAATAGGATAGAAAATATGGTCTGCGTACCATTAATTTGAATGTAATTGGTCTAAAGTACCAAAATTGTTTTTCAATTCAAATATGGTCTGCGTACCATCAAATAGTTGTAATTAGTTTAATTATAGCTTATCCTATTTGAAGAAAATGGTGCCTCCCACGGAGATTTTCGAGACGGACTTTGAAGTTGAAGCTTCAAGATGAAGTCGGGCCATACTAGATCACATTTATCTTATGCATGCTTTAAGTTATTTATTGCTTTAAATATGTCTTAATTATGCATGAGATTGCGGCTTGATTATGTTGCATGATTAAGGATTTTAGTTCACTTAAAATCTAACCAACATAGTAAGAGCCTTAAGTTCCAAACTTAAAAATTGAGTTAAAAGGTGCCATGCCAAAATATACACTTGCTTGGATATCCTTTACATCAATCTAGTAATAGTTTTCGCTCAGCGAGGTGTTACTTATTGGTCCTAAAGGGGCAAGGTACACAAATAATTGTGAGTACATGTTAGTTTTGGTGAAACTCAAGGATATAAGTAAGGAGTCCTTTTATGTCGTGGCAAAATCGATAGGTTTTCCTAATAAGTTCTTAGACGTGCCTATCAACCAAGAATAGTTTCTAGACTATTAGCAAAAGGCTTTTGCTTACCTAAAATGTTTTAGAATTGAGTCGACAAACTGTGCTTAATTCTTCGATGGTTTTAGGATCTTGGAATCATTTTATTCACACCTGCCGGAACAATAAATTCGAATAAAATGCTAATAACTTGTTGAAATTGCATGATTGCTTTAATTTTCAAGTTATTACTCATGATAAATGTTTAGACTTTGCATGCTTCAATGAATGTTTTAATTATTGTTTATAATTAAATATCTTGCACTGCGGTAAATCCTTTTAGAAAGGTAACAGTAAATTTCCTCGATTGGTAATGAATCCAAGAACGATTCACGGAAATGAGAGAAAGTGAGCAATTTAAAATGTACGTTTCTTATATCGACTTTTATGGTTGTTTTCGAGTATCAAAGTCGAATGGCAAACCGATTGGTGCTTGTGAATTCAAAATACAATGTAGTTTTGAGATCATAAAGCATTGAGTTTAAACGCTCAGCTTTACCAATGGTTAAGAACCTAAAATCTTTTTCCCATTTAATTCTCGAATGAGTCTAGTTCCTAGACATTCGAATAGATCGATGCTTAGAGAACTTTAGAAGCTTCTGGTAAGATCATCTAGTTGAAACTTAATATTCAACATAAAATGGTAAGAACCTTGTTGGAGTGACATTGGACATGTCTAACAAAGTATAAAAGTCAACACTAGATAATTCAATTCTTGAGACTATAAGAAAGGGTACAAGAAATAGGAAAACAAAGGAACAAATGAAAGGAATTTACAATTCCGTTTCTACCTATAAGTTTATGTTTAAAGAGAAGCGACCTAGCAATCAAACTTCCTTGGTATCATATACCGCTTGAGGTTCTTACTTCGGTAATAACTCAAACAATGGAAGCTAGGATACACTAATGACCTACAAGTGGGAAATGAAGCATGGCAATGCTACATTAGTTGTAGGGTCATCTAGTTTGTTTTAAGTCCTTTCAAAGGCTGGAACTTAATGGCTAATTTGTTCCATAATCAGCATACCTAAATTTCTGTTTTCAAACACAGAAAGACTCACATTCAAGAAAAACAAAAACAATGTTTGTTTGTTTATTTGAATGAAATGGTCAATTACGGGTTGAGTCAATATGCTTGATTAAAACAAACAACTCTTTAAAGAACTTTACTAGGTTCAAATCAACCCCTTGATTTGAGTTCCACTAATCTTTGGCATTGTTGCTTAGACCATATCAACAAGTTAACATTCAAAAGCTCTATTTTGATGGACTTTTGAAAGTTGATTGATTTCTAGATCAATTTAAGACAACTAGTATTACTTGTTGAAAGTAACAAAAGATATGAACTATTGTTAGAACGCCTAGACAATAGAGTTCAAAGCTAAAAAAAGATTTTATGACTTTATTATTTCACATGGATTTGAATGAATATAGGTTTATTTACTCAATTGTGATATAAGTTGAATCTGT
Organism: Spinacia oleracea; assembly: GCF_020520425.1. Taxonomy (NCBI): domain Eukaryota; kingdom Viridiplantae; phylum Streptophyta; class Magnoliopsida; order Caryophyllales; family Amaranthaceae; genus Spinacia; species Spinacia oleracea. Next base: position 19,811,028 of record NC_079487.1, on the reverse strand, counting down.
TTGGCTAGTTCAAAGATTCAGAAGTATAAAATCCACTTGGCAAGAAATCATAAAGATCTAGGTTAGATCATGTTGATGATTACTTGAGACCAAATATGATCATCAATGATTGTGTGTTGTAATTTCATGATCTAACTCCATGAGATATGGCATATCTAAGTGGAATGATCGAAGTCAATTAGTACTTGATTCGATTAATGATGAATCATAAAGACTTTTTCCTATAATTTCTAAAACAAAATGCTCAACTACCACCAAACTAAACCAAATTCGTAAAAGCTATTGAAAAGTAATTTCAGAATATCTTTTCATAAATATATATCTAAAGAGTTGCTAAACTCAGTGGGAGCTTAGTGTTTGTTATTCAACAAACTAAGGCCCATGTCTAGATATATGTTTCATTGTGATTTATTCAAATGAGACACAAGGGTATTGTTTCTACCACGAATTTTTGAGAACATAATGTTTGTTTGCTCGAAATAATGTCCTTTTGGAGATTCGTTTTCAAAATGACAAGTGGGAGAAAATAGACCTCGAAAGTCTTCGAGGAAAACAACAAACATAAACGGACATTCCTGAGGCTTTTCGAAGTGCTTCAGAAAATCCGAACTTATTCTTTAAGGACTTTAGAAGTGGCTTTTAAAGAATAGACATCTCTTAGAAGACTTTACAAGAGCTTCAAGGAGAACAGAATATTCAAAGGACTTTCAAGTGGCTATTGATATTCTATTGTTTGATGTTCTATACCCAAGTAGGCATAGAGTTCAAATCACTAAAACTATGCAATTCTTCTATTAGATAGTGAAGAAACCTACAACTTGCAGTCAAACTATTATCATGTAGATTAATGAGTTTGTGACCTGTAAGAAAGCTATGACGAAACCCAGATTCCCTAAAATGGTTAGAAGCCATATATAGACTCAAATGTTTTAAATGGTTAGAGGCCATAAAACATACTCAATGTTTTGATGACAAAATTGAAATTTTGTTGATTTGCAAGAATAGTTTCACACCTATTGGTTGCAAGTTTGTTTTAAAGGATAAAAACCATCAAACATTGAATTGTGTTCACACACAAAGCTAGATTAGTTGCTAAAAGTTACAAGCAAATTCACGGTGTGGATTGTGTTGAAACCTCATGCATAATCGTAATGCTCAAGTCTATATTCAAGCAATGATTGCATATTGGTACATATAGCAATTGGATGACAAAACGTATTCCTCAATCAAATGTTGGAAGAAAACTATGTACATAGCATGTCATAGGATTTGTGGATCCAAATAATGCTTGAAATGAATGCTAGCTTATGAAATCTAAGTACAGATTTAAGCAAGCAATTGGGAATTGGAACTGTATTTTAAGTGAAGCTAATAAGCATTTTCGTTTCATAAAATATAAATGATTCTTATAGATATATAAGAAATTTAGTGATAGTACATAAAACTTAATTGGTCCTATGTGTATCACACACATATCTCTCTATTGTGAAATAACATTCAAATGCTAATGACTTAGATTTGAAATTATTCATCAATGACGGACCATGGCGAAACTTAGTACATACTGGGTATTAAGATCTGGTTACAAAGATCTTATAATATTGTTTTAGATTAAGTAATGGAATTTACTAAATCAAACACAAAAGACTCCATTGGAGATATTCGACCCATATGAATAAATCTAAGTAAAGGATGTTTGAACTATGTATAAGCATTTACTAAGTTAAACATCAAAGAGTCTAAATGAGATTCTTAAACCTATATTATATGTCAAAGAATTTAGCTGGATTCAGTATCTGCTGAAATTGAATGAGCTAAAGTTACATGAATAGAATTCAATTGGGAATTATTCTGCAAAAGGATTTATCATGTATGATATAATCTGAGTATCGCCAAAACGTATCGTATTGCTTTAGGCATAACGAACATATACCAATCTCTATTGATCTAAGTGAAGATCAACTAGATTGAGATCAAGAATACTTATGGTACTTGTAAAGGTACATAGGAATAGTTCTTGATTCAAGGAAATAAAGATATGCTAAAAATTGATGCTACACGCATAAACACTGGTAAAGGATCAAGCAAGATCCTTTTGGAGTTAACCATTGGCAAGGACGAGCTATAGAGCATCGTGTTTTGAAATGGCAACATGGATTGGAGACCATGAGTTGTTGCGTGGGAAATTAAATATTAATTTCTATGTTCTAAGATATAGTTGGATAGTCTTCCACATATATGTGAACTGCCTGGATAAGGAAATCCAAACAAAGCATCACTAGCAACCTATATAGTTGAAGTATAAGTACTCATTGCCTAAGAAGCAATAAAACAGAGTTGTTTATATTAATGAGTTCTTCATTGAACTTGGGAAGATCACATGTCTGTTGACTTAATGGTTCTTCATTGCAAAATGCGTAGAACCACTAATGTAGCAAGAAAGACTGGATCACAAAATAAACATACTCAAAAGATCTTATCATCTATCTCGAAGAACATTCGATGAAAAGGATATTAAGATTGGCAAAGCATGATAACTAAACCTATGCAACAAGTGAGAAGCAACACTCACATTGTAGCACTGGAAATCAAGCATAGCTTTGAATTCCATGAACTGTTTTAAAGATGGGTTTGAGGCCCATGGTTGTAAAACATTGGGGTTGAACATTTATCATATATGAAATGTATTTTCATATTCCATTTAATCTTGGTTTAGTATTAAATGATGAGTCCCTTCAATTTGACGAAATATTCAAGATAGACTGTCAGGACCAGTCCTGTGACTAAGAAATGTCTATCAAGTGAACTTGAATGTCAAAGGTTGAGAATGGTCCCTGGTCGGAGTTTTCTATAAAATTGGACGCATAGAAAACGTTAGACGACTAGAATGCAAGATGACTAGTAGTTCTGTTTCTTGAACTATGTGGACATGGCAATGTCATAATCATTTGCATAGGTACTTACATTGGGAAGACTAGTATCGGACAGACCTATGAAACTTTACTGTAAGAGATGAAAATATGTCATAAGTAAATTTCATTAAAATTATTAGACACTAAATCCTCAATACCTGAGTGATTTGAGATTACTTGTTTGAGAACTGGTTGCTTTGACGTTGACCAACCGTCGCACCGTAAAAGGAGGCTATAAAGGCAACGCTCAGGTAATCACCTATCAAATGAAGTCTAATCTCAAGATCGCAAGATTGGGATTGTCCTCCCATAAATCGGGATGAGATGCTTAAAAGTTGTACAAGGCCACTCGGAGAGCTAGAAACTGTGAAATGCATGGCCGTGCTCGGATGAATCATAGGCTATGATTATCTGTTTATTTGATCAGTTGAACTCTGAAACCGAGAAACACCTCTGGACATAATAAGGATGACAACTCTTACCTTATGTTCAAGAGCAAGCATCGAGCGACAAAGGAATTAGGAAATGCACACTTGTCCCTAAGGACAAGTGGGAGACTGAAGGAAATAATGCCCTTGGTCCAAGTATGCATTCTATGTTAAGTCTAATAAGTGCGGTTCAGTATTAATTAACAAGTTAATAATTCAGTGACATCAAGTGAGCTGAATGCCTAGCTAGAGGCCGCTTTAGGTCAAGTGAAATTAATTATATTAATCCACAGCTTACTCTTGACTGAACCCGTAGAGTCACACAAATAGTACGTAAACGGATCAAGTATTTAATGGCATTAAATACTCTATCTATGGATATTCGGAATCGACGGATATTGGTTTCAGTGGGAGCTGAGATCGTCACAAGCAAGAAATGAATACTCCGGAAACGATGATATTGCCGGAAACGGAAATATGGATCGTATCGGAAATATAAATATTATCCAAGTCGTAGATGTTCCCGGAAACGAAAACATGGTACGTATCGGAAAATATTATCGGAAATGGAAATATTGCCGGAATCGGAAATATTGTCGGAAACGGAAATATTGTCAGAATCGGAAATATTATCGGAATCGGAAAATAATTCCGGAAACGGAAATATTAAATATTTGTTCGAAACGGAAATTAATTCCGGAATCGAAAATATTAAATATTGTTCGTATCGGAAATGAATTCCGGAATCGGGAATTTATTCGGAAGCGTATCGTACGAATAAGCATCAGACGAGGCCTGCCGGACGAGGGCCCAGCACGAAGCCAGGCCATCGCCCAGCAAGCCAAGCGCGCCACACGAACAGCCAAGGCCACGCCAGGCCCGACGCAAGGCCAGGCCGTGGCAGCGCGCGCAGCGCGCGCAGCAATGGGCTGCGAGCTGTGCTGCTGCTCGCATGGGCTTGCGGCTCGCGTGGGTCGAGCGGCCGTGTGGGCTGTGCGCGGGCATGGCCTGCACGCTCGTGGGTCATGCTCGTGTAGAGTTTGTGTTCACATACGAAACCTAAATTGTATAGGATTTGTTTAATGATTAAATTCCTAATCTTAAAAGGATAAAATTAATTTGTTAGAGTCCTACTAGGATTCTAGTTTAACTAATTAGTATCCTAATAGGATTCCAGTTCCTTTTCCATACCTCTATAAATAAGGGCCTAGGGTCATTATTTGCAGGTACGATTGAAGTATTCAAAGGGTAAGTTTTTGAAAGAAAAATCAGCCATACACTTGCAAACACATAGCCGAAATTCCTAGTAACCTTAAGGGCGATTCTAGTTGGCCTAACTTGAGGCGGATCCGGACGTACTGTGGACTATCTACGGAGGGACGGCATTTGGAGTCCTAAAGACTTGTTCTTGTTCGGTTCGGGCGCAGCTAGGGAAGGCACGCTACAACATGTATGCATCTATTCTATGCTAAATGATTATGTGTAAATAATATGCTTTCCTGGCTTTATGGTTTTTTCCGCATGATTTATGAATTGTCATATGTATCATAACCTAACAAAAGGAGACCAGAAAAGCAGTATCCAGGCTAGCTATGAATCAAAGTAAGTTGTTGATAAGTTACAAGAAGGGATTGTCCTCCTGTCTTTGATAGGATATGGTGTTGTTTTTATACAAGGTCTCTTGAAGAGTTAGATACTGTTAAAATGCATGACCATGCTCAGAATGGTTAAGGCTTAACCTTCTGTAAAAGTTTAACAATTGAACTCAGTAATTCGAGAAACACTTCTGGACCTAATAAGGATGGTTTGGATCTTACCTTATGCATGTTCAGTAAGTAACACTAAGATACAATGGAATTGGCTTGCAGACTTATCTAAAGGAAAAGTGAGAGACTGAAGGAAATATGTTCTTCACCCAAGGTGCATTGGTCCAATATCTGAAGGAAATAGTGCCCTTGGTCCAAGTATGCATTCAATGTTAAGTCTAATAAATGCGGTTCAGTATTAATTAACAAGTTAATAATTCAGTGAGATCAAGTGAGCTGAATGCCTAGCTAGAGGCCGCTTCAGTTCAAGCGGAATTAATGATATTAATCCACAACTTACTCTTGACTGAACCCGTAGGGTCACACAAATAGTACGTAAACGGATCAAGTATTTAATGGCATTAAATACTCCATCTATGGATATTCGGAATCGACGGATCTTGGTTTCAGTGGGAGCTGAGATCGTCACAAGCAAGAAATGAATACTCCGGAAACGATGATATTGCCGGAAACGGAAATATGGATCGTATCGGAAATATAAATGTTATCCAAGTCGTAGATGTTGCCGGAAACGGAAACATGGTACGTATCGGAAAATATTAACGGAAATGGAAATATTGCCGGAATCGGAAATATTGCCGGAAACGGAAATATTGTCAGAATCGGAAATATTATCGGAATCGGAAAATAATTGCGGAAACGGAAATTAATTTCGGAATCTGAAATATTAAATATTGTTCGTATCGGAAATGAATTCCGGAACCGGGAATTTATCGGAAGCGTATCGTACGAATAAGCATCGGACGAGGCCTGCCGGACGAAGGCCCAGGACGAAGCCGGGCCATCGCCCAGCAAGCCAAACGCGCGCCACACGCCAAGCCAAGGCAGCGCCCAGGCCCACCGCAAGGCAGGCCCAGCGCGCGCCAAGGCCATGGCTGCGTTGCGGGCCTCGTGGCGTGGGCTGAGCGCGCGCACGCATAGGCGCCCCTCGTGGGCTGCCGTGCGTGTGTGTGTTTGTGTTCATGCACGATTCCTAAAGCTATTAGGATTTGGTATATGATTAAATTCCTAATCCTAAAAGGATAAATTAATTAATTAGAGTTCTTGTAGGATTCTAGTTTAATTAATTCGTATCCTAGTAGGATTCCAATTCCCTTTCCATACCTCTATAAATAAGAGCCTAGGGTCATAATTTATAGACACAATTGAAGTATTCAAAAGGTAAGTTTTTGAAAGAAAATTTAGCCATACACTTGCACTAACCTAGCCGAAAATCCTAGTACCTTAAGGGCGATTCTAGTTGGTCAATCTTAAGGCGGATCCGGACGTACTGTGGACTATCTACGGAGGGACGACACTTGGAGTCCTAAAGACTTGTTCTTGTTCGGTTCGGGCGCAGCTAGGGAGGGCACGCAACAAAGTGTATGCATCTAAACTATGCTAAATGATTATGTGTAAATAATATGCTTTCCTGGCTTTATGGTTTTTCCGCATGATTTATGTTTTGTCATATGAATCATAACCTAACAGTGGTATCACGAGCCTCTCATTATTTTCATAATCTAAATTGCATAAACATGGTTAAATATTACAAATTTGCAAGGAATTAAAAGGGGTGATTAATTTTCGTAATTTTTAATTAATTGCAAATTGCGTTTATTAATTATATGTACGTAGTTTTTCGGCAGAATGTTCGTTACTCAACCAAATCGAGTGATTTTTGTGTCAATTCCGCATGTAAAAGGCATTATAAAATTTTGACAAAAAAAAGTATTTTTCGGCCGAACCCAGAATTCCCAAATTCGAAGCCTAACGATGAATTTTCGGAGGTTTTAGTTTTTCGAACGCAAAAGTTTGTAAATTTAAGATGTTAAATTAAGTATTTGCGATTCTTGTTGATAAATCTTGAATTTTAATTGACCTACAGTATATGTTTAACAAGTTTGAATGCCTAGCCTTGTTGATTATACAACCTAATTCGTAATTATGATTAATTTGTTGAAATTCGAATAATTTTGAATTAATTTGATTTTCATAATTAATTAATAGTTTAATTAGGTATCTATGATTAAAATCCACCATAAAAATTGTTAATTTATGTTAAATTTTTAATTTTTATGACCTAGATTTGAATCCATGTTAATCGGAAATTAATTGATTAATAAATTTTCGATTTTTCGCCCTAAAATTATGAAATTAATATGTTTTATTAATTTGTCATTAATTTTTGAATTAAAAATTTTAAATTTTTATGAAAACGCTCATTAATGTTGCACGCACAAAGCAATGGAAGCTATGTGTTACCCTTAAGGGGTGTTGTATAGTGCGGGCACGCGACAAAGAGCAAGGGAGCTCGTCGCCCGTGCGATACGAATGCAGCGAGCAACATAGCGCATGGCGCGCGCACGAGGCAACGCAGCCATGTGTGTGTGCGTGTGTGCTATGCGATGGGCGAGGGCGATGATGCAATGCATGAGCGACGAGCAAGACGCATGTGGGCAGCGATGCTGCCGCGCCACAGCGCGCCTGGCTCGCCCAGCCAGCAAGCAGAACGCGCGAGCAGGGAGTGATCCCTCGCTCGGCGCGCGCTGGCCTGCGCACCAACACGCGACACAGCACAAGGCTGCGCGCAGCGTGGCCAGCTGTGGCGTGTCGCTGTGTGTGCTTTGTGCTACGATCAATCGAACGGGGCGCGAGCCTCGTAGCTTGATGGGGCTTGGGCGCAAGCCCAATTGCCTCGTCTCGCGACGATTGGTACGTTTTGATTTTAATTTTAATTTTCAGTTCGGAAACGATTTTAATTAATTTTAAAATTCGAAATTTAAATTGTTTTCTTGGATTTTAATTTTCAATATTATAATTATTATAAATTTTATTTATACTAATTATTTTACTAAAATTAAATCTTGAATTAATTTAAATTCGTTTAATTCAACTGAAATAAATTAAATTAATGGATTCGATTATAAATTTATATGAGCTTTAAATTTTAATTAAATTTGTATGTTTCCGGTTAGACTAGAAATACATTTTTATGTTTAAAATTAGTAAAGCATATGAATTTATTGGTTTAAGTGGGAGCATTTTTAGTCATAAACTCTTGATTAAGTCTACAAATCCCTTCAGGTTAAACAACTTGATTAGAATTAATAAGGACTGAATAATTGGTAGATTATTGGTGCCCTTGATTAATTGCTGCAAATATTTATGTGATGCATAACGTGTTTTACTAACCAGCTATGTGGGCCATTCATGATAATGAATGGGTGAATGGTATATATTGTATATGTACTGTTTTGCAGGTTATGAAGTGACTAGTATGGCCCAAATAGGATAGAAAATATGGTCTGCGTACCATTAATTTGAATGTAATTGGTCTAAAGTACCAAAATTGTTTTTCAATTCAAATATGGTCTGCGTACCATCAAATAGTTGTAATTAGTTTAATTATAGCTTATCCTATTTGAAGAAAATGGCGCCTCCCACGGAGATTTTCAAGACGGACTTTGAAGTTGAAGCTTCAAGATGAAGTCGGGCCATACTAGATCACATTTATCTTATGCATGTTTTAAGTTATTTATTGTTTTTAAATATGTCTTAAATATGCATGAGATCAAAGCTTGATTATGTTGCATGATGAAGGATTTTAATTCACTTAAATCTAACCAACATAGTAAGAGCCTTAAGTTCCAAACTTAAAAATTGAGTTAAAAGGTGCCATGCCAAAATAACACTTACTTGGATATCCTTTCTTCATCGATCTTAGTAACAGTTTTCCGCCATAGCGAGGTGTTACTTATCGATACTAAAGGGGGTAAGGTAGACAAATAATTGTGAGTACATGTTAGTTTTGGTGAAACTCAACGATATAAGTAAGGAGTCCTTTTATGTCGTGGCAAAATCGATAGGTTTACCTAAAAAGTTCTTAGACGTGCCTATCAACCAAGAGTAGTTTCTAGACTATTAGCAAAAGGCTTTTGCTTACCTAAAATGTTTTAGAATTGAGTCAAACATAATGTGCTTAATTCTTCAATGATTTAGGGACTTGGAATCATTTTATTCACACCTGCCGGAACAATAAATTCGAATAAAATGCTAATAACTTGTTTGAATTGCATGATTGCTTTAATTTTCAAGTTATTATTCATGATCAATGTTTAGACTTTGCATGCTTCAATGTATGTTTTAATTATTGTTTATAATTAAATATCTTGCACTGCGGTAAATCCTTTTAGAAAGGTAACAGTAAATTTCCTCGATTGGTAATGAATCCAAGAACGATTCACGGAAATGAGAGAAAGTGAGCAATTTAAAATGTACGTTTCTTATATCGACTTTTATGGTTGTTTTCGAGTATCAAAGTCGAATGGCAAACCTATTGGTGCTTGTGAATTCAAAATACAATGTAGTTTTGAGATCATAAAGCATTGAGTTTAAACGCTCAGCTTTACCAATGGTTAACAACCTAAAATCTTTGTCTATTTAATTCTCGAATGAGTCTAGTCCCTAGACATTCGAATAGATCGATGCTTAGAGAACTTTAGAAGCTTCTGGTAAGATCATCTAGTTGTAACAAAATATTCAACATAAATTAAAATGGTAAGAAATTTGTTGGAGTGACATTGGACATGTCTAAACAATGTATAAAAGTCAACACTAAAGAATTCAATTCTTAAGACTGTAAGAAAGGGTACAAGAAATAGGAAAACAAAGGAACAAATGAAAGGAACTTACAATTCCGTTTCTACCTATAAGTTTATGTTTAAAGAGCAGTGACCTAGCAATCAAACTTCCTTGGTATCATATACCGCTTGAGGTTCTTACTTCGGTAATAACTCAAACAAGGGAAGCTAGGCTACACTAATGACCTACAAGTGGGAAATGAAGCATGGCAATGCTACATTAGTTGTAGGGCCATCTAGTTTGTTTTAAGTCCTTTCAAGGCTGGAACTTATGGCTATTTTGTTCCACAATCAGCTTACCTATATTTCTGTTTTCAAACACAGAAAGACTCACATTCAAGGAAGACAAAAACAATGTTAGTTTGTTATTTGAATGAAATGGTCATTTATGGGTTGAGTCAATATGCTTGATTAAAACAAACAACTCTTTAACAATAAGAACTTTACTAGGTTCAAATCAACCCCTTGATTTGAGTTCCACTAACCTTTAGCATTGTTGCTTAGACCATATCAACAAGTTAACATTCAAAAGCTCTATTTTGATGGACTTTTGAAAGTTCATTGATTTCTAAATCAATTTAAGACAACTAGTCTTACTTGTTGAAAGTAACAAAAGATATGAACTATTGTTAGAACGCCTAGACAATAGAGTTCAAAGCTAAAGAAAGGATTTATGACTTTATTATTTCACACAGATTTGAGTGAATATAGGTTTATTTACTCAATGTGATATAAGTTTGAATCTGTTTGGTTAGTTCAAAGATTCAGAAGTATAAATCCCACTTGGCAAGAAATCATAAAGATCTAGGTTAGATCATGTTAATGATTACTTGAGACCAAATATGATCATCAATGATTGTGTAATGTAATTTCACGATCTAGCTCCATAAGATATGGCATATTTAAGTTGGAATGATCGAAGTCAAATAGTACTTGATTCGATCAATGATGAATCATAAAGAATTTTCCTATAATTTCTAAAGCAAAATGCTCAACTACCACCAAACTAAACCAAATTCGTCAAAGCTATTGAAAAGTAATTTCAGAATATCTTTTCATAATATATCTAAAGAGTTCCTAAACTCAATGGGAGCTTAGTCTTTGTTATTCAACAAACTAAGGCCCAAGTATAGATATATGTTTCATTGTGATTTATTCAAATGAGACACAAGGGTATTGTTTCTACCACGAATTTTTGAGAACATAATGTTTGTTTGCTCGAAATGATGTCCTTTTGGAGATTCGTTTCCAAAATGACAAGTGGGAGAAAATAGACCTCGAAAGTCTTCGAGGCGAACAACAAACATAAACGGACATTCCGGAGGCTTTTCGAAGTTCTTTAGAAAATCCGAACACGTATTCTTTAAGGACTTTAGAAGTGACTTTAAAGAATAGACATCTCTTCAAGGAGAACAGAATATTCAAAGGACTTTCAAGTGGCTGTTGATATTCTATTGTTTGATCGATGTTCTATACCCTAGTAGGCATAGAGTTCAAGTCACTGAAACTATGAGATTCTTCTATTAGATAGGGAAGACACATGGAGTTCAGGTCACTATGCAATTCTTCTATTTGATAGTGAAGAAACCTACAACTTACAATCAAACTATTATCATGTAGATTAATGAGTTTGTGACTTGTAAGAAAGCTATGACGAAACCCAGATTCCCTAAAATGGTTAGAGGCCATATATAGACTGAAATGTTTTAAATGGTTAGAGGCCATAAAACATACTCAATGTTTTGATGACAAAATTGAAATTTTATTTGCAAGAATAGTTTCACACCTATTGGTTGCAAGTTTGTTTTAAGGATAAAAACCATCAAACATGAAATTGTGTTCACACACAAAGCTAGATTAGTTGTTAAAGGTTACAAGCAAATTCACGGTGTGGATTGTGTTGAAACCTCATGCATAATCGTAAGCAATTGGGAATTGGAAATGTATCTTAGTGAAGCTAATAAGTATTTTAGTTTCATAAAATGTACATAATTCTTATAGATATATAAGAAGTTTAGTGGGAGTACGTAAAACTTAATTGGTCATATGTGTATCACACACATATCTCTCTATTAAGAAAGAACATTCAAATGCTAATGACTTAGATTTGAAATTATTCTTCAATGATGGACCATGGCGAAACTTAGTACATACTGGGTATTAAGATCTATTTACAAAGATCTTATTTTAGATTAAGTAATGGCATTTACTAAATAAAACACGAAAGACTCCATTGGAGATATTCGACCCATATGAATAAATCTAAGTAAAAGATGTTTGAACTATGTATAAGCATTTACTGAGTTAAACATCAAAGGATCTAAGTAAGATTCTTAACCTATATTATATGTCAAAGAATTTAGCTGGATTTAGTATCTACTGAAACTAGATGAGCTAAAGTTACATGAATAGAATTCAATTGAGAATTATTCTGCAAAAGAATTTATCATGTATGATATAATATGAGGATCGCCAAAAACGTATCGTATAACTTTAGGCATGACGAACACATACCACTTTAGCTTGGTCTAAGTAAAGATCAACTAGATTGAGATCAAGAAAAACTTATGGTACTTGAAAAGGTACATAGGAATAGTTCTTGATTCAAGGAAATAAAGATATGCTAAATATTGATGCTACACGCATAAACACTAGCAAATGATCAAGAAAGATCCCTTTGGAGTTAACCATTGGCAAGGACGAGCTATAGAGCATCGTGTTTTGAAATGGCAACATGGATTAGAGACCATGAGTTGTTGCGTGGGAAATTAAATATTAATTTCTAAGTTCTAAGATACAGCTGAAAAGTCTTCCACATATCTGTGAACTACTTGGATAAATAAATCCAACCAAAGCATCACTAGCAACCTATACAGTTGAAGTAAAAGTACTTATTGCCTAAGAAGCAATAATATAGGGTTGTTTATGTTAAAGAGTTCTTCACTGAACTTGGGTAGATCACATGTCTGTAGACTTAATGGTTCTTCATTGCAAAATGCGTAGAACCACTATTGAAGTAAGAGAGACTAGATCACATAATAAACAAACTCAAAAGATCTTATCATCATATCTTGAAGAACATTCGATGAAAAGGATATTAAGATTGGCAAAGCATGATAACTAAACCTATGCAACAAGTGAGAAGCAACACTCACGTTGTAGCACTGGAAATCAAGCATAGCTTTAAATTCCATGAACTGTTTTAAAGATGGGTTTGAGGCCCATGGTTGTAAAACAATGGGGTTGAACATTTATCATATATGAAATGTATTTTCATATTCCATTTAATCTTGGTTTAGTATTAAATGATGAGTCCCTTCAATTTGACGATATATTCAAGATAGACTGTCAGGACCAGTCCTGTGACTAAGAAATGTCTATCAAGTGAACTTGAATGTCAAAGGTTGAAAATGGTCCCTGGTCGGAGTTTTCTATAAAATTGGACGCATAGAAAACGTTAGACGACTAGAATGCAAGATGACTAGTAGTTCTGTTTCTTGAACTATGTGGACATGGCAATGTCATAATCATTTGCATAGATACTTACTTTGGGAAGACTAGTATCGGACAGACCTATGAAAATTTACTGTAAGAGATGAAAAAAAGGTCATAAGTAAATTTCATTAAAATTATTAGACACTAAATCCTCAATACCTGAGTGATTTGAGATTACTTGTTTGAGAACTGGTTGCTTTGACGTTGACCAACCGTCGCACCGTAAAAGGAGGCTATAAAGGCAAGGCTCAGGTAATCACCTATAAAACGAAGTCTAATCTCAAGATCGCAAGATTGAGATTGTCCTCCCATAAATCGGGATGAGATTCTTAAAAGTTGTACAAGGCCACTCGGAGAGCTAGAAACTGTAAAATGCATGGCCGTGCTCGGATGAATCATAGGCTATGATTATCTGTTTATTTGATCAGTTGAACTCTGAAACCGAGAAACACCTCTGGACATAATAAGGATGACAACTCTTAACTTATGTTCAAGAGCAAGCATCGAGCGACAAAGGAATTAGGTAAATGCACATTTGTCCCTAAGGACAAGTGGGAGACTGAAGGAAATAGTGCCCTTGGTCCAAGTATGAATTCAATGTTAAGTCTAATAAATGCGGTTCAGTATTAATTAACAAGTTAATAATTCAGTGAGATCAAGTGAGCTGAATGCCTAGCTAAAGGCCGCTTCAGTTCAAGTGGAATTAATGATATTAATCCACAGCTTACTCTTGACTAAACCCGTAGGGTCACACAAATAGTACGTAAATGGATCAAGTATTTAATGGCATTAAATACTCCATCTATGGATATTCGGAATCGACGGATCTTGGTTTCAGTGGGAGCTGAGATCGTCACAAGCAAGAAATGAATACTCCGGAAACGATGATATTGCCGGAAACGGAAATATGGATCGTATCGGAAATATAAATGTTATCCAAGTCGTAGATGTTGCCGGAAACGGAAACATGGTACGTATCGGAAAATATTAACGGAAATGGAAATATTGCCGGAATCGGAAATATTGCCGGAAACGGAAATATTGTCAGAATCGGAAATATTACCGGAATCGGAAAATAATTCCGGAAACGGAAATATTAAATATTTGTTCGAAACGGAAATTAATTCCGGAATCGGAAATATTAAATATTGTTCGTATCGGAAGCGTATCGTACGAATAAGCATCGGACGAGGCCTGCCGGACGAAGGCCCAGCACGAAGTCGGGCCATCGCCCAGCAAGCCAAACGCGCGCCACACGCCAAGCCAAGGCAGCGCCCAGGCCCACCGCAAGGCAGGCCCAGCGCGCGCCAAGGCCATGGCTGCGTTGCGGGCCTCGTGGCGTGGGCTGAGCGCGCGCGCGCATAGGCGCCCCTCGTGGGCTGCCGTGCGTGTGTGTGTTTGTGTTCATGCACGATTCCTAAAGCTATTAGGATTTGGTATATGATTAAATTCCTAATCCTAAAAGGATAAATTAATTAATTAGAGTTCTTGTAGGATTCTAGTTTAATTAATTCGTATCCTAGTAGGATTCCAATTCCCTTTCCATACCTCTATAAATAAGAGCCTAGGGTCATAATTTATAGACACAATTGAAGTATTCAAAAGGTATGTTTTTGAAAGAAAATTTAGCCATACACTTGCACTAACCTAGCCGAAAATCCTAGTACCTTAAGGGCGATTCTAGTTGGTCAATCTTAAGGCGGATCCGGACGTACTGTGGACTATCTACGGAGGGACGACACTTGGAGTCCTAAAGACTTGTTCTTGTTCGGTTCGGGCGCAGCTAGGGAGGGCACGCAACAAAGTGTATGCATCTAAACTATGCTAAATGATTATGTGTAAATAATATGCTTACCTGGCTTTATGGTTTTTCCGCATGATTTATGTTTTGTCATATGAATCATAACCTAACAATATCAAGGTTCAGATTAATTACGAATAAATAATTCAGTAAGATCAAGTAATCGGAACAGCTAGCTGAGTAATACTTCCGATCAGTGAGTTCTAATCCTTATTAGGCTCACAACTTACTCTTGACTGAACCTACAAGGTCACACCAATGACAAGAAATAGGTCGTCGGATTAAATGAATCGGAAATTCATTTAATGGATTTTCGGGAAATTAGTTGGGAAAACATATATATAAGATTTAACATTGGATCGTGAAATCGTATATTGTATTGCGTATATTCGTAATCTAGGTGAAACGAATAAATTGTATCGTACGACATTGGAACGTCAAATACGTAACAATAAATAAATAATCGAAAGATAATTTATACGCAAAACGAATTGCAGCCCACGAGCCGAATGCACGAAGCATTCATGGCCCATGGGCGCAAGGATACAAGGAAGCAAGCCACACCTTGCGTGTAGGCTTGCGCGCAAGCAACAAGCACAACAGCAACAGCAATGCTGTGGCCTGCGGCCCAGCTGCCTGCTGGCTGCGTGTATGGGTAAGCGCGCCCCTTCGTGGGCCTTGCTGGCCAGCCGTGGCCTTGTGCTTGTAGTTGGCTAGCTTGTGCAACAAGGGTTGTTTTATCCTTGCATTGCCTAACTAAGTTAAGGTTATTATTTAATTTTATGGCATATTTTCCTAAAAACTAATTCAGATTATTCACAACCCTAAGAAAAGAGAAAAACCCTAATTTCTCTTTTGCCTCCATTGTTGACTATTTTCCCAAAAGCTTCAAACTTTGATCAAGATCGAAGCTATCAACAATCAAGGCGGATCTGCACTGTTGGTGAACCAAGTAGAGGAACTACGATTGGAGTTCTTGTTCATGTTCGTTGACATAAGTGGAAAACACGCTACAAACGTATGTTTTGCTTAATATGTGCTTTATACATGTTTCCTGACTTTGGGGTTATTCCGCTATCATGTTATGTATTTAACTGTAAACCCCTACAAGAAACTGTTCTCTCAATTCTCTCTCTCTCAAACACACTTCTGTTCTGGGCATATATTTTGGTCTCCAGTCGAGGCTTGTGAGTGCACACAATCCTTGGTGTCGTGTTAACCCTGGAGGGCAACCGCAAGCGTTCTACTGCACCGGGGTAGCGCGTAATTGTCTTTTAGAGCAGTGATTCGGCCACGGCGCGACAAGTTGTTCAGTTCGTATTTCGTAACATCCAGATAAGTTGTTCTCATTTTATAGTTAACACCTTTTGGTTCATATAAGATGTTTTGTTCTGTTTCATTTCTTTAATCGCATGATGACCGTGATGCTTTTCTAATTGTATAGGTTTGTAGGTAGTGCTTGATTGATTTTGTGGTGAACTAACTGTATATGTTTATAGGTAGTATTCGATTGATTGTGGTGAATTAACTGTGATATTTGTGATTTAGATTGCATCTGAGGGACTTAAGCATAGAGATTTTGAGATCTCGTTTGCTGGTCTTCAAAATGACGAGGATCAATTATTCAGGAAGATCCAGTAGAGGATGTTCAGGGTCGTAATGTGATCACTGACTTATGGGTATGTTTATACCATGTAATTTTGTAAATTTTTAGTTTAATTGTAGCTGATGCTAATGTGAAATGATTGTTTGGTGGGTTAATTAAGTGTGCAGATTGATACAAGAAGTTGTGTTTGGTGGGTTGGATTTGAAATGTTCGAAACTCGGTTTTGACTCATTTATAAATTTCTAAGATAAGTGATATTTCAAGCTGAATTTTTGTTTTGTGCTCCTTAAGGTTCGGTGATGATGTATGGATTACTAATTTGTTATTCATTAAAATAATTCATTATTTTGCTTGCTTTTAATTGTTCTGGAAAATATCTGATTCCATACGTATAAATTTCACAAGGAAGAACGACCAGCAAAAGTAATGTCAATACAAAGTCTTCTTCAAAATCGTCCACTACGGCAAGTCGTACCTCGAACACAATAGTGGATACTGGTAATGAAAATGGGGCTAAAGAAGAAATCGAAGAGAGAAAAATTATTATTTGTCGTGTTAATGTAATGTAATAATTTAATTTAGAACGCTCTTAAAGTACTCTTTTATTTTTTTGTTTGAGAACTATGAGAACATTAGAAAATATGTTGCACTTTGGATCTGTATAACTGTATTAAATGCAGGAAATGTGATAACATGATAGGTATTAAAATATGCTGTTAAAAATAACAATATTATATTAGGTACAGGCGGGTACATACCATAGTATATGAATTTTGACAGGGGTTATCTGAAAACTATTGTACTTCCCTTTAATAGACTCTACTAGATAAAAGGCAGCTTTTAAAATGTTGACGAGGGTTTGAACGGTTATGTTACTGGCCTTACTGCTGGCGAGCTTTGTTATCATCGGCTTTGATCGATGAATGATAGATCAATCCTCTGGGGTGGAGGGAGAATCAGTATCGTGTTGCTTAATAAAAACACACTTCAAAAATCGATTTGTCTTTGTTTCTTCAGCCGACTTGTTTCTTTCTCTTTTATAGATTGGTGGACAGAGTATCATGTTGCTAGATGCTTTTACTTGCCGTTGAGAATGTTAGTAGATTTACTGCTAAAAGTATGTTAATTCAATGCCTTTAAGTTTCCAAGTGAAGGAAATAATGCCCTTGGTCCAAGTATGCATTCAATGATAAGTCTAATAAATGCGGTTCAGTATTAATTAACAAGTTAATAATTCAGTGAGATCAAGTGAGCTGAATGCCTAGCTAGAGGCCGCTTCAGTTCAAGTGGAATTAATGATATTAATCCACAGCTTACTCTTGACTGAACCCGTAGGGTCACACAAATAGTACGTAAACGGATCAAGTATTTAATGGCATTAAATACTCCAACTATGGATATTCGGAATCGACGGATCTTGGTTTCAGTGGGAGCTGAGATCGTCACAGGCAAGAAATGAATACTCCGGAAACGATGATATTGCCGGAAACGGAAATATGGATCGTATCGGAAATATAAATATTATCCAAGTCGTAGATGTTGCCGGAAACGGAAACATGGTACGTATCGGAAAATATTATCGGAAATGGAAATATTGCCGGAATCGGAAATATTGTCGGAAACGGAAATATTGTCTGAATCGGAAATATTATCGGAATCGGAAAATAATTCCGGAAACGGAAATATTAAATATTTGTTCGAAACGGAAATTAATTCCGGAATCGGAAATGTTAAATATTGTTCGTATCGGAAATGAATTCCGGAATCGGAAAATTAATCGGAAGCGCGTCGTACGAATTAGCATCGGACGAGCTTGCTAGACGAAGGCCCAACACGAAGCCAGGCCCACGCCCAGCAAGGGAAACGCGCGCCACAACACGCCAACCCAAGGCTGCGCCAGGCCCACCGCAAGGCAGGCCCAGCGCGCGCCCAAGGCTGCGGCAGTCGTGGGCTGCGATGCTCGGGCTGTGCGCGCGCGCGCATGGCGCCCCTCGTGGGCTGTTGTGCGTGCGTGGGTGTTTGTGTTCACATACGAAACCTAAAACATACAGGATTCGTTTAATGATTAAATTCCTAATTCTATTTGATAAATTAATTAAATAAGAGTTTTATTGTGATTCTAATTCGTATCCTAATTCGATTCCAATTCTCTTTCCATACCCCTATAAATATGTGGCCTGGGTTCACAATTTATATCAAGTTTTTCAAGTATTCAAAAAGTGAGTTTTTGAGAGAAAAATTCAGACACATTCCTTGCTCAAAAGTGCCGAAATTTTTAGTACCTTAAGGGCGATTCTAGTTGGTCAATCTTAAGGCGGATCCGGACGTACTGTGGACTATCTACGGAGGGACGACACTTGGAGTCCTAAAGACTTGTTCTTGTTCGGTTCGGGCGCAGCTAGGGAAGGCACGCAACAAAGAGTATGCATCTAAACTATGCTATATGATTATGTGTAAATAATATGTATTCCTGGCTAAATGGTTTTTCCGCATGATTTATGAATTGTCATATGTATCATAACCCAACAGTGGTATCAAGAGCCTCTTATTATTTTCATAATCTAAATTGCATGAACATGGTTAAATATTACAAATTTGCAAGAATTAAAAGGGGTGATTAATTTTCGTAATTGTTAATTAATTGCAAATTGCGTTTATTTAATTATACGTACGCAGTTTTTCGGCAGTTTCTTCGTTACTCATCCAAATCGAGTGATTTTTGTGTCAATTCCGCATGTAAAAGGCATTCTAAAATTTTGACAAAACTAGTATTTTTCTGCCGAACCCAGAATTCTCAAATTCGAAGCCTAACTATGACTTTTTGAAGGTTTTAGTTTTTCGAATGCAAAATTTCGTAAATTTAAGATGTTAAATTAAATATTTGCGATTCTTGTTGATAAATCTTGAATTTTTGATTGACCTACTGTATATGTTTAACAAGTTTGAATGCCTAGCCTTGTTAATTATGCAATCTAATTTGTAATTATGATTAATTTGTTGAAAATTAGAATAATTTAGAATTAATTTGATTTTCATAATTATTTATAATTTAATTAGATACCTATGATTAAAAACCACCATAAAAATTGTAAATTTATGATAAATTTTAAATTTTTATGACCTAAACTTGAATCCATGTTAATCGGAAATCAATTGAATAATAAATTTTCGATTTTTCGCCCTAAAATTATGAAATTAATATTAATTTATTAATTTGTCATTAATTTTAAATATAAATTTTTAAATTTTATGCGATTCGTTCATATAACTTGCACGCACAAAGCAATGGACGCTACGTGTTACCCTTAAGGGGTGTTGTATAGTGCGGGCATGCGACGACGAGCAAGGGAGCTCGTCGCCCGTGCGGCACGAATGCAATGAGCAAGGGCATGGTGCACGAGCACAAGGCAGCAGCCCTGCCTTGTGTCGTGGGCTACGAGCACTGGACGAATGGGCATGGGCGAAGGCAAGGCACGACAGTCGCGTGTGGGCAGCAAGCGAGCTGCGCCACAACGCGCAGTGCCTCGCGCAAGCGCGCGCAGCCTCGCGCGCAGCGAGCGCAAGCTCGCGTGCCACGAGTGCTGCGCCCAGCGTCGATGCCTCGCGCAGCGAGCGTTGGCTCGCACAAGCGAGCGCTGGCGAGCGCGCGCAGCGAGCGCTGGCTCGCATCAAGCGAGCGCGGGCGAGCTCGCACAAGCAAGCGCTGGCGAGCGCGCGCAGCGAGCGCTGGGGAGCGCACACAGCGAGCGATGGCTCGCGTGCATCGAGCGCTGGCGAGCGCGCACAGCGAGCGATGGCTCGCGTGCATCGAGCGCTGGCGCGCGCGCAGCGAGCACCAACTCGCGCGATTGCTTGCGAAGGGTAGAAGCAGCAGCTATGCGACACAGCGCATGGGCTGCGCGCACATGGCCAGCGATGGCTGTGTGCGTGTGGCCCATGGGCGTGCGATGCGTAGGGTGTTTGCGTTGCGATTAGATCGTTTTGAATGTTTAATTTGAAATTTTCAGTTTACGTAATTTTAATTAATTTTAAAATTAATAATTTAAATTATTTTCTTGGATTTTAATTTTGAAAATTATAATTATAATAAATGTTATTTATTCTAATTATTTTACTAAAATTAAAATCATGAATTAATTTAAATACGACTGAAATTAAATTAAACTTTTTGGATTCAATTATAAATTTATATGAGCTTTAAATTTTAATTAAATTTGTATGTTTCCGGTTAGACTAGAAATACATTTTTATGTTTAAAATTAGTAAAGCATATGAATTTATTGGTTTGAGTGGGAGCCCCTTTTAGTCATAAACTCTTGATTAGGTCTACAAATCCTTAAGGTTAAAACAACTTGATTAGAATTAATAAGGACTGAATAATTGGTAGATTATTGGTGCCCTTGATTAATTGCTGCAAATGTTTACGTGATGCATATTGTGTTTTACTAACCAGCTATGTGGGCCATTCATGATAATGAATGGGTGAATGGTATATATTGTATATGTACTGTTTTGCAGGATATGAAGTGACTAGTATGGCCCAAATAGGATAGAAAATATGGTCTGCGTACCATTAATTTGAATGTAATTGGTCTAAAGTACCAAAGTTGTTTTTCAATTCAAAAATGGTCTGCGTACCATCAAATAGTTGTAATTAGTTTTAATTATAGCTTATCCTATTTGAAGAAAATGGTGCCTCCCACGGAGATTTTCAAGACGGACTTTGAAGTTAAAGCTTCAAGATGAAGTCGGGCCATACTAGATCACATTTATCTTATGCATGTTTTAAGTTATTTATTGCTTTTAAATATGTCTTAAAATGCATGAGATCATAAGCTTGATTATGTTGCATGATTAAGGATTTTAGTTCACTTAAAATCTAACCAACATAGTAAGAGCCTTAAGTTCCAAACTTAAAAATTGAGTTAAAAGGTGCCATGCCAAAATATACACTTGCTTGGATATCCTTTACATCAATCTAGTAATAGTTTTCGCTCAGCGAGGTGTTACTTATTGGTCCTAAAGGGGCAAGGTACACAAATAATTGTGAGTACATGTTAGTTTTGGTGAAACTCAACGATATAAGTAAGGAGTCCTTTTATGTCATGGCAAAATCGATAGGTTTACCTAATAAGTTCTTAGACGTACCTATCAACCAAGAATAGTTTCTAGACTATTAGCAAAAGGCTTTTGCTTACCTAAGATGCTTTAGGATTAAGTCGACAAACTGTGCTTAGTTCTTCAATGATTTTAGGATCTTGGAATCATTTTATTCACACCTGCCGGAACACATAACTTGAATAAAATGCTTAATAAACATTGAATTATGCATGTATGCTAGAATTTAAGTTTATTAAGAGAAACTGTGAATGGTTATTTATTTGTTTATTCTTTTCAATTGTAGTTTTTAATATGGCAAACAACAATTCATTCAACATTCGATTAATTCTCGAAAAGGAGAAGTTGAACGGGAAAAACTTCCTTGACTGGCAAAGGAACTTGCAAATAGTTCTTATACAGGAAGAAAAGGAGTATGTCCTAGAAGAGGCGATGCCCAAAGCCGCAGGCGAAGGGGTCACTCAGGCAGCCCTCAATCGTTGGATTGATGCCAACAAGGATGTGAAATGTCTAATGCTCGCCACCAAGAGTGCGGATCTGCAGAAAACGTTCATCAACTCAGATGCTTTCACAATCATCAGTGAGTTGAAGAACATGTTCCAAGATCTGGCTCGAGTCGAAAGATTCGAGACTCATAGGCAAATTCTTGAGACTAAGCTTAAGAAAGGCGAGCCCGTAAGTCCACATGTTCTCAAAATGATTGGACTCATTAAGAATATGAGTCGGCTGGATCAGCAATTTTCTCAGGAAATGGCTATAGACACCATCCTCCATTCTCTTCATAGCGGGTATGATCAGTTCAAACTGAACTACAGTATGAATAGTCTGGACAAAACGCTCACTGAGCTTCACGGTATGCTGAAGACCGCTGAAAAGACGCTCAAAAGTGATAAGCAGGATGTGCTTATGGTGCGTGGGGGCAAGTTCAAGAAATCTGGAAAGAAGAGGAATGCTAAGAAAGGTGGCAACAAGGCCAGCCCAACTAAGCAAACTGGCGCCAAATCTGTAAAGAGGAAGGTCAGTCAACCCACTTCTGAATCCGAATGCTTCTACTGCAAGAAGAAGGGGCATTGGAAGAGAGATTGCTTGAAGCTAAAGGAAGATCAGAAGAACGGAACAGTCGTTCCATCTTCAGGTATTTTCGTTATAGACTGTATACTTGCTAATTCAACTTCTTGGGTATTAGATACAGGTTGTGGCTCACACTTATGTTCCAATCCACAGGGACTAAGAAGAAGTAGAAAGTTAAGCAAGGGTGAAGTCGACCTACGAGTGGGAAATGGAGCACGGATTGCTGCATTAGCTGTAGGAACTTACTATTTGTCGTTGCCCTCCGGGCTAGTTTTGGAACTGGAAGAATGTTTCCATGTTCCAAGTCTTACTAAAAACATCATTTCAGTTTCTTGCTTAGATGCTAAGGGATTTTCCTTTTTAATAAAAGACAATAGTTGTTCGTTTTATTTTAAAGAGATGTTTTATGGATCTGCTAGATTAGTCAATGGACTTTATTTATTAGATCACGACAAACAAGTATATAACATAAATACCAAAAAGGCCAAAAAGGATGATTCTGATCTCACCTATCTGTGGCATTGTCGATTAGGCCATATAAACTTGAAACGCTTAGAAAGACTTCAAAAGGAAGGAATTCTAGAACCATTTGACTTAGAGGATTATGGTAAATGCGAATCATGTTTACTTGGAAAAATGACAAAGCAACCTTTCTCTAAAGTTGGAGAAAGAACAAATGAACTATTGGGTTTAATACATACAGATGTATGTGGACCAATGAGTACAAATGCTAGAGGTGGTTTCAGCTATTTTATCACTTTCACTGATGACTTCAGTAGATATGGTTATGTCTACCTAATGAAGCATAAGTCTGAATCCTTTGACAAATTCAAGGAATTTCAGAGTGAAGTAGAGAATCAATTAGGCAAGAAGATTAAGACACTGCGGTCTGATAGAGGCGGTGAATATCTGAGCTATGAATTTGATGACCATCTGAAAGAATGTGGAATTCTATCAGAATTGACTCCTCCTGGAACACCACAATGGAACGGTGTGTCGGAACGGAGGAACAGAACCTTGCTAGACATGGTCAGGTCAATGATGGGTCAGGCCAAACTTCCATTAGAATTTTAGGGACATGCACTAAATACAGCTGCACTCACTATAAATAGAGCTCCGTCTAAAGCTGTCGAAAAGACTCCATATGAATTATGGTTTGGAAAGCCTCCAAATGTGTCTTTTCTTAAGATTTGGGGATGTGAAGTATACGTCAAACGATTAATTTCAGACAAACTTCATCCAAAATCTGACAAATGTATCCTTGTGGGCTATCCAAAGGAAACAAAGGGGTATTACTTCTACAATACATCTGAGAACAAGGTGTTTGTTGCTCGAGATGGTGTCTTTTTGGAGAAAGATCACATTTCCAAAATGACAAGTGGGAGAAAAGTAGACCTCGAAGAAATTCGAGTCGAACAACAAACTCTAGAGAATGCTCAAGATGACATTCAGGATGAAACTCAGAGATCTTTAGAAGAATCTGGTGAGAATCATGGTCAATCTAGAAATGTTACCCCGCGTAGATCGCAAAGATATAGATCTCAACCGGAAAGGTACTTAGGTATTTTGACGAACGAGAGCTATGACGTTCTATTACTTGAAAGTGATGAACCTGCGACTTACAAACAAGCTATGACGAGCCCTAGCTCCAAGCAATGGCAAGAAGCCATGCAATCTGAATTAGACTCCATGTCTGAAAACCAAGTATAGGATTTGGTCGATTTGCCAGATGGCTACCAAGCCATTGGAAGCAAATGGGTTTTCAAACTGAAAAAGGACAAGGATGGGAAACTTGAAGTTTTCAAAGCTAGATTGGTTGCAAAAGGTTACAGGCAAGTCCACGGTGTGGATTACGATGAAACCTTTTCACCAGTTGCAATGCTAAAGTCTATTCGGATAATGTTAGCAATCGCTGCATATTACGATTACGAAATATGGCAGATGGATGTCAAAACTGCTTTCTTAAACGGCGTTTTAACAGAAACTGTGTTTATGACACAGCCTGAAGGTTTTGAGGATCCAAAGAATGCTAAAAAGGTATGCAAGCTAAAGAAGTCAATCTACGGATTGAAGCAGGCATCCAGGAGCTGGAATATACGTTTTGATGAAGCAGTCAGTGACTTTGGTTTCATCAAGAACGCAGACGAATCTTGTGTATACAAGAAGGTCAGTGGGAGCAAAATTGCTTTCCTAGTATTATATGTCGACGACATATTACTTATCGGAAATGACATTCCTATGTTGAACTCTGTCAAGATTTGGCTTGGGAAATGTTTTTCGATGAAAGATCTAGGAGAAGCACAGTACATATTGGGCATCAAGATTTACAGAGATAGATCTAAAAAGATGATTGGACTTAGTCAAAGCACTTATATTAATAAGGTGCTTGATAGGTTCAAGATGGCGGACTCCAAGCGAGGCTACCTACCCATGTCTCATGGAATGACTCTAAGCAAGACTCAGTGCCCAAAAACACTTGATGAGCGTAGACGAATGAATGGGATTCCATATGCATCATTGATTGGTTCAATAATGTATGCTATGATATGTACACGCCCGGATGTTGCGTACGCACTCAGTGCTACGAGCAGATACCAGTCAGACCCAGGAGAGGCACATTGGACTGCTGCCAAGAATATTCTGAAGTACCTGAAAAGGCACAAAGATGACTTCCTGGTCTATGGTGGAGATGATGAATTAATTGTTAAAGGCTATACGGACGCAAGTTTCCAAACCGACAAAGATGATTTCAGATCACAATCTGGGTTTGTCTTCTGTCTCAACGGAGGAGCAGTAAGCTGGAAAAGTGCTAAGCAAAGCACCATTGCAGATTCTACAACTGAAGCGGAGTACATTGCTGCACATGAAGCAGCAAAAGAAGCTATATGGCTAAGGAAGTTCATAGGTGAACTTGGTGTAGTCCCCTCCATTAAAGGACCAATAGCCCTGTATTGTGATAATAACGGAGCTATTGCATAGGCAAAGGAGCCTAGACACCACCAGAGAGTCAAGCATGTACTTCGTAGATTTCACCTTCTACGAGAGTTCGTTGAAAGAAAAGAAGTCGAGATAAGCAAAATTGGAACTGATGACAACATATCAGATCCATTGACTAAACCTCTGCCGCAGGCAAAGCACAACTCGCACACTGCAGCTATGGGAATCAAGCATATTGGAGAATGGCTTTGATGTCTCTGTTTAATGTTTTAAAGTTTTAGAGTTTAAATCTTTGTAAAACATTATTGGTTAATCATTCACAATAAATGAAAAGAATTCATTTTTCCATTTAATTTGTGGTTTGTTAAATGATGAGTCCCTTCAATTTGACGATATATTCAAGATAGACTGTCAGGACCAGTCCTGTGACTAAAAAATGTCTATCAAGTGAACTTTAATGTCAAAGGTTGAAAATGGTCCCTAGTCGGAGTTTTCAATAAAATTGGACGCATAGAAAACGTTAGACGATTAGAATGCAAGATGACTAGTAGTTCTGTTTCTTGAACTATGTGGACATGGCAATGTCATAATCATTTGCATAGATACTTACTTTGGGAAGACTAGTATCGGACAAGACCTATGAAACTTTACTGTAAGAGATGAAGATCTGTCATAAGTAAATTTCATTAAAATTATTAGACACTAAATCCTCAATACCTGAGTGATTTGAGATTACTTGTTTGAGAACTGGTTACTTTGACGTTGACCAACCGTCGCACCGTAAAAGGAGGCTATAAAGGCAACGCTCAGGTAATCACCTATCAAACGAAGTCTAATCTCAAGATCGCAAGATTGGATTGTCCTCCCATAAATCGGGATGAGATGCTTAAAAGTTGTACAAGGCCACTCGGAGAGCTAGAAACTGTGAAATGCATGGCCGTGCTCGTATGAATCATAGGCTATGATTATATGTTTATTTGATCAGTTGAACTCTGAAACCGAGAAACACCTCTGGACATAATAAGGATGACAACTCTTACCTTATGTTCAAGAGCAAGCATCGAGCGACAAAGGAATTAGGAAATGCACACTTGTCCCTAAGGACAAGTGGGAGACTGAAGGAAATAATGCCCTTGGTCCAAGTATGCATTCAATGATAAGTCTAATAAATGCGGTTCAGTATTAATTAACAAGTTAATAATTCAGTGAGATCAAGTGAGCTGAATGCCTAGCTAGAGGCCGCTTCAGTTCAAGTGGAATTAATGATATTAATCCACAGCTTACTCTTGACTGAACCCGTAGGGTCACACAAATAGTACGTAAACGGATCAAGTATTTAATGGCATTAAATACTCCAACTATGTATATTCGGAATCGACGGATCTTGGTTTCAGTGGGAGCTGAGATCGTCACAGGCAAGAAATGAATACTCCGGAAACGATGATATTGCCAGAAACGGAAATATGGATCGTATCGGAAATATAAATATTATCCAAGTCGTAGATGTTGCCGGAAACGGAAACATGGTACGTATCGGAAAATATTATCGGAAATGGAAATATTGCCGGAATCGGAAATATTGCCGGAAACGGAAATATTGTCTGAATCGGAAATATTATCGGAATCGGAAAATAATTCCGGAAACGGAAATATTAAATATTTGTTCGAAATGGAAATTAATTCTGGAATCGGAAATGTTAAATATTGTTCGTATCGGAAATGAATTCCGGAATCGGAAAATTAATCGGAAGCGCGTCGTACGAATTAGCATCGGACGAGCTTGCTAGACGAAGGCCCAGCACGATGCCAGGCCCACGTCCAGCAAGGGAAACGCGCGCCACAACACGCCAGCCCAAGGCTGCGCCAGGCCCACCGCAAGGCAGGCCCAGCGCGCGCCCAAGGCTGCGGCAGTCGTGGGCTGCGATGCTCGGGCTGTGCGCGCGCGCGCATGGCGCCCCTTGTGGGCTGCTGTGCGTGCGTGGGTGTTTGTGTTCACATACGAAACCTAAAACATACAGGATTCGTTTAATGATTAAATTCCTAATTCTATTTGATAAATTAATTAAATAAGAGTTTTATTGTGATTCTAATTCGTATCCTAATTCGATTCCAATTCTCTTTCCATACCCCTATAAATATGTGGCCTGGGTTCACAATTTATAACAAGTTTTTCAAGTATTCAAAAAGTGAGTTTTTGAGAGAAAAATTCAGACACATTCCTTGCTCAAAAGTGCCGAAATTTTTAGTACCTTAAGGGCGATTCTAGTTGGTCAATCTTAAGGCGGATTCGGACGTACTGTGGACTATCTACGGAGGGACGACACTTGGAGTCCTAAAGACTTGTTCTTGTTCGGTTCAGGCGCAGCTAGGGAAGGCACGCAACAAAGAGTATGCATCTAAACTATGCTATATGATTATGTGTAAATAATATGTATTCCTGGCTAAATGGTTTTTCCGCATGATTTATGAATTGTCATATGTATCATAACCCAACACCAAGGCCCAAGGGTAAGCTATCTTTTTTCTTCTTCTCCTGAAACCCCATATTATGCATGAATGTTGTTTGTATGTTTGATTAGATTTAGTTCACTAAATAATCAATCCAACATAGAAACAACTAGGTCCAAAGTAATATTGAGTTTATAATTGCCTTCCAAATCAAGCACTTAGTAAAATCTAAGGATCTAAGATAGTAGGTTTCCGCCAAAGCGAGGTTCTATTTTAGTAGACTTAGATGGTAAGGTATCCCAAAGGAACACGTTGATTGTGGTTTTAACTCAAACAATATTGGCATATATTGTGGCAATGAGATAAATTATGATATTAGTTTATTAACCAAGAGTAATTTAGATATTAATAGCAATCGGTTTTGCTTACCTAGAATCTTAAAAGACTTAAGTTAAACCAAAGCATTCTTAAGAATTTACGACTTTTAAGGTCTTGTAATCGTTTCATTCATTATGGACCATGTTTATTTTGCATGAATGAAATGTTTAATAGCTTTAATGATTGCATGATTGCTTTTATTTCAAAGTCATTAAAGGATTATGAATGGTTACTTATATCAAATTCTTTTCAATTGTAGAATGTCTAAAACAACACTCAAAGTAACATAAATTATGGATGTTAAGTTGAACCTGTCAAATTTTCTTGATTGGGAGAGGAAAATTCGACAAGTCCTCATATGGAACAACATTGAATATGTTGTTGATAATCCCATCCCCAGCTATTACTCAAAGGATATGACTCCTGAAAAGCACTATGCGTGGGCGAATACCACATGTCGCTAGTGATGGATCTTATTCTTGGCTCAATCCCCAAAGATTGGAGTGCAAGGTTTATTGCATATGAACCATCGGCACTTCTAAGGCATCTTAGGGATACATTTTTTGGTAGATTCCAACATGGTGGTCAACATGTTGACCAAAATGTCTTTGAATTGGTACATTCATTTAGGGATCTTAAGCTTAATGCTTCACTAGGTTGTTGCTTTTGAAGGAAATAATGCCCTTGGTCCAAGTATGCATTCTATGTTAAGTCTAATAAATGCGGTTCAGTATTAATTAACAAGTTAATAATTCAGTGAGATCAAGTGAGCTGAATGCCTAGCTAGAGGCCGCTTCAGTTCAAGTGGAATTAATGATATTAATCCACATCTTACTCTTGACTGAACCCGTAGGGTCACACAAATAGTACGTAAACGGATCAAGTATTTAATGGCATTAAATACTCTATCTATGAATATTCGGAACCGACGGATCTTGGTTTCAGTGGGAGCTAAGATCGTCACAGGCAAGAAATGAATACTCCGGAAACGATGATATTGCCAGAAATGGAAATATGGATCGTATCGGAAATATGAATATTATCCAAGTCGTAGATGTTGCCGGAAACAGAAACATGGTACGTATCGGAAAATATTATTGGAAATGGAAATATTACCAGAATCGGAAATATTGCCGGAAACGGAAATATTGTCAGAATCGGAAATATTGCCGGAATCGGAAAATAATTCCGGGAACGGAAATATTAAATATTTGTTCGAAACGGAAATTAATTCCGGAATCGGAAATGTTAAATATTGTTCGTATCGGAAATAGATTCCGGAAATGGAAATTTAATCGGAAGCGTATCGTACGAATTAGCATCGGACGAGGCCTGCCGGACGAAGGCCCAGCACGAAGCCAGGCCATCGCCCAGCAAGCACGCACGCCACAAGCCCAGCGCGCGCCAAGGCCACGGATGCGTGGGCCTTGCTGCGTGGGCTGCAGCTCGCACGCATGGGCAGTCCTTGTGGCTGCCGTGTGTGTGTGAGTTTGTGCTCATGCATGATTCCTGAATCTGCAAGAGTCAGTGTATGATTAAATGTCTATTCCTAATTGGATAAATTAATTAAATAGAATTCATGTAGGATTCTAATTCCAATTAATTCGCATCCTACTAGGATTACGATTCCTTTTCCATAACTCTATAAATAAAGGCCTAGGGGTCATAATTTATATACAAGTTTCAAAGTATTCAAAAGTGAGTTTTTTTGAGAGAAAATTAAAACACATCTTGCTCATAAAAGTGCCGAATTTTCTAAGTACCTTAAGGGCGATTCTAGTTGGTCAATCTTAAGGCGGATCCGGACGTGCTGTGGACTATCTACGGAGGGACGACACTTGGAGTCCTAAAAGACTTGTTCTTGTTCGGTTCGGGCGCAGCTAGGGAAGGCACGCAACAAAGAGTATGCATCTAATTATGCTATATGATTATGTGTAAATAATATGTTTCCTGGGTTAATGGTTGTTTCCGCATGATTTATGTAAATGTCATATGTATCATAACCTAACAGTGGTATCACGAGCCCCTTATTATTTTCATAATCTAAATTGCATGAACATGGTTAAATATTACAAATTTGCAAGAATTAAAAGGGGTGATTAATTTTCGTAATTGTTAATTAATTGCAAATTGCGTTTATTTAATTATACGTACGCAGTTTTTCGGCAGTTTCTTCATTACTCATCCGATTTGAGTGATTTTTGTGTCAATTCCGCATGTAAAAGGCATTCTAAAATTTTGACAAAAATAGTATTTTTCTGCCGAACCCAGAATTCTCAAATTCGAAGCCTAACTATGACTTTTCGAAGGTTTTAGTTTTTCGAATGCAAAATTTCGTAAATTTAAGATGTTAAATTAAATATTTGCGATTCCTGTTGATAAATCTTGAATTTTTGATTGACCTACTGCATATGTTTAACAAGTTTGAATGCCTAGTCTTGTTAATTATGCAATCTAATTTGTAATTATGATTAATTCGTTGAAAATTAGAATAATTTAGAATTAATTTGATTTTCATAATTAATTGTAATTTAATTAGAAACCTATGATTAAAAACCACCATAAAAATTGTAAATTTACGATAAATTTTAAATTTTTATGACCTAGACTTGAATCCATATCAATCGGAAATCAATTGGATAATAAATTTTCGATTTTTTCGCCCTAAAATTATGAAATTAATAATATTTATTAATTTGTCATTAATTTTAAAAATAAATTTTAAATTTTTATGCGATTCGTTCAAATAACTTGCACGCACGAAGCAATGGACGCTTCGTGTTACCCTTAAGGGGTGTTGTATAATGCGGGCATGCGACGACGAGCAAGGGAGCTCGTCGCCCGTGCGGCACGAATGCAATGAGCAAGGGCGTAGTGCACGAGCACAAGGCAGCAGCCCTGCCTTGTGTCGTGTGCCACGAGCAATGAACGAATGGGCATGGGCGAAGGGCGAGCCAAGGCAGTCGCGTGTGGGCAGCAAGCGAGCTGCGCCACAACGCGCGCTGCCTCGCACAATTGCGCGCAGCCTCGCGCGCAGCGAGCGCAAGCTCGCGTGCCACGAGCGCTGCGCCCAGCACTGCTCGCGCGCGCAGCGCGCGATGTCGCTCGCCCAGCGAGCGATCTCGCGCACCAGCGAGCGATGGCTCGCGCGCGCCAGCGAGCGATCGCGCGCGCCAGCGAGCGATCGCGCGCACCAGCGAGCGATCTCGCGCGCCAGCGAGCGATCTCGCGCCAGCGAGCGATGTCGCGCCCCAGCGAGCGATGGCTCGCGCGCGCAGCGAGCGAGCCAGCGCGCCCTGCGAGCGATCTCGCGCGCGCGCACTGCGAGCGATGGCTCGCGTGCGATGGGGCGCTGTGCGGAGGCTTGCGATGAGACAGCAGCAGCTATGCGACGAGCGCATGGGCTGCGCGCACATGGCCAGCAATGGCTGTGTGCGTACGGCCCATGGGCGTGCAACGCGTAGGGTGTTTGCGTTACGATTAGATCGTTTTGATGTTTAATTTAAAAATTTCAGTTCGAGTAATTTTGATTAATTTTAAAATTAATAAATTGAATTAATTTCTTGGATTTTAATTTTGAATATTATAATTATAATAAATAGAATTTATTCTAATTATTTTACTAAAATTAAAATCATGAATTAATTTAAATGCGACTGAAATTAAATTAAATTTTGGATTCAATTATAAATTTATATGAGCTTTAAATTTTAATTAAATTTGTATGTTTCCGGTTAGACTAGAAATACAATTTTATGTTTAAAATTAGTAAAGCATATGAATTTATTGGTTTGAGTGGGAGCGCTTTTTAGTCATAAACTCTTGATTAGGTCTACAAATCCTTAAGGTTAAAACAACTCGATTAGAATTAATAAGGACTGAATAATTGGTAGATTATTGGTGCCCTTGATTAATTGCTGCAAATGTTTACGTGATGCATAATGTGTTTTACTAACCAGCTATGTGGGCCATTCATGATAATGAATGGGTGAATGGTATATATTGTATATGTACTGTTTTGCAGGTTATGAAGTGACTAGTATGGCCCAAATAGGATAGAAAATATGGTCTGCGTACCATTAATTTGAATGTAATTGGTCTAAAGCACCAAAGTTATTTTTCAATTCAAAATGGTCTGCGTACCATCAAATAGTTGTAATTAGTTATAGCTTATCCTATTTGAAGAAAATGGTGCCTCCCACGGAGATTTTCAAGACGGACTTTGAAGTCAAAGCTTCAAGATGAAGTCGGGCCATACTAGATCACAAATATCTTATGCATGTTTTAAGTTATTTATTGCTTTAAATATGTCTTAAAATGCATGGGATCAAAAGCTTGATTATGTTGCATGATTAAGGATTTTAGTTCACTTAAAATCTAACCAACATAGTAAGAGCCTTAAGTTCCAAACTTAAAAATTGAGTTAAAAGGTGCCATGCCAAAATATACACTTGCTTGGATATCCTTTACATCAATCTAGTAATAGTTTTCGCTCAGCGAGGTGTTACTTATTGGTCCTAAAGGGGCAAGGTACACAAATAATTGTGAGTACATGTTAGTTTTGGTGAAACTCAACGATATAAGTAAGGAGTCCTTTTATGTCGTGGCAAATTCGATAGGTTTACCTAATAAGTTCTTAGACGTACCTATCAACCAAGAATAGTTTCTAGACTATTAGCAAAAGGCTTTTGCTTACCTAAGATGTTCTAGGATTAAGTCGACAAACTGTGCTTAGTTCTTCAATGATTTTAGGATCTTGGAATCATTTTATTCACACCTGCCGGAACACATAACTTGAATAAAATGCTTAATAAACATTGAATTATGCATGTATGCTAGAATTTAAGTTTATTAAGAGAAACTGTGAATGGTTATTTATTTGTTTATTCTTTTCAATTGTAGTTTTTAATATGGCAAACAACAATTCATTCAACATTCGATCAATTCTCGAAAAGGAGAAGTTGAACGGGAAAAACTTCCTTGACTGGCAAAGGAACTTGCAAATAGTTCTTATGCAGGAAGAAAAGGAGTATGTCCTAGATGAGGCGATGCCCGAAGCTCCAGGCGACGGGATCACTCAGGCAGCCCTCAATCGTTGGATTGATGCCAACAAGGATGTGAAATGTCTAATGCTCGCCACTATGAGTGCGGATCTGCAGAAAACGTTCATCAACTCAGATGCTTTCACAATCATCAGTGAGTTGAAGAACATGTTCCAAGATCTGGCTCGAGTCGAAAGATTCGAGACTCATAGACAAATTCTTGAGACCAAGCTTAAGAAAGGCGAGCCCGTAAGTCCACATGTTCTCAAAATGATTGGACTCATTGAGAATATGAGTCGGCTGGATCAGCAATTTTCTCAGGAAATGGCTATAGACACCATCCTCCATTCTCTTCATAGCGGGTATGATCAGTTCAAACTGAACTACAGTATGAATAGTCTGGACAAAACGCTCACTGAGCTTCACGGTATGCTGAAGACCGCTGAAAAGACGCTCAAAAGTGATAAGCAGGATGTGCTTATGGTGCGTGGGGGCAAGTTCAAGAAATCTGGAAAGAAGAGGAATGCTAAGAAAGGTGGCAACAAGGCCAGCCCAACTAAGCAAACTGGCGCCAAATCTGCAAAGAGGAAGGTCAGTCAACCCACTTCTGAATCCGAATGCTTCTACTGCAAGAAGAAGGGGCATTGGAAGAGAGATTGCTTGAAGCTAAAGGAAGATCAGAAGAACGGAACAGTCGTTCCATCTTCAGGTATTTTCGTTATAGACTGTATACTTGCTAATTCAACTTCTTGGGTATTAGATACTGGTTGTGGCTCACACTTATGTTCCAATCCACAGGGACTAAGAAGAAGTAGAAAGTTAAGCAAGGGAGAAGTCGACCTACGAGTGGGAAATGGAGCACGGATTGCTGCATTAGCCGTAGGAACTTACTATTTGTCGTTGCCCTCCGGGCTAGTTTTGGAACTGGAAGAATGTTTCCATGTTCCAAGTCTTACTAAAAACATCATTTCAGTTTCTTGCTTAGATGCTAAGGGATTTTCCTTTATAATAAAAGACAATAGTTGTTCGTTTTATTTTAAAGAGATGTTTTATGGATCTGCTAGATTAGTCAATGGACTTTATTTATTAGATCACGACAAACAAGTATATAACATAAATACCAAAAAGGCCAAAAAGGATGATTCAGATCTCACCTATCTGTGGCATTGTCGATTAGGCCATATAAACTTGAAACGCTTAGAAAGACTTCAAAGGGAAGGAATTCTAGAACCATTTGACTTAGAGGATTATGGTAAATGCGAATCATGTTTACTTGGCAAAATGACAAAGCAACCTTTCTCTAAAGTTGGAGAAAGAGCAAATGAACTATTGGGTTTAATCCATACAGATGTATGTGGACCAATGAGTACAAATGCTAGAGGTGGTTTCAGCTACTTTATCACTTTCACTGATGACTTCAGTAGGTATGGTTATGTCTACCTAATGAAGCATAAGTCTGAATCCTTTGACAAATTCAAGGAATTTCAGAGTGAAGTAGAGAATCAATTAGGCAAGAAGATCAAGGCACTGCGGTCTGATAGAGGCGGTGAATATCTGAGCTATGAATTTGATGACCATCTGAAAGAATGTGGAATTCTATCAGAATTGACTCCTCCTGGAACACCACAATGGAACGGTGTGTCAGAACGGAGGAACAGAACCTTGCTAGACATGGTCAGGTCAATGATGGGTCAGGCCGAACTTCCATTAGAATTTTGGGGACATGCACTAAATACAGCTGCACTCACTATAAATAGAGCTCCGTCTAAAGCTGTCGAAAAGACTCCATACGAATTATGGTTTGGAAAACCTCCAAATGTGTCTTTTCTTAAGATTTGGGGATGTCAAGTATACGTCAAACGATTAATTTCAGACAAACTTCATCCAAAATCTGACAAATGTATCCTTGTGGGCTATCCAAAGGAAACAAAGGGGTATTACTTCTACAATACATCTGAGAACAAAGTGTTTGTTGCTCGAGATGGTGTCTTTTTGGAGAAGGATCACATTTCCAAAATGACAAGTGGGAGAAAAGTAGACCTCAAAGAAATTCGAGTCGAACAACAAACTCTAGAGAATGCTCAAGATGACATTCAGGATGAAACTCAGAGATCTTTAGAAGAATCTGGTGAGAATCATGGTCAATCTAGAAATGTTACCCCGCGTAGATCGCAAAGATATAGATCTCAACCGGAAAGGTACTTGGGTATTTTGACGAACGAGAGCTATGACGTTCTATTACTTGAAAGTGATGAACCTGCGACTTACAAGCAAGCTATGACGAGCCCTAGCTCCAAGCAATGGCAAGAAGCCATGCAATCTGAATTAGACTCCATGTCTGAAAACCAAGTATGGGATTTGGTCGATTTGCCAGATGGCTACCAAGCCATTGGAAGCAAATGGGTTTTCAAACTGAAAAAGGACAAGGATGGGAAACTTGAAGTTTTCAAAGCTAGATTGGTTGCAAAAGGTTACAGGCAAGTCCACGGTGTGGATTACGATGAAACCTTTTCACCAGTTGCAATGCTAAAGTCTATTCGAATAATGTTAGCAATCGCTGCATATTACGATTACGAAATATGGCAGATGGATGTCAAAACTGCTTTCTTAAACGGCGTTTTAACAGAAACTGTGTTTATGACACAGCCTGAAGGTTTTGAGGATCCAAAGAATGCTAAAAAGGTATGCAAGCTAAAGAAGTCAATCTACGGATTGAAGCAGGCATCCAGGAGCTGGAATATACGTTTTGATGAAGCAGTCAGTGACTTTGGTTTCATCAAGAACGCGGACGAATCTTGTGTATACAAGAAGGTCAGTGGGAGCAAAATTGCTTTCCTAGTATTATATGTCGACGACATATTGCTTATCGGAAATGACATTCCTATGTTGAACTCTGTCAAGATTTGGCTTGGGAAATGTTTTTCGATGAAGGATCTAGGAGAAGCACAGTACATATTGGGCATCAAGATTTACAAAGATAGATCTAAAAAGATGATTGGACTTAGTCAAAGCACTTATATCAATAAGGTGCTTGATAGGTCCAAGATGGCGGACTCC
The DNA here is from genome assembly GCF_020520425.1 of Spinacia oleracea. Taxonomy (NCBI): domain Eukaryota; kingdom Viridiplantae; phylum Streptophyta; class Magnoliopsida; order Caryophyllales; family Amaranthaceae; genus Spinacia; species Spinacia oleracea. Next base: position 19,774,287 of record NC_079487.1, on the reverse strand, counting down.
AAGCGAGGCTACCTACCCATGTCTCATGGAATGACTCTAAGCAAGACTCAGTGCCCAAAAACACTTGATGAGCGTAGACGAATGAATGGGATTCCATATGCATCATTGATTGGTTCAATAATGTATGCTATGATATGTACACGCCCGGATGTTGCGTACGCACTCAGTGCTACGAGCAGATACCAGTCAGACCAAGGAGAGGCGCATTGGACTGCTGCCAAGAATATTCTGAAGTACCTGAAAAGGCACAAAGATGACTTCCTGGTCTATGGTGGAGATGATGAATTAATTGTTAAAGGCTATACGGACGCAAGTTTCCAAACCGACAAAGATGATATCAGATCACAGTCTGGGTTTGTCTTCTGCCTCAACGGAGGAGCAGTAAGCTGGAAAAGTGCTAAGCAAAGCACCATTGCGGATTCTACAACTGAAGCGGAGTACATTGCTGCACATGAAGCAGCAAAGGAAGCTATATGGCTAAGGAAGTTCATAGGAGAACTTGGTGTAGTCCCCTCCATTAAAGGACCAATAGCCCTGTATTGTGATAATAACGGAGCTATTGCACAGGCAAAAGAGCCTAGACACCACCAGAGAGTCAAGCATGTACTTCGTAGATTTCACCTTCTACGAGAGTTCGTTGAAAGAAAAGAAGTCGAGATAAGCAAAATTGGAACTGATGACAACATATCAGATCCATTAACTAAACCTCTGCCGCAAGCGAAGCACAACTCGCACACTGCAGCTATGGGAATCAAGCATATTGGAGAATGGCTTTGATGTCTCTGTTTAATGTTTTAAAGTTTTAGAGTTTAAATCTTTGTAAAACATTATTGGTTAATCATTCACAATAAATGAAAGAAATTCATTTTTCCATTTAATTTGTGGTTTATTAAATGATGAGTCCCTTCAACTTGACGATATATTCAAGATAGACTGTCAGGACCAGTCCTGTGACTAAGAAATGTCTATCAAGTGAACTTGAATGTCAAAGGTTGAAAATGGTCCCTAATCGGAGTTTTCTATAAAATTGGACGCATAGAAAACGTTAGACGATTAGAGTGCAAGATGACTAGTAGTTCTGTTTCTTGAACTATGTGGACATGGCAATGTCATAATCATTTGCATAGATACTTACTTTGGGAAGACTAGTATCGGACAAGACCTATGAAACTTTACTGTAAGAGATGAAAGTCTGTCATAAGTAAATTTCATTAAATTATTAGACACTAAATCCTCAATACCTGAGTGATTTGAGATTACTTGTTTGAGAACTGGTTGCTTTGACGTTGACCAACCGTCGCACCGTAAAAGGAGGCTATAAAGGCAACGCTCAGGTAATCACCTATCAAACGAAGTCTAATCTCAAGATCACAAGATTGGGATTGTCCTCCCATAAATCGGGATGAGATGCTTAAAAGTTGTACAAGGCCACTCGGAGAGCTAGAAACTGTGAAATGCATGGCCGTGCTCGGATGAATCATAGGCTATGATTATCTGTTTATTTGATCAGTTGAACTCTGAAACCGAGGAACACCTCTGGACATAATAAGGATGACAACTCTTACCTTATGTTCAAGAGCAAGCATCGAGCGACAAAGGAATTAGGAAATGCACACTTGTCCCTAAGGACAAGTGGGAGACTGAAGGAAATAATGCCCTTGGTCCAAGTATGCATTCTATGTTAAGTCTAATAAATGCGGTTCAGTATTAATTAACAAGTTAATAATTCAGTGAGATCAAGTGAGCTGAATGCCTAGCTAGAGGCCGCTTCAGTTCAAGTGGAATTAATGATATTAATCCACAGCTTACTCTTGACTGAACCCGTAGGGTCACACAAATAGTACGTAAACGGATCAAGTATTTAATGGCATTAAATACTCTATCTATGAATATTCGGAACCGACGGATCTTGGTTTCAGTGGGAGCTAAGATCGTCACAGGCAAGAAATGAATACTCCGGAAACGATGATATTGCCAGAAATGGAAATATGGATCGTATCGGAAATATGAATATTATCCAAGTCGTAGATGTTGCCGGAAACAGAAACATGGTACGTATCGGAAAATATTATTGGAAATGGAAATATTACCAGAATCGGAAATATTGCCGGAAACGGAAATATTGTCAGAATCGGAAATATTGCCGGAATCGGAAAATAATTCCGGGAACGGAAATATTAAATATTTGTTCGAAACGGAAATTAATTCCGGAATCGGAAATGTTAAATATTGTTCGTATCGGAAATAGATTCCGGAAATGGAAATTTAATCGGAAGCGTATCGTACGAATTAGCATCGGACGAGGCCTGCCGGACGAAGGCCCAGCACGAAGCCAGGCCATCGCCCAGCAAGCACGCACGCCACAAGCCCAGCGCGCGCCAAGGCCACGGATGCGTGGGCCTTGCTGCGTGGGCTGCAGCTCGCACGCATGGGCAGTCCTTGTGGCTGCCGTGTGTGTGTGAGTTTGTGCTCATGCATGATTCCTGAATCTGCAAGAGTCAGTGTATGATTAAATGTCTATTCCTAATTGGATAAATTAATTAAATAGAATTCATGTAGGATTCTAATTCCAATTAATTCGCATCCTACTAGGATTACGATTCCTTTTCCATAACTCTATAAATAAAGGCCTAGGGGTCATAATTTATATACAAGTTTCAAAGTATTCAAAAGTGAGTTTTTTTGAGAGAAAATTAAAACACATCTTGCTCATAAAAGTGCCGAATTTTCTAAGTACCTTAAGGGCGATTCTAGTTGGTCAATCTTAAGGCGGATCCGGACGTGCTGTGGACTATCTACGGAGGGACGACACTTGGAGTCCTAAAAGACTTGTTCTTGTTCGGTTCGGGCGCAGCTAGGGAAGGCACGCAACAAAGAGTATGCATCTAATTATGCTATATGATTATGTGTAAATAATATGTTTCCTGGGTTAATGGTTGTTTCCGCATGATTTATGTAAATGTCATATGTATCATAACCTAACAGCTTTAAAGTCGAAAGACAAAACGCAAGGGAAAGGGTCATTGATGTCGAAATGACTGTAGGAACACCAATTAAGACTCATACGAAGAAAATGCTTAGACTGTTTAATCGCCTTGGGTTACTTGGTGATCCATTCCCGGATACCACAGCTGCGGGAATATTATTGAATTCTCTTCACCCTGGATACAAGAAATTCAAGCGACTTTATTTTCTAAAAGAAGAGAAAATACTGTTAGTGAGCTAATCAATATGCTTCATCATTATAAATTGGACTTTGTGAATGATAAGCAATTTTCACCAAAAGTAAAGAGTAAGAAAATCAAGAAAAGGGTTCCGGGGAAGATCCAAAGCAAGGGTGCATCTTCATCTACTCCGGGAGGGCAAGTGGCGCCTTCCAAGAGGCAAATGAAGAGGGATCGTTCTCCATCGACATCGCAATGCTTCTATTGTAATGAAATTAGTCATTACAAAAGAGATTGCCCTAAGATAAACGAAGATGAGAAGGATGGAAACGTCTCTTCTCCTTTAGGTATGTATGTTATACATTGTAATCTTGCAAATTCTACTTCTTGGGTATTAGAAGATCTCTACTTTATTTTATTTTATTTTTTATCCTTTTATATTTACTGTTTATGTACGGAAAAAATATATGTTTGTAGATTACGAAAATAACGTATGTCACATAATAGTAATTTGCTAAAGATAAATTTTGGTAATATTTTAATTAGTCAAATCATTCGTATTAGATGATATAAATGAGTATGCTCAAGATTTATTAATTATACAGTAACTTTAAGTTAAGAACATTTCAGCTAAATAATTTTAGAATATTCGTATATGTACGGGATCTAATCTACTTGATATAAATATAATTAATAACATTTAGTATTAGTCGGGGTCATAAATATGGATATAAATAGGTCGAACGGATCGGGTGGAGCATCACCCGCATCCTATCACCTACGGAGTACATGACTACATCCATTTGCTTCATCCAGTTTACAACTCATCCACATTCCGTCCATCCATCAACCATGGGTGGATCGGGTGAAAAATTTTAACCACTAAAAAATTGCCACCTAATAATATGCATAATTAACAAAAAAAAAAATCATCTTATGTTCACTTCGGGCACATATAACTATTTCTCATGACCAAAATTTTTAACCAAAACAAATTCAACTAACACTACCTTTCAATAATTGGGAAGGGGATTTGGAATCATACAGATTAAGAGTTTATCATCAACTTGTCGATTAGAACAATTCGTGTGCAAATTGCGAAAGACTCTACTTGGAAAGATGCGAAACACATAGAAAATCAATGCTTGCGTTAAGCTAGAAGCGGTGGAGTACGAGATGTGCTTTAAGATACAGAACATTAATTGTTTTGATTGTAACAGTTATATATTTTCTTTGAATCTGTGGTATGCAGATCCATTTTATCATTGTAGATGTCGTATGACTGATTATTAATGAAATTGTTTTTCCCCGTCAAAAAATATAAGTTTATCATGGACTGAGTGATAAATGAATGACGGACTTAAAAATATGACCCGCATCTATCCAATATCCATCACTCGTTTTTTCACCTATTTAATTCAAATTTTCATCCGCTTAGTTATAGCGAGTTAACGGATTATTGAACCATTGACTAGATATTCCCCTAGTTATAAATTACGTGAAAATCCTACACGGCATAGCACCGAAAAATGAAATTAGATGCCTCATGAAATCATTGGTGACATACTCACGTTGACGTACTTTGACAACCTCCTAAATTTGAGGGGCTAGAGAAACCATTAGATCACCCCCTTACAATTCCTTGGATTTTGGGAGATTCGCTGTCGATAGATAGAGACAAAGGAAGGAAGAAAGGGAAAATTCATATAGGATTGTAAAAAATCTGGGTAATAATTAACAAGATCCCACCTCTTGCTGCATTGCCCACCAACTGTTTGATAAAATTCCCCTGTCACTAAATTTCTATCAATCTATCTAATGTGATGAATCATGAATGTTGATGATGGATGTTAGATAAATGCCATGGATGACAAAAGAAAAACTCTTTCGAGACGTAATAGTATGCCCCCTGATGGGGTTTCTTCGTGGAATAAGTATGGGTCACAATCCACACGCTCATCAAAACCCGAGAGGCTATATAGAGTTTGGCCCGGCAACAATGTATGCGTACTACCACCCCTCCTTCCTTTAATACCTAATGTTTCAAAGTTTTTTTTTTCTTGATGTGTTGAATTGCAAATATGGGGTTTTTGTGTTATCAATGTGCCTTGTGTTGGTGGCCATTTAATCTGAATTTTGATTATTGCCTGTTTTTATAGCCATTATAGGTAGTTGACAAAACTCTAAAAGTTTCATGCTTTTGTATTTCTCCAAGGCTAAATCGCGTTGGGGGTAATTAGTTGAGCACTATGTTAGCTAGACATGGGTTTTGTGTATTGATATGAATACGTATCTAAGTGTTCCACATGGTAGGACTCAAAATTCTAGACATGAGATTGTCTTAAACATTGAAAACTGAATTCCTGTTGGTTTGTTTTTATTGCAAAAGTCATTTTCATGTACCTTTCACATTACAAACGCATATGAAAACAATTTTGGTGGATTAAGTTGTTAGCTAGTTCTTGTTGAAACTCTTATCTCAAGTCCATTTAAGATGGCGAGTAAAAACCTCATTTCTATGATGGAGTGTACGGCAGAGGTGCATAAGATTAGAATTAAAATTCTAAGCAACTTAATTCAGGCTGAGCACATACAGAAGTTTTACTTGATTGATGTCATTTTTTCCTAATTCCTATTGAAATATGCTACGATATATGAGTTGTGGAGTTGTTTCATGCGTTTATAATAACCATGGAAGATCAACTCAAGATATTCTTAACATCATACAGTTTGACTAAAATATACTACGTACTAGGGTTGAACTCCTTTTCGATCCTTGCTAGCCACTGTGGATCAATGTTTATACTTCGTATGTGTTTTGTACTTCTTAGTTGAATAAAATTTTAGTTGAGAACCATGGCTGTGATTACTTTTGTACTCTGAAGTAAGCTACATGAGGAATAGCATTGATGAAGTTCCACTTTTTGATGGCAGAGATTTCTTTGTGGTGGGAGATTGGTACTTGGTCCTGATGCGGGATCCTTGTATTTATCTTCATTTTTGATAGGATTTCCAGCTATTACCTTTTGTATAAGGATGCTCGTTAGGATCAAAGAACATGATCCCCTGTATGGATATGGGGTGCTTACTGCAGGTGTCATTCTCACTTTTATGGTACGTCTTTCTTTGATGTGGAAATTGATATGATATCTGTGTTAATTTTTAATATATATAATTGATGTTTTTGTTGTGTTAATACTATGTAGGATTTGTTGTTCCTCTACATGACATCTGTTCGAGATCCAGGAATAATACAAAGAAACTATAATCAAGTGTGTGATGATGTTTCGGAGGCTTCATCAAGGGAATTGGTAGCTGGAAAGTCTGATAGTCTAAAGATTCCTCGCACTAAGGATGTGACTATCAACGGATACACAATTAAAGTCAAGTTTTGTGATACTTGTAAGCTGTACCGCCCACCCCGTGCTTCTCATTGTTCTATATGCAACAACTGTGTGCAGAGATTTGATCATCATTGTCCTTGGGTGGGTCAGTGTATTGGACTAGTAAGTTAATCCTTATCTTTCTTGTTATTACAATTTATCAAGAGTTCGTAGTTTAAATCCTTTGAGTTTATGGGTGTAAACTTACATATAGGTTTCTTATAGTCTCTCTATCTATTCTTCTGTTTGCTATAATCATAATAAGGGTAAAGCTGTTTGTTTAAAAATACTCTAATGCATTTGCAGTTGTCTGCTTAAAAGTTTTCGATTATGAAAATTCATGTAACAATTGGAAAGTTGTTACCAAAATCCTTCCTTGATTGATAAAACATCCCAACTAAAACTTATTTTTCCAGGGACAAGAAAAACACCTGTTTTGTCTTCAACAATCTACTATAATCTGAAGAAAACATGCAGGCACAGAAAAAAATCTTTGGTTGCTCAAATGGATTAATAATCTTACTACTGAACTGGAAATAGAAACCTTTTACAGAATTACAGTAAACCCAAACTACACCCAGTGTCAAACATGTGGTACGCCTATAAATGTTGATACATTGATTTGTTTCTTTCGGTATGAGATTCGAATCTTAACTACCCTTTGTTTGATGTTTTATTTTTTTTTGAAATCGATGCATGTATATCCTACATTTGTCTTTGTAAGATTTTCCTATGTTATTTCTTGCTCTGCCATTTTTACTAACTGGGATTCTCAATTGTCATGCAGCGTAACTACCGTTTCTTCATCTTCTTCATATCTTCATCAACGTTCTTGTGTATATATGTGTTTACATTTTCATTGATCAACCTTCTTCGAAGAAAGAGAAGCCTCGTGCATTCTATGTCGCGTGATATTGTATCAGTCATTCTAGTCATATATTGCTTTATAGCTGTATGGTTTGTTGGTGGGCTTACCCTCTTTCACTTCTACTTGATGTCAACCAACCAGGTGATGATTCTTACACCATGAAATATTCTGCTTTGAAAGTTAAAAGTTAACATAGACTTGGTTTTGTACAGTGCTCATAACATTTTGACTACATTCTGATAAAATATGTTTTTCCAAGGCAGACAACTTATGAGAATTTCCGGTACCGGTATGACAAGGGGAAAAACCCCCATAATTTTGGTGTGTTCTACAACGTAAAACAAATCCTATTCACGAAAACGCCACCTTCAGCAATCAATTTCAGAGAGATGGTTCTTGTAGAAGATGTTATAATACCAACAACTCCAAGTGAGAATGAAAGCTTTAGTGGATTCAGGAAAGATTCAGATGTGGAGATGACACAGAGACTGACACGAAGTGGGCGTTGGGTGGTTCCAAGTAACTTGCAGAACTTGGATTATGCAGATATTGATGACAAGTTGAAGAAAGTAGATAACCAATTAGAAGCTTCAAATGATCAGTTTCTAATGGCCCCACAAGGACAAGCTCCTGCACAACAAAGATATCAAGTCACATCTCGAGATGCTGCTGTTGTCACAATTAATAACAGAGAACGTTGATGTGAATCCCCTGATTGTGAATCAAGGTAATCTCTTCTCTAACATATATTATCCAAGCTTATTCCAAATAATCTGCAACTGTCATATTAGTAAGTTTTACACCCTTGACATATTAATATATTATGCTAGATTTAAGTTCTGAATTTGTTCATTTGTTGTAATATTTGTATTGTTCTCGACTTATCCTTCTGATAACTAAATGAGGTGCTTCAAGGTTTAAACAAAACGTTGATGTGTCGTGAAATATACAATCCCTTGAATCAAAGTCTGTTTTAGGAGGTCTACGGCCATTATGTGGCATAGGGTTACATGCATTCACAACTGTCTAGTTATCCTAGAGGATAGAATATCATATCATATATATGTATATATATATATGAGATAGAGTTATGTTACATGATATGAGATAGAAGTATGCCCACGACTAATATGAGACAAATCAAATAATAAATTCTCCATAATTTAGCAACAACCCTAACATTCTAAGACTGCGATCCAACTTACATGCTATTTGTATTTGTATGTTGGTGGTTTGGTGCTTCACATTACTGCTGAGTTGTGATTTTCATTTGAGGGTATTAGTTCATTGATTAGCCGATATATCCGCATGTTTCTTACAGGTTGAATTAGGTGATTGCAAATTCATGGTTGAATCAAGTGAGAATGCTTCTCATACATGATCCTCTAATGGCAGCAGGCTGGCGAGATACTGTAAAATCAAGAGGGTTTTTAGAGATTTAGACGATGAAGGAAAAGACTTGTCATGTATGTACCAAAAGAAGCTAGAAACAGCTGAATTCCATGTTCTGGTGGCACCAAGAGTGTAATAGGGAAAGATTCAACAAACAGAAAAGGGTAGCCATCTTGTAAAATGCAATTTTATGTCTCCTTTATATTCTTCGAAAATTCTTCTCCTGAAATATTTTCCTACTCTTTTAGAGACCAAATTTGTATATTTTTCATAAACTTAGAACTTTTTGTATAGCTTTTTAGGCAGGGAAACATATGTTCTTTCGTCACGGGGCTGTTATTATCTTATTATTAGGGTGAGTTTATCCCAAGTCTTAAGGTGAGTCTCCAGGTGAGTTTCGTGTATAAGTCTTGAGATAATGTGGTAAAAGACTACAACAGGTCTTGAAGTTAGTTTGAAAATCCAAGATTCACTTAAGACTCATTTAACTTTTTCTCCAACCAAATTAAATTATACCACGTCATCACACTTTGTCCTATTTAATTGTATTTTTTAGGAGTTTGTCGAGTCTGAGGCGAGTTTGGTGATAACGAGGAAAAATAGAGAAAGTCTCGTGTGACTGAATAATGAAAAAGTTAGTAGAAAGCTGATGTGTCAGAGTCTGAAGATTGGGGGTGAGTACTTACGAGTATCATTTTTTCACTGGTGCTGATACTGTTGCTTTAGTATGGTGTTTCGTTACTACAGATTGTCTACACTCTACAGGACAACTTTTTCTATAAGGATTTGAAATTTCCTTTGAACATAGAAATGTAATGAAAATAAGAGCAATGAAAGATCTAAGTTTTTCCAACAATAAACCAGGGATTGGCCATTGTAATTTACAGTCGACTGTACCCAATGCGCGGATGGTGCAGGCGCGTGCGCGCAGAGCAATGTGCACCTGCACCAAAACGTAAAAACACTAAATCAAAACGCAAAAAACAAAAATAACGCAAAAAAACGTAAAAGAACGTAATAAACTAAACAGAAATGACATAATAGACTAAACGAAAAGAACATTAACCAAAACCTGAAAAGAACACTAATATTAAATACCAAAGAAAAGGTACAAAAAAGAAAATAATATATTCTCTCTCCTAATAAACTATAAAAAAAACAACTATTTCTTAAAAATAACATCATGTGAAAAATGCAACAGAAAGCAAAAAAAATTCAAGTACCAATAGTATTAAAAAATTAAAAACGACAAAAAAAGTTTTTTTAAAAAAAATCATTAAAAAAGAACAACAACAACGTTTTTTTAAACTAAAGAGAAAAGAACATAATAGTGTAAACGAACAGAACATTAACCAAAACCCGAAAAACACACTAATGTTTTTTAAAAAAAACAAAGGAAAAAAGAACAAACACTTGAAAGAGAACAACATTTTCTTTTTCCATATCAATCAAAAGAACAAAATGGAAGGGACAAAAAGAATAACCAACACAGAATAAAAGGAAAACAACCGTAAAACAGAAATTGTTTTAAAAATTAAAATTCAAACATTAACAGTTATTTTCTCTCTCCTCAATGTGTTCTATATATATTTTTTATGTTTTTTTGACGGGGAAGAACAATATCATTAATAATCAGTCATACGACATCTACAATGATAAAATAAATCTGCATACCATAGATTCAAAGAAAATACATAACTGTTACAATCAAAACAATTACTATTATGCATCCTAAAGCACATCTCGTACTCCTCCGCCTCTTGCTTGACGCGAGCAGTGATTTTCGTTGTTTTCGCATCTTTCCAAGTAGAGTCCTTCACAATCTGCGCACGAATTATTCCAATCGACGAGTTGATGATAAACGTACCCTAAATCTGTATGAATCTGAATCTCCTTCTCAATTATTGAAACCCTACAAATAAAATTAATTCCCATCCATGGATGAGAATCTAGAACCTGGAAAAATCTAAGAAAATCCCAAATAAATTGGGAACACCCTAAGAATAAATTGGGAACAAAACCAACAGACAATAAACCAAGAAATAGACAAAAAAAATAAAGAGAAAAAACAAGAAGAAGGGTCGGAAATAAACTAATTTTCGAAGAAATTAGACTATTTCCGCCCTAAATAGTTAAGAAAACTGAAACCCTAGAAGATGAGAGAGAAGGGAGAAAAGGAGAGAGAGAGAGAGAGAGAGAGAGAGAGGAGCCTACGTCCTCAATGTCTTCTATATAAATAGTCAATTGAATGAAAAGTTCATTTCACACTCAACTTACATGCAATTGAACCGTCAATTATCATCCAATTGAATAACTTATCAAAAACTTCTCAAATTCTTTTAAAAAAAAAACTAGAAAAAAGATGGAAATTCTACTAAATTTCACTCTTAACTTTCGTCATTTTCTTTTTTGAAGTGATTTTCATCAAAATATGGGTTCAAAAATTGAAACCCTAACTAAAAGGACAAAAACGACGATATTTCAAACCATTTAGTGTTCTAATTAAAAGGACAAAAACGACGATATTTCGATGCACTTAAAACTAGATCTACATTTTTATTCAAAAGTATTTTTGTTCTTATCTCACGCATCAGATTTATGTTCTTTTATTAAGTTTTATTTGTTCTATTCAAACGAATTTATGTTCCAATTAAAAAGAGGAAACATCGATTTTTGGATGCACTTAAAACTAGAACTATATACTTCGTATATTTTTTTAAGTGTTTTTGTTCTTATGCTACGAATTATATCTATGTTTTTTTAATGTCATTTGTTCTTTTCAAACCATTTTATGTTCTAATTAAAATGAAACGAAATTTGTTTTGAAGAACTTTAAACCAGATCTAAGGAATTGTAATTATTACTGTTATTTTCCTATGCTTTATGTTGTTGAACTTTAAACCAGATCTATAATATTGATATGTTCATTTACAAGCGTAGTTTGTGAAGGAAATAATGCCCTTGGTCCAAGTACGCATTTAATGCTAATTCTAATAAATGCGGTTCAATATTAATTAATTATCCAAGTTAATAATTCAGTGAGATCAAGTGAACTGTATGCCTAGCTAGAGACCGCTTCAGTTCAAGTGGAATTAACAATATTAATCCACAGCTTACTCTTGACTGAACCCGTAGGGTCACACAAATAGTACGTGAACGGATCAAGTATTTAAGTGAATTAAATACTCCATTTATGGATATTCCGAATCGACGGATCTCGGTTCCAGTGGGAGCTGAAATCGTCAAAAGGCAAATTATGAATACTCCGGAAACGATGATATTTCCGGAAACGGAAATATGGATCGTATCAGAAATATAAATATTATCCAAGTCGTAGATGTTGCCGGAAACGGAAACATGGTACGTATCGGAAAATATTACCAGAAATGGAAATATTGCCGGAATCGGAAATATTGCCGGAAACGGAAATATTACCGGAATCGGAAACATAAACGGAATCGGAAATAAATTCCGGAAACGGAAATATTAATTATTTGTTCGAAACAGAAATTAATTCCGGAATCGGAAATATTAAATATTGTTCGAATCGGAAATGAATTCCGGAATCTGAAAACGAATTGGAAGCGCGACGTACGACATGAACATCGGACGAGCTTGCTAGACGCAAGGCCCATCACGAAGCTAGGCCCGCGCCTAGCGAAGCCCACGCAAAGCGAACAACAACAAAGCAGCAGACACGCTCGATGATAGGCCTTTACAAAATAAGTTTTATGTATTAATGTAAATGATTGCAATGTCACTAAATTTTGTGCAAAAAAATATTAATATATGTAAATGGTAAATCACACTTGATGATAGGGCGAGTTTGGATTTTAGATTGGTCGGACGACAAAGTTAAACATAGATTATTGACTAATGTTGACTAACAAAAAAAGATATTTAGTGGATGGGTATAAGAATAACATGTAACCACCTTGGTGATGGGGCGAGTTTGGATTTTAGATTGGTCGGACGACAAAGTTAAACATAGATGATTGACTAATGTTGACTAACAAAAAGAGATATTTAGTTGATGGGTATAAGAATAACATGTAACCACCTTGGTGATTGGGTGAGTTTGAATTGATCGAATTTAAGAACACTCACCAATCCTAATTATGTATGTCACTTTTAAATACAATTTTTTCAATATTATAACTAATACAATTAATTTTAAAACTTCGTAATAAACTTAAGTCAATATATTTAAAATTTAGTTGAAAGGAAATTTGGATTATTTATCGAATATAGGGATGTCAGATTGTCAGTGGGGAGGGTCTTTTGGGAGATCTCTCTGTGCATCCGCCCTAATTGGGCGGCAATGGACGAAAGTTTATGGTTTAATGGGGTCAACAAATGTATTCGTGGCGGACGAAGGGGCGATGATGGATTTTAGATTGTACCCGTCTGAGTCGTTAATCTTTCATCTAACTTACATATTATAATGTTTTGTTTATTTACTCAGTAACTCTAATCAGACAGACGAATCTTCAGAGACTCCATAATAGAGTTTTAAAATTCAAACTCTCTTACCAAAAAAAAGTCGAGTTTAGGGGTGGGTGTGGATACACGGGGATGGGGGTGATGAAAAGGTGATGGATTTTATTTTGTACCTCTCGAGACGGGGGTTGAGAGGGGTGGGTATCCTTCTTATCGTGGATGGGAGGATGAAAATGAGAATTGTAGGTGGGTGCGGGTGTGCAAGTCTTCCCCCGCCTCAAAGGCATCTCTATCTCAATAAAGTACATGGTCTAGATAGATGTTAAGTGATCGGGTAATCAGGTTGACGAGTGACTGTGCGAGTATTAAGTGAGTATTAATAACGAAGTGAAAGACGGGTAAGATAACTTACGCTTGACACAAGTGGTGAATGAGAATGGAAATAATTTCATCTATGTACCTTTATTTGTTTTAATTGTTTTAATAAGCAAGAATGAGCAATAACAATTTATCCATTATTAATCATTTTTTATTTGAGAATATCAATAAACTCTATATTGATCATAATTGTCTACCAGATTTCATAATAATTTATGTTTAGATTATAAATCGTGCATCGCACGGGTATTATACTAGTTAGGTTTCTAAGACTCGTTCTCATCTACTTTGGTCAAGTTATGCACATTTAAGGTCCGTTTGACCGTTATAGGACATATTTTGACTATATTGGTCGTTTTCGGTCCCAACTCTTAACTAATGATCCTAAATAAGTATTCTGAACCTATTACACGTTTAATATACTTAGTATTAGGTAGCTAAGACTCATTCTCATCTTCTTTGGTCAAGTTATGCACATTTAAGGTCCGTTTGACCGTTATAGGACATATTTTGACTATAATGGTCGTTTTCGGTCCCAACTCTTAACTAATGATCCTAAATAGGTATTCTGAACCTTTTACACATTTAATATACTTAGTATTAGGTTTCTAATACTCATTCTCATCTACTTTGGTCAAGTTATGCACATTTAAGGTCCGTTTGACCGTTATAGGAAATAATTTGACTATAATGGTCGTTTTTGGTCCCAACCCTTATCTAATGAACCTAAATAAGTATTTTGAACCTTTTACACGTTTATATACTTAGTATTAGGTTACTAAGACTCATTATCATCTACTTTGGTCAACTTGTGCAAATTTTAGGCTCGTTTGACCCTAATAGGACATATTTTGACTATAATGGTCATTTTCGCTCCCAACTCTCAACTAATGAACCTAAATACGTATTATAAGCCCTTTACATATTAAATGTAGTTAATATTAGGTTGCTAAGACTCATTCTCATCTACATTGGTCAAGTTATGCACATTTAAGGCCCATTTGACCGTTATAGGAACAATTTTGACTTAAATGGCCGTTTTCAGTTCGAACTCTTAACTAATGAACCTAAATAAGTATTTTGAACCTTTTACACGTTTATACACTTAATATTATGTTGCTAAGACTCATTCTCATCTACTTTGGTCAAGTTATGCAAATTTTAGGTTCGTTTGACCATAGTAGGACATAATTTGACTATAATGGTCGTTTTCAGTCCCAACTCTTAATTAATGATCCTAAATAGGTATTCTGAACCTTTTACACGTTTAATATACTTAGTATTAGGTTGCTAAGACTAGATTAGACTATGTGGGTTTGCATTTAGAGCAAATTGAATTTCTAATTGTATGGTGGTCACTTTGCTTTAAAGATTGATTTAAGGAACCTAAGGCCGGTTTGTCCAAAAATATCTTTGTTAAGCGTGATGTAAACTTTATATTTTGTTGTATTTAGCATGTTGGTGATGAAAGCGATAAAGCAAATAAAGCAACATCACAATACTAAATAAAGTGCGGAATTAGTAAATACAAGACCCCCTAGAAAAAGACTAGGGAGTAAGTCCACATTGCCTAGAAATGGACTAGGCAAGTAAAGATGCGGAATTATAAGTGCGGTATTGAAATTGCGGTATTGAAATTGCGGTATTGAAATTGCGGTATTGAAATTGCGGTATTGAAAGTGCAATATTGAAAGTGCGATATTGAAATTGCGGTATTGAAAGGTGCGATGTTGAAATTGCAATATTGAAAGATGCATAATCGAAATTTGTACTTGGGCACATGAGATTCGAACGCCAGGAGGCTCCTTAAATATAAGTGCGCCCGACACGAATTCAAAGCCAAAAATCTCAACTTGGGAGAGGTTGCTCAACCCAAATATCCTAGATTTTGCATGTTAAACTTGAACTTGAAAGCTTGAATATTGAAGTTTTTAACTTGAAATAATTGAAACTTGAACTTGAAATGATACTAGTTTAGGGAAATAACTATGAATAACCCCAAACATGGTAAGATCTTGAAAATTGAAAACTTGAACTTGTATATTGAAAATGAAGTTTTGAATCTCAAAAGACTAAACCTTTAAATGTTAAAAGGTGTTATCTTTGATTACCCTATGTTTGATGGTGATTCTAGTCCAAGAGGTGATTGTAAACAACTTGGACATCCTTGAATCTTTGAAAATTGTATTTTGTATTTTGAAAAAGTTTGTATTTTTGGAAAACATGTGTGATTGTTGCAAGTGGTGTTTTTGAATGATTAAAAACACCAACTTGCTAACCATTTAGAAATCAAAGCAACATAGTTGATTAGAGTGGGATTCGGATTTACCTAGTTAGGTTTAGGCAAGAGCTCCCAATTGCTTTTTTTGAATTTTGGAATTTTGTATGTGTTTTTGAGGAGTTTTTGAGTTGTATTTTAAGGCGTAATGTTGAAATTACGACGTTGTATTGTTGTTCTCCTCCTCATTATGCTGAAAATGAGGGGTATTTATAGAAGGAATGGGTGCAAGGCACCAGCACAAGTCAGCGCAGGGCGCTGGACCAGCGCTGGGCGTTAGTGACGTGGCTTGAATGCCGCCAAAGCAAGGACGGGGAATCGTCCTTGTTTCGTCTTGTAGTGTTGTACCTGTTGTACGAATAGTACTAGGTTTGGCGTTTTGTATTTGCTGGGAGGTTAAGGCATCATTTTAGTGTCTAAAAACAAGCCTTTCTCGGGTTTTGAATTCCGGTTTTACAGGACGGGGCCCGGCATACTCGGTTTTGTGGGTCGGCGCCCGAATTCGACTTGTCTTATATGATTTTGAGTGGAAAAGGCCAAGTAAAACCAATGGGATGGTCTACTTGATGAGTTTGTACTTGGATTTTGAAATTGAATTTGGAAAGTTGTATTTTGTACCGAGAACCGAAAGGGGAACGGTTTCGGGGGTTGGATTTTGGATATTGAATTTTGGAAGCATTCTTAGCAATTGGGATTTCCGCCTAGAGTTATTCCAATATCCTAACAAGGATAATGGTATCGTCATCATCCCAAAGGGGAGACACAAATTAGGTGTTTACAGAAGCCCGCACTTTGACTGAGCGTTCGGTTAGGAAAGCGCAAGTCAAAGTATTTTGAAAGGGACGGAGAATAATCAAGATATTCTGCAATCGAGACCACTCTTTGTACGCCGGTACCTGCATAAAACAGGCGTTAGAAAAAAGGATAGAGTCTACCTCGGTGCGGTTGGTGATGACTCTGGTTCGTACTTGTATTTTCGCCTTCAGTTCAGGACGGGGATTTGCATCGAAAATTTTGAATCTTGAATTTTTGAATCTTGAAATTTTGAATACCCAGAGTTAATCCGTTGGGGATGTGCTTTGCTCGGGATAAGGGCTTTTTGCTGGCCCTTAAAATTTGGAATTTCGACTGACTTTCCCGGAGCTTGGGTCCGTTGGGAGTTGAACGCCTGAGTCGTTGTATTTTCTGGACTTTGTATTCTTGAAATATGCATCTGTTTGCACTTGGAGATACAGGTGTATATCCGTATTTTCGATGGATGGCTTGATGCGATGTTTGATGCTTGGTGCGGAAGACCATAGCAGCAAAGGACGTGTAATCAGCACGGGAGACCGCGCGCTGAAGATTCGCGCATGCAACAGGCAGCGCCTGGCGCGGGGCTGAGCTATAAAAGCTCCCCTTGTCGTGCCATTTTGAGGCACACTCTCTTGAATTCTTTGCTCTTTTCTCTCAAAGGTCGATTAGGCTCTTCCCTTGATCTTGTTCTTGCCTTATCCATGTAAGTATTTCATGTTTTTTCTTATGGAATAACTCTAGGATTGCATGTAATTTTGATTTTCTCGTACTTTAAAATGATGCTTGTATGCTTAAGCTTTTTCAATCTTGTAGAAGACTGTTTGATAGCCACTTGAACTTGAACTGTTGGAACTTGTAGTTTTGAATTTTTGAAAGTTTTCTTGAATGTCTATTTTTTTGTATCGACTTCGGCATGGATAGCCTAGGCGTTGATGTAGAACTCATATACCTGCTTTGGCATGGGTAGCCTAAGCGTTGGTGTTGAACTTGTATACCTGCTTTGGCATGGGTAGCCTAGGCGTTAGTGTTGAACTTGTATACTTGATTTGGCATGGGTAGCCTAGGCGTTGGTGTTGAACTTGTATACCTGCTTTGGCGTGGGTAGCCTAGGCGTTGGTGTTGAACTTGTACCTTAAACTAGAGGTCCACTGGGGATTTGTCTTGAACTTTTTGACTTTGTTTAGCCTAGTATAGGATAGCCCCCAGTTTAGAATTTTGATGCCTTGTACTCCACTTGATTTAGTATGCCTCGTCACACTCGGAGGAAGCTCGCCGAATTGTCGGTAGTTCGAGCTGCTGAGGATGACGCTTCGGATGATGAAGCGGCTGCAATAAATGCGCCCAACGGGGGTATGGTTCCCTAGGATGCGCCTTCTTTTAGTAGTACTGGTTGGAGCCCTTCCGACCTGGTGTTTCGGCCGGAGTGGCACTTGTATCAGCGGCCTCGCGCTGGCATGGTGAGTCTTGTATTGTGCTTTGAATATGTATCTTGTATTTGTATAGGTTTGGAGTTAACTCGTTCACCTGTAGGCTGATGGAAAGCCGTTTCGTACTTTCTGGTCCTTGATGGAGGTTCAGAGGGCTTTTAAATCTCTTCGTGCTGATGAGGAGGCCATTGAGATTTGGTCGCAGACGGGCCTGACCGACTTCTGGCGTGCCATGGGAGGCTCTTCGAGGAGAACGGGGATCAAGCCCCGATTGTGGGCTTTGTCGGAGCGGTGGTGGGATACCACCAACACTTTCCACCTGGCATGGGGGGAGATCACCTTTACCCCCTTTGAGTTTGCTATGATCACGGGTCTTCCTTTTTCTGAGAGGAATGTGACCTTTGATCCGGAGCTGACGTGGCGCTCTGCCGCTGCCAGGGACTTGCTTGGCCCTGTTGTTGACTTTTCAGATGATGATGCTCATGCTTCTGTGACTCTGATCGTGGAGGCTATCTGCGGTGTGGGTGTATCCGCGGAGCAGAGGGTTAGACTCTTCCTCTTAGCCTTGGTGAGCAGAGTGATGGTCCCGAGTAGGAACAGTCGGGTGCACATCCGATTCCTGTCTGTTCTGAGGGACTTGAGAGTTGTATCGAGCTATAACTGGGGTGGCTTGGCATATAGCCACCTTTTGTATGAGATAACGCGGGCTTCCCGGACTGCGGTGGGGAGGGACCCGAGCATGGCTGCTCTGTGGAGTGTGCTTGAGGTATTTAAGACTCTTTGTACCTTGTACTTTGTACTTGTATGCTTGTATTTGAACTTGACTGATGTTTTGCTTGCTTCTTGAAAGATTTGGATATATGAGCACTTTCCGACTTTGGCGTCGGATCGTACTAGAGATGCGGTTTACCCGTATGCTGCCTCTTGGATAGGAGCGGTGCGCAGCAGTGTGCCTCTGGCGGCCTCTCGCAAACCTTGGAGAGTCCTACCTGTTGATGAGGTAATATTCTTGTACTGTTGTGCCCTCTTTGTATTTGTATTTGTGTTGTTGCCTGAGCTGTCTGTTTTGCAGGTGGTATGGCGTCCTTTTGCCAATGCGCTCATACCTGCCTCGTCTAATCGTGCCCATTTCTTGTCTGGGCGGCGGGTTTTGCTTCCAGGTGTGTATCGCCATATGTGGTACCTAGGAGAGAGAGTGTCCCCTCAACACCATTCGGGGGAGAGACTTATCCCCAAGGATCCACCAGGGTCCATGTTGGCGTTGTATGAAGAGCTGGCCTGGCTCTATGCGGAGGCTAGGGGCGATGCTGTTTGCCGCTCTTGGAGGGATTTTGTACATAGGAAGGGGAGCTATGATGACTTCCTGAGGAGGCTGGCTCCACCAGTACGCTTCGTACTGCCGGTGAGCTTTGAACCTTGTATTCTTGTATTCTTGTATTCTTGTATTCTTGTATTCTTGGATGATTGCATGATTGTATGATTGTATGATTGTATATAGGAGGAGGAGGTTGATCATGAGGACATTCCCCATGCTGATAGGATCCTCCTCTATGAGAACTCGGACAGGGAAGAGGTGGTGGAGACCATCCCTTTTGCTTCTCCTCCGCACTGGAAGTCATATGATGTTGTACCTTAGCATTATGCCGCTGTAAGTACTGTTGCATTTTCTGAAGCTGTTTGTAATCTTGTACTGGGGGATTGATCTTGGATTTTGTATGCAGGGGCCTCGGGCGAGAGTGCGTCGCTGATGCTCTTGCTTGATTCTTGGAAGAGGCAGTGTGCTAAGCTGACCCTAAAGTTTTCTAGCCGGGACAGAGAGGTGCCTTTCTTGATCTTGAAATTTGTATTCTGGAAATTTGAACTTGGACATTGACTCTTGAAATTGTATTTTGCATAGGAGCGCCGTCGAGACCGTAGAGGATCCATTGACAGAGAACGCCAGGCGGAGACGTCCTTGAGGCAGGAGGGGCCGAGCTTGGATCTGGGACAGGGGTCCGGTGCTGGTGCTCATCAGAGGCATTCTGATGCTGAGCGGGGTGCTTCCCCTTTTGTACATGTTGATCTCACCAGGCATTCATTTGGAGGTGTAGCGGTTCACGGCCCTTTGTTTCTTCCCCTGGTTACTATTTCAGAGTAAGTGGTCCTCAGCCCTGGGGTGCAGATTCCTAGGCTTACTATGCAGAGATGGAGAGGATGCGCCAGGCTCAGATGTTTGGGTCGTACCAGTATATGCCGATGCCGCCGCCGTATCAGTATTCCTCTCCTCAGCCGGGAGTTCATCCTACCTCTGGCACACTTCGTATCTCGGAGCAGGATCCTAGTACCCCTGGGACGGAGATGGATCAGGAGTTCGAGCGCCTCAGGAGGCGGAGCAGGGGCTAGGCACCTGCGGTTGATATCATTGTTGGTGACGACTCGGATTGACCCTACATGGTAGCGAGTTCCAGCTTGCCTGGGTTGATTTTGTATATGCTGTATTGTATTGTATGGATTGAAACTTGAATTTTTGTATGGTTGTATGGTTTTTTGAATTTGAATTGGTTTGAAGATTCGCTTTTTGTATGTTTGAATGTTTGGAATTGTGTGCTTTGTGTGTGCCTTGAAATATGTAGCTATATGCATGCATGATAATTTGCAAAAAATTTGAAAAAATTTGCCCCATTTTTTCGAGTGTATATACCCTCTATAAGCGCCCACTTTGACTGAGGTTTTTTGGTTAGGAAAAGTGCAAGTCAAAGTATATTCAACTTTTTCTATGCATATGCAGACTCGACTTAGGACGCCGATCTAGGATTAGGATGCTTGAAATTGATCTGAAATCTGCCCGAAGCGTTGATCCGGACTGCTTGAAGTTGCGCGGTTTGCGGCTTTGGAAACTTGAATAATGGAGGTTGTACTCTGCTGTCCGAAACACTAAAGAGTGTGTACTCGGAGTCATAAGAGAGAACGGTGGCCTCGTCCTTAGATGCAGGACCCTGCGCCTGGCGCAAGCTTGGCGCCTGGCGCTCGTGGGCTGTCGTGCAAGCCGACTCTTGTATAAATAGGGAGATTGTTGGATCATTTCTTGCATCAATCCTTCCCTTCTATCATTGCATACTGCTTCCTCTCGAAAAGAAAATATGGCTGTGTCCTTTGAGAGTGCCTTGAATTCGTGGCTCAGATCGCTAGGCAAATTGGAGAAAAGGGAGCTTGATGGCATGCATTTTGGGGTGCTCGTCTCTTTCCGGTTTGTAAAATTAGATTTGCACTTCATTCTTGCTGCTCTGGAGGCTTGGGACCCGAATCATCATGTCTTCCGTTTTCGAAATAATGAGGTATGTCCCCTCCCTGAGGAATTTAGTGCTATATTGGGGTGGCCCATCATGCTGCAGCCATGCATGCCCAGTGTTGAAGAACACTTTTTCTTGAGTTTTGAAAGGTATTTGGGCTTGAAGCCCCCACTTTTGAGTGTTGTTGTATATGGCAGAGGGGTGGATTTGTCCCTTTTTATGACCTACTTTGCTGGGCTTGATGTTCCCAAAGTATTCCCCTGAGAGCCTTGAGTTTTTGTATATTCGCTCCCTTTCTCTTTTCGAAACAGGGGTTTAGCAATGGTGATGCCTCCCTAATAGAAATTGTAGAGCAGTTTGCTAATGGTCGGGACCCAATGCCGCTTGTGATTGGCGAAACATTGATGGGCCTTGATATGCAGAAGTCGGATCCCTCTTCTTTGCCATCGGGAAGTCCGGTGTTACTCAAAGTAAGGATCTGGAGCTTTCTTGTATGTTGAATTTGCAATTGTATTTGAATTTTGAATGTTGAATTTTGAAATGTGCTTCTTGTATACCCCCCAAGGTTTGGCTAATGGAGAGGCTCATATTTGTGGCACCACCGGAGAACATGGTGAGCTATAATAGAAAGGGTTTCAATGTGGGACCCACGTTGTATGGCCGACTTTCATTGGATGAGTGGCGGTGTGCACTCTCTGGGGTTGAATCTTGTATAAGGTGGGTAGTTCCTTGGTGGGGAATTGCTACTATGAGATATGCCCCTGGTTCTACTGCTTTGAGGGTGCTAAGCCTCACAATGCTGGTCTTCTACTCGCCTGCTCGAGTGATGAGACAATATGGCTTGAAACAGGAGATCACGGACTGTACTGAAGAGAACCCGAAACCTGTTGTGCTGAATGCGAATCGGCTTGAAGTTTGGAGGTGGCATTGGGTTGCCAAACCATTCTTGAGTATCCAGTTCCCACCTGAGTCAGTTACTCTGTCTGCGGGGTATATTGTATGGATGAGAGGCCTAAGCCAGAGGGACATTTCTTTCTCCGGACCAGCTAGAGTCCGAGGTTCTAGAGCTAAACGTCCTGCATCAACTGACTATGAGGAAGGTGACGGGAGTGTGGCCCATCCGGTGCTTGACCGTTCGGAATCCAAAGGAGGTTCGTCGTCCTCCCGTCTTGGAAGGCTTGCAAGTTCCTTCTCCCGCCGCTTGGGCAAGGGGAAGATAGATGATTGATTGCGGGAGGAGCCAGGGGATAGTACTCAAGGTGCCAAGACTCGAGAGCATAGTCGCCCAACCCTAGATCTTTGTAGGCTAAATGTGTTTGGAATGTGTTTGTAATGTGTTTAGGAAGTGAAAAGGCTTTTGAACTTTGCTTCACTTGATCCTGACTTTGTATTTGGATTAGCTTTGAAGGCCTTAGGACCAAATAAAGAGTTATTGTGTTAAATTCCGCTTGAACATGCTTTGCTTTGAATTGGCACATTTGGAATAACAACAACAACAATTTTGAGTTTTTAATTTTGATTTGATTTGATTTTAAAGATGCCCTTAATTGAGGAAATTTTGAAATTTGGATAATTTGGTATTTACTACCTTAAAAATACACCACTTTTGTATTTACTACCTTATGAAATTTTTATTTTAAATTCCTACCTTAAAGTTCCAATTTTTATGTATTTACTACCATTTTACAGTTTTCTCAATTTAAAATTGAGATATCTATTTCGTTTCTTAATCATTTTAAGTGATTTAAAACTCATTATTCTCATTTATGTGTAAGGATTCCATATGTATCTTGCTTTTAACATTTTATAAAATGTAAAACTAATTAAATATTATTTGTAAAATTTTAAAATATTTAATGAATTATCAAACGAATTATTTTGAAATGTCGTTCACAATGAAATCCCTATAGAAAAAGGAAAATAATGAACTTTGAATCACTTTAAACGATTAAGAAACGAAAGAAATATCTTATTTTTAAAATGAAAAAACTGTAAATTGGTAGTAAATATATAAAAATTGAAAGTTTAAGGTAGTAATTTAAAATAAAAATTTCATAAGGTAGTAAATACAAAAATGGTGTATTTTTAAGTTAGTAAATACCAAAATTTCCTTGAAATTTTTTTGTATTAAAGTGGCCAGGCCTCGAAATGAGGTTGCCTACGTGTCCCGTTAGGGAATCAGGCCGGACGTAGTTCTGACTACCTTACAGGACATGAATTTGGATTCTTGAATTTGAACATGGAACTTAGACATAGAACTTCTTGAGTTGATCGAGGTTGGTCAGAGATCTGAATTCTGTTCCGTCGATGTCTGTTAGTTCGACTGCTCCCCCGGAGAGGATTTTCTTGACAATGTATGGGCCTGCCAAGTTGGGTTTGAATTTTCCCCTTGGGTCCATGGTGCTTTTGCGAAGGGCTTTCAGGACAAGCTCGCCTTCCTTGATGTTTCGGGTTCTGACCCTTTTGTTGAAATGTCTGGCCACTCGGCGCTGATAGACTTGTACATGGTGAGCGGCTTGAAGCCGTCGCTCATCGAGCATGACTAGTTCGTCATATCTGGCTTGTACCCATGCAGCTTCTGGGATTTTCCTTTCGAGGACTATCCTTAGAGAAGGTATCTCTAGCTCGATAGGTTGTACTGCTTCCATTCTATAGACTAATGAGAACGGAGTTACACCAGTTGAAGTGCGAATTGAAATTCGATATCCCCATAATGTGAAATGCAGCTTTTGGGGCCAGTCCTTGTAATTGGTAGTCATTTTCATGATGATGGTCTTGACATTCTTATTGGCTTCTTCGACTGCCCCATTAGTTTGTGGGCGATAAGGTGAAGAGCGATGATGTTGAATCTTGTACTCGGTGAATAGATCTTCACACTCTCCTTGAAAATGGGTTCCCTGGTCACTGATGAACTCATGAGGAACACCGTATCTGCATATGATGTTTTCTTGTATGAACTGGGCCACTTGCTTGGAACCCAATATTTTGAATGATCTGGCCTCGACCCATTTGGTGAAATAGTCGATGGCGACCAGTATGAACTCATGACCCCCGGTGCCTGTTGGAGTGACTTTGCCGATGACGTCGATACCCCAGGCTTAGAACGGCCACGGTGATGATTGAGAGTATAGTAGTGATGGAGGAATGTGCTTCAAATTCGCAAACTTTTGACATATAGGACATTTCTTGACAAAGAAGTAGCAGTCCCGTTCGAGGGTAGTCCAATAGTATCGTGCCCTAATAATCTTGAGGGCTAGCATTTTCCCATTCATGTGGGTGCCATAGACTCCAGCATGTATGTTGTCCATGACTCTTTGAGCTTCGTGCTTGTCAACACATCGGAGGTTAGGACCGCCAAGGGACCTTTTGTATAGAACGTCGCCTTCTATGACGAAATTGGCTGATTATAATCGTAGAGCCCTTTGATTTTTGCTTGAAAAGTGTGGGGGATACTCTGAATTTTGTAGATACCTTTGAATGTCTGTAAAACAAGGTTCATCTTCGTCTTTCTAAACGCTGTTAATAGCATGGACATATGCTGCTTCTTGACGTGTTTCAATTGTAAGTGGCATTTCAGTCATGCTGCTTGGAATGTTGATCATTGAAGCCAGTTTTGCCAGTGCATCGGCGAATGATTCTCCTCTCTCGGGAGGTATGTATAGCGAAGCTCTTCTATTTGTTCAGACAGCTGTTCGAGATAGGACTGGTATGGAGCTAAGCTCTCGCTTCTTACTTTCCATTTGCCGGAAATTTGATTGATGATTAGGTAGGAATCCCCGTACACTCGAAGTTTCTGGACGCCCATTGCTAAGGTGGCTTCCAGGCCCATGATGCATGCTTCATATTCTGCCGCATTGTTTGTGACGTTGAACTGTAGTTTTGCTGACATCGGAATGTGTGTGCCGTCTGGAGCTACTAGGATTACTCCAACACCACATCCGTTCTGGTTGGAAGCACCGTCAAAATGCATTGACCAACTGTCATCACTGGTCATTAAGATTTGCTCGTCGGGTAAGTCGTAACCTTCCTCTTCTGCCTCGACAGGACAGTCGGCTAGGAAATCTGAGACTGCTGAACCCTTGATAGACTTCTATGGAATGTATTTGAGGTCGAATTCTGCTAGCATGACCAACCATCTGGACAACCGCCCGTTGAGTGCTGGTTTTTTCGAATAGATACTTGATAGGATCCGCTTTGCTGATCACATGTATTGTATGGGAGAGCATGTAGTGCCGTAGTTCCTTTGTGGCCCAAACTAAGGCGTTGCTGAGTTTCTCGAGCTGAGTGTATTTGGTCTCGTACTCGATTAGCTTTTTGCTTATGTAGTATACGACGTTCTCTTTGCCTTCAATTTCCTGGGCAAGCATAGCCCCCACTCCTGAATCGGTTGTTGTGAGGTAGAGCTTGAGGGGAATCCCTGGCATGGCCGGCTTTAGTACTGGTGGGTTGGAAAGGTAGCTCTTGATTGTTTCGAATGCATGCTGACAGTCGTCATCCCACACCTTGGGCTCGCTTTTTCGGAGCTTTCGAAATAATGGTTCACAAATCATTGTGAGTCTTGAAATGAACCTGCTGATATATTGTAATCTGCCGAGAAAACCCCGAATTTCCTTTTCATTCGTTGGTGGTTGCATCTCGAGAATTGCTTTGATTTTTGAAGGGTCAGCCTCTATGCCTCGAGAGCTGATAACATGTCCGAGTAACTTGCCTGACGTTACCCCGAATGCACACATTTGAGGATTGAGCCTCATGTTGTATTGTCTGAGCCTGTTGAAAAACTTTCGAAGTACCGAGGTATGCTCGTGCCGTTCTTTGGATTTGACAATCATGTCGTCGACATATACCTCAATTTCCCTGTGAATCATATCGCCCATGATGGCTGTGGCTGTTCTTTGATAAGTTGCTCCTGCGTTCTTTAGTCCGAACGGCATAACTGTATAGCAATATGTACCCCACTTAGTGATGAAGGTTGTTTTCTCCATGTCTTCCTCTGCCATGGAAATCTGACTGTAGCCTGCATACCCGTCCATAAAAGAGAGTAAGGCGTGATTTGCGGTGTTGTCGACCAAGATGTCGATGTGAGGCAATGGAAAACCGTCTTTAGGGCCGGCCCTGTTAAGATCCCTGTAGTCCACACACATTCGTACTTTGCCATCTTTCTTTGGAACTGGGACGACATTTGCGATCCATTCTGGATATTTTGCTTCTCGAATAAACCCGGCCTCTAACTGCTTGGAGACCTCTTCTTGAATTTTGAGGGAAACATCCGGTTTCATGCGACGGAGTTTCTGCTTGATGGGTTTTGAACCTGGAATAAGGGGAATTGTATGCTGACCGATGTTTGGATCAACCCCTGGCATATCATGATAGGACCATGCGAAGACGTCTACATACTCTGAAAGTAGCTTGATAAGATCGTCCCGCTCTGCTTGAGAAAGAGTTAAACCAATCTGAACTAGTTTTGAGTCACCGCTGTTAGAAAGGTTGATTTTTTCTGTTTCCTCAATTATGGGCGTCCTATTTTCGTGATTTTCGATAGCTTTTAGAAATTCAAAGTCAGTTACTTGTGAAGCAAAGTTGTTTGGATTAGGATTGTGTTTTGAATTAGGACTCGGAGAGTAAGTAGAAATTGAAGTGTTATTGAAATCGGCAATCATTACATCGACTGTTTTGACTTGAAGCTCGGCCTTTAGAGGCTCTTGATTGTTGCAAGACTGATGCAAGACTCTAGTTCTAGACACTTAGACTCATTGCGAGACTCAGATCCAGACTCATCCTCAGACTAGGAGCCGCTCATCATAGATCCTTCGCCCACAGTAATCTTGAACATTTTGCCATTTGGAGCAGATATCTTGAGGGACTTTCTCCAAGTTGGTATTGAGGTTGGCTACGGTGGCCATGAGCTGAGTGGTTTGATCGACAGTGGCCATTTGAATTGATTCTTGAGAGGGACTTGAAGCTTGATTTGTAGAAGGTGAACTGGCTGCTCGTTCGATGCCGGCTATGAGGGAGGCTAGGGCTGATGGATTTCTTTTCAACCTTTCTCCTCTTCGGCGAACCCACAGGATCTTTGGACTCCTAGTTAGAACATACCAGACGATTTTAGAACTTGGACTTCCCGACACATGATATGATATGCATGCAATGAATGAGACCTAGACTTTGACTCTAAGTGCCACTCCGAAGATTCGGGATTTTGGATTTTGTACTTGTATTCGGGATTCGCAACCCGTTGGAAATGTTTGAGAGGAGCGTTCATTCTTTTGTGAAAGTTGGCTCTTGTACTAGAACTTGGAATGTCGAAAAAGAATACTTCGACCTATTGGAAATTGGACTTATTTGAAGGGAATTTCAACCCGCTCAAGAATTCGGAAATTGGACTCATACTAGGAAATTGAATTTTGTATTATTTCAAGGGAATTTCAACCCGTCAATATTTCAGGGGGATTTCAACCCATTGGACTTGGAGTATTTGAAGGGAATTTCAACCCGATTGAAAAGGGAATTGACTTTGTATTATTTCAAGGGAATTTCAACCCGTCAATATTTTAGGGGAGTTTCAACC
Source organism: Spinacia oleracea (assembly GCF_020520425.1). Lineage (NCBI taxonomy): Eukaryota > Viridiplantae > Streptophyta > Magnoliopsida > Caryophyllales > Amaranthaceae > Spinacia > Spinacia oleracea. The sequence continues at coordinate 19,746,328 of NC_079487.1, read as the reverse complement.
CATTGGATCTGGATTATTTGAAGGGAATTTCAACCCGCTCGAGAATTGGAATTTGTATTATTTCAGGGGAGTTTCAACCCGTTGGAAGATTGGACTTGTATTATTTTAGAGGAGATTCAACCCGTGGATAGAATTTGAACTTGTATTATTTCAGGGGATTTTCAACCCGTTGATAGAATATGGTATTTGAATTTGTATTATTTCTGGGGAGTTTTAACCCGTTGGAAATTTTTTGAATTTTGTATTGGGGAGCAATGGAGAGCAAGATTTCTTTGTAGGTTGAAGATGAATTTGGAATTTGAATTTGGCTTGAAATTTGAACTTTGAAATGGAAAGGACGCACTTTTGTATGGGGCTTTGTAAAATCCGGCATTATGTCGCCGTGGATTTGAAACATTGAATTTAGGAATTTCAAAGTCCGGCATTATGCCGCCGTGGACTTGGAATCTTGAAGTATAGGGCTTGAGGTTTGAATTGTAGAATAGAAAAGTCGGCATTACGACGGTATGAATTTTGAATTTGATCCTTGAAGCTTTGAGATTTGGAAGGTCGAGTTGGAAAGTTGGCATTATGCCGGTATGGGCTTGGACATTTGAACTTGAGACTTTGAGGTTGGAATTGGCAACTTGAGTTTGAGGTTTGAAGACTTGAATATTTGAAATAGGAAATCTAGCATGACGCCGTTGGATTTGAACTTGAAACTCGAAACTTGAAATTTGAACTAGCAAAATCCGGCATTATGGCGCTGTTGGATTTGAGGTTTTGAGTTTGGAAATGGAAATTTTGACTAGAAGATCCGGCATTATGGTGCCGTTGGATCGAGTATTGACTTGAAACTTGAGACTCGAAATTTGAACTAGAATGTCCGGCATTATGGCGCCGTTGGATTTGGATTTGAAAATTGAGGTTCTAGAAAATTCGGATTTGAACTTGAAACTTGAATTTTGGACTAGAAAATCCGGCATTATGACGCCGTTGGATTTGAACTTTGACTTGGAAACTTGAGGTTTGAATTTGAAATTTTGGATTGAATTTGAAACTTGAAATTCGGACTAGAAAATCCGGCATTATGACGCCGTTGGATTTGAATTTTGAAAACTTGGAATTTGGACTCGAAAATCCGGCATTATGACGCCGTTGGATTGAATTTTGAATTTGGCACTTGGAATTTGGACTTGAAAATCCGGCATTATGACACCGTTGGATTGAATTTTGAATTTGGCATTTGTGCGTGAGGCGTGTTTAAGGGTTTTGAATCAAATGGAGTGACACTCCTAAAGACCCTAAAATCGGCGATTTAGATGCATGAGGTTTGAATGATGCTCCTAGGGGTTTGGCTTCCTAGTTGGAGGCTAATTGGTTTTGGCAAGCTAGAACTCGAGGTTAGCCATTCACGCGTGCAAAGACGCCCACACAATACACAAGTAGCACGTTGTCACACTAGTCATGAATATGAATGCGACATGCAAAGTTCTCAACCTAAGGTCGGTCTAAGTTTTGTATGATGCAAGTGGTCGGCTTTGGGTGTCAAAAGGTACTTGGCTAAGAGACGGATCCGGCGACAAGCTGTCACATCCGCCTAAGGGAAGTGCGTGTCGGCAGACGGCCTCCATACTTGACATCGGGAATGTCAAGTAAATGCCAAGCTTCGGTAGGCGCGGAAATGGTCACACACTTTGGTCGGGAACCGTATGGAGAGTCACCATTTCGTTTCCCCCGGGGCTAGCCTGAATGTAGAACACATCCATTTGGGAAAAAGTAGTAATTAATTTTGCACAATATGGTTTTCGAAAAATGCATGAAATGCCTAGAAATTGAAATTGAAATCGTACTTGAATTTGTATTTGTAAAGCTCGTTTTTTGGCACTTGTTCACGAGGGTTGGGAGCGTCCTTCAAGATTCAAAAATAGACTAACTCCCAACACGAAAAGTTGAGCAAAAGTGGGCAACAAGCCACTGTGAGCCACTGTCCTGGATGCAGGCAGTGGCGTTGGGCGCAGGGGCTGCGCCTGGCGCCAGTGCTGGCATCCAGTACTGAAGCAGATCAGTGGCTTGTTGCTCGAAATCTGCCCGCATTATCGAATTGAAATTAGTAGTTTCCCCAGTGGAGTCGCCAGAATTGTAGGGGTTTTTTTTGTGTTGCAAAAAAACTTGTTTCCCGTTCTTTAGAACACCGTAGAATTTTTGTACGTCAAAGGAGTCGCCACCAAACATTTTTTGAAGTCTCGTTTGGAAAGACTGCAAGTGACTCTGGATAAGGCCTTGAATCCTTGAAACGGATGGGTGAGATCCGGGCACGGGAACAAAATGCTTATTCGGCGAGCTTTAGAAATATTCAAGTACGTTGGCACAACATTGTTTTCGAAAATAAACCCTAGATTAGACTATGTGGGTTTGCATTTAGAGCAAATTGAATCTCTAATTGTATGGTGGTCACTTTGCTTTAAAGATTGATTTAAGGAACCTAAGGCCGGTTTGTCCAAAAATATCTTTATTAGGCGTGATGTAACCTTTGTATTTTGTTTTATTTAGCATGTTGGTGATGAAAGCGATAAAGCAAATAAAGCAACATCACAATACTAAATAAAGTGCGGAATTAGTAAATACAAGACCACCTAGAAAAGGACTAGGGAGTAGGTCCACATTGCCTAGAAATGGACTAGGCAAGTAAAGATGCGGAATTGAAAGTGCCGTATTGAAATTGCGGTATTGAAATTGTGGTATTGAAATTGCGGTATTGAAAGTGCGATATTGAAAGTGCGATATTGAAATTGCGGTATTGAAAGGTGCGATATTGAAATTGCAATATTGAAAGGTCGATAATCGAAATTTGTACTTGGGCACATGAGATTCGAACGCCAAGTGGCTCCTTAAAAATAAGTTCGCCCAACACGAATTCAAAGCCAAAAATCTCAACTTGGGAGAGGTTGCTCAACCCAAATATCCTAGATTTTGCATGTTAAACTTGAACTTGAAAGCTTGAATATGAATTTTTGAACTTGAAATAATTAAAACTTGAACATGAAATAATCCTAGTTTAGGGAAATAACTATGAATAACCCTAAACATGGTAAGATCTTGAAAATTGAAAACTTGAACTTGTATATTGAAAATGGAGTTTTGAATCTCAAAAGACTAAACCATTAAAGGTTAAAAGGTGTTATCTTTGATTACCCCATGTTTGATGGTGATTCTAGTCCAAGTGGTGATTGTAAACAACTTGGACATCCATGAATCTTTGAAAATTGTATTTTGTATTTTGGAAAAGTTTGTATTTTTGGAAAAGATGTATGATTGTTGCAAGTGGTGTTTTTGAATGATTGAATGTATTTTTGGAAAACATGTGTGATTGTATGTGTTTTTGAGGAGTTTTTGAGTTGTATTTTGAGGCGTAATGTCGAAGTTACGACGTTGTATTGTTGTTCTCCTCCTCATTATGCTGAAAATGATCGGGGTATTTATAGAAGGAATGGGTGCAAGGCACCAGCACACGTCAGCGCAGGGCGCTGGACCAGCGCTGAGCGCTGGTGACGTGGCTTGAATGCCGCCAAAGCAAGGACGGGGAATCGTCCTTGTTTCGTCTTGTAGTGTTGTACCTGTTGTACGAATAGTACTAGGTTTGGTGTTTTGTATTTTCTTGGAGGTTAAGGCATCATTTTAGCGTCTAAAAACAAGCCTTTCTCGGGTTTTGAATTCCGGTTTTACGGGACGGGGCCCGGCATGCTCGGTTTTGTGGGTCGGCGCCTGAATTTGATTTGCCTTATATGATTTTGAGTGGAAAAGGCCTAGTAAAACCAATGGGATGGTCTACTTGATGAGTTTGTACTTGGATTTTGAAATTGAATTTGGAAAGTTGTATTTTGTACCGAGAACCGAAAGGGGAACGGTCTCGGGGGTTGGATTTTGGATCTTGAATTTTGGAAGCATTCTTAGCAATTGGGATTTCCGCCTGGAGTTATTCCGATCACCTAACAAGGATAATGGTATCATCATCATCCCAAAGGGGAGACACAAATTAGGTGTCTACAGTAACATAAATGATGTTTCTAGTAATACTTGGAACATGGAAACATTCTTCAAGCTCCAAAACTAGCCCAGAGGGCAACGGCATATAATAAGTGCCCATGGATAATGCAACAATCCTTGCTTCATATCCAAGAAGTTGAAAAAGCAAGTTTACAGTCTATAACAAAAATACCCGAAGATGGAACTGTAATTCCGTTCTTCTGATCTTCCTTAAGCTTGGGGTATTCTCTTCTGTATGGACAATTCCATCCCAGTAGAGACGGCTTGATGTTGATTTTTCCTACTTTTGTCTTCCTTTTGGGAACTGAGTCAACATTGCCCTTGGACTTTCCACCTTTATTGAAAGGCCTCCCTTTAGCCTCGAGTAAATCTTTGGCTTCACAGTCGAGTACTATTTTAACATTTTTGGCAAGCCGAATAAACTCACCAATTGTTTCTTGTCTTGGTTTACTCATAAAGAATAACTTGAAAGGGTTAAATCCATTATGAAGTGAGTTGAGTAAGACAGAGACAACCATCCTTTCGCTTATTGGTGAACCTATCAGACTCAAGTGTTCAAACAATGATAACATGTAGTTCACATGATCTCTAAGGGGTTTACCAACTCTTTGCCTAGAGCGAAGGATTCGAGCATGTGTTTGTTGGACTTCCAACCTCAAACATCTATTCCGGAGATCAACCTTCGGTCCTTTCATTGATTGAATCAATTTATGGACATTCAGGTCTCTTTCTTCCGTGCTTCCACGACAGATATCCCTTAGATGCCCGAGAAGTATATGTGGTTCGTAGGCTACAAACCTTCTATGTCAATCACTAGGGATGTTGCTCAACATGAGACTCATGACCCTTTAGAGATCTGCTTCCCAGGCGGCATGTCTTTCAGGAGTCATGTCTCTTGCATAATAGCTTGGCATGGGATAGAATAGTGCATACTCAATTCCATTGAGTTTTAGCACATAAATTAGTTTCCCTTCCCATTGAAATTTTTTTGTTAGGATCAACATGACCATAAGTTCAGAACCATTGATGATGTTTTGATTGTTGTTAGCCATAGTGATAACTACAATTGAAAAGAATAAACAAATAAATAACCATTCATACATGCTCTTAATAAATTTATATTCAAGCAAACATGCATAATTCAAAATTTATTAAGAATTTTATTCAAGTTTATGTGTTCCGTCAGGTGTGAATAAAATGAATCCAAGATCCTCAATATCATTAAAGAATTAAGCACGCTATGTATTTGACTTAATTCTAAAATATTTTAGGTAAGATAATCCGTTACTAATGGTCTATAAACTACTCTTGGTTGATAGACACGTCTAAGAACTTATTAGGAAAATCAATCCTATTTGCCACGACATAAAAAGATTCCTTACTTATATTGTCGAGTTCAACCAAAATCGACATGTACTCACAACTAATGTGTACCTTACACCTTTGAAATCAATAAGTAACACCTTACTATACATGGCGGAAAACTATTACTAGTTGATTTAAAGGTGAGAATAAGTGTTACTCTATTTTGCTGTTCGGAACTTAAGGCTCTTACTATGTTGGTTAGATTTTAAGTGAACTAAAATCAACAATCAAGCCATAATCTCATGCATAAAATCAAGACATCTTTAAAGCAATAAATATCTTACAACATGCATAAGACATCTTTAAAGAAATAAATATCTTAAAACATGCATATCTTAAAACATGCATAATATTTAAACTAGCTAGTATGGTCCGACTTCATCTTGAAACTTCAACTTCAAACTCCGTCTTGAAAATTGATTGGAAACTCTGTTTTTGAATTTCACCATGGGAGGCGCCATTTTCATCAAATATCTTGCAATAATTAAACTAATTACAACAAATTGATGGTACACATACCATATTTAAATAAAAACTATGGTGCATTAGACCATATTTTACATTCAAAATTAATGGTACGCAGACCATATTTTCTATCCTATCTTGGCCATACTAGTCACTTACCGCAACCTACAAAATAATATATTGTCAATATACCATTCACCTATTCATTTATCAATGAATGGCCCACTTAGCAAGTTAGCTGAAAATATGCATCACATAAATATTTGCAACAACTAATTAAGGCTCAAGAATCTACCAATTATTTGACCTTATTAGTTCTAATCAAGTTGTTAACCTTAAAGGAATAAGGACCTAATCAAGAGTTAATCGAATATGAATAAAATGCTCCCACTCAAACCATAAGTTATGTGCTTTACTAATTTTTAAACATAAAAATGATTTTCCAAGTCCAATAAAAAAACACGTATTTAATTAAAATTTTAAAGCTCATATAAAATTTCTTTAATTGACTTTATTTCATTTTTATTTAATTAAACAAATTAATTAAAATTTATTCAAGGTTTTGATTTTATTAAACAATTAGTATAACATTAATTATAATAATTAAACTATTAAAATTAAAATCCTCGAAAAAATTATAAGCACGAAATAAGATTAATTAAACTCTTGACTTAGCTGAAAATCAAATTTGCACAAACGTGTGTATATCGGCCAAGGCAAGGTATATGTGCTCGGCCAATGCCTCGCCAAGGCATAGTAGAAGCTGCAACAACACATGGGCCGCATGCGCGCATGGCCAAGGTTGTTGGGCCTTGCCATCGTACAAAGCGCCTATGCGCCTGCCTCGCTTGGCTTGTCGCCAGCGTTGGCTGGGCGGGGATGCTTGGCGTTATGTTCACACAAGCTCCCTTTCTTAGCGTGCCTCCAGTCTATACCCCTATCTCCCCTGCTTCCCCGCATCGCCTACGGTCTCACACACGCACTGGCGCGCACACACACACACAACATGCTAGCAAGCTCGTTGCCTGTGCGCGTGCTCCAGCAATGCCCTGCACGTGCATGGGCGCTGGGCGCAGCACGAGCTCCCTTGCTTGTATGTTGTGCGCCCACACCAAGCAGCAGCACCCGAGGGTGGTTCGTACTTCGGTCTCATGATATTTTTTGAACGTTTTATATAATCAACATTTTATAATTTAAAACTTTATGACAAATTAATAATTCATATTAATTTCAAAAAATATTTAGGCGGAAAATAGAATTTTTTTTTTATTTAAACAATTTCCGATTACATGAATTCAAGGGATTAAAATTTAGGTCCATAAAATTATAAAGATCCAAAATTTAACTAAATTTAAGTGGTATTTAATCATAGGATCCTAATTAAATTATCAATTAATTATGAGAAATATATCAAATCAAATTCCAAATTATTTGAAAATTCAATGAATTAATTATAATTACAAATTAGGTTGCATAATTAACGAATTTAATCCTTAAAATTCTTAAACATATGCAGTAAGTCAATTATTAGTTCAAGATTTACATACAAGATTCGCAAAAATTTAATTTAACATCATAAAAATTACAAAATTTGCATCCGAAAAAATAAAACCTCTGAAAAGTCACGGTTAGGCTTCGAATTTGGGAATTCCGGCTTCAGTCGAAAAGAGTGTTTTTGTCAAATTATAAAACGTCGTTTACATTTGGAATACACTATAAAAACATAAGATTCCGATCATTATTGACAAAACTGCCGAAAATCCTGCGAACATATAATGAAATAATCGCATGAATTTGCAATTAATTACACCAAATTAATTCACCCCTTTAATTCTTTGCAAATTTATAAAATTTAATCCATGTTCATGAAAATTGATTATGCAATTAATTAGAGGCTCATGATACAACTGTAAGGTTATGAACAATCTAATCTTGGGAAAGAACCATGAATCCACAATCCAAATTAATTGTCATGTAATCCATTAGCATAATTTAGTATACATACTATGTGATGTTGCCTTCCCTAGATGCTCCCAAACCTAACAAGAACAAGTACAGAGCTCCAAATGTCGCCCCTCCGTAGATAGTCCATAACACGTTCAGATCCGCCTTAGGTTCAACCAACTAGGATATTGTCTAAGGTATTATGCACTTGGAAACTCATTTTATGTGATATGAAAAAATATACAAGTTCTGTATTGTTATGTGTATATAAATTTATGATCATGGATCACATATATATTGGGAGATAGAATACTCATATCCTACTAGAACTAGATTTACTAAAAACCCTTTGAATTAGGATTTAAGTCAATCTCAAATTCTTAGTCTATTAGGAACATCCAATACTTAAGTTTTAGGATTATCATAAAGTACTAAGTCAAGTAGGATAAGGAACACGGATAGCTTGTGCCGTAAGCTACTTGCCGCGCAAGTAACCTTGGCGCCCAAGTTGCCACGCTGCCACGCTGCCCATGCTCGTTGCTGCCTTAGCGCGTGTGTTGCCTTGCTGCGCGCTACCTTGCTATGAAAGCCAAGGCTCGCATACCACGTCGGGCGTTGGGCCTGGCGCTGGCGCTGTGCCTTGTGCTTGGCGTTGGCGTTGGGCCTTGTGCTCGGCGCTGGTGTTGGGCCTTGTGCCTAGTGCTGGCTTGACGTGCCTCATGGGCTTGCTCGTCGAGCGATGGTCTGGCCCGCTTTCCGGTCTATCGCTCGTCGTGCTTCCAAATCGTTTTTCGATTCCAGAATTCATTTCCGATTCAAACAATTTTTACGTTTTCGATAATATTTCTTATTCGGACAATTTTTCCAACCTCGACAATATTTTCGATTTAAGTAATATTTCCGTTTCCGGCAATATTTCCGATTCCAGTAATATTTCTATTTCAGTTAATATTTTCTGAAACATACCATATTTATGTTTCCAATAATATCTCCGACTTCGATAAGATTTATATTTCCGTTATGAACCATATTTTCGTTTCCGGCAATATCTTCATTTCCGAAAAATATTCTTTATTTGCCTTTTGATAATTTTAGCTCCCACTGGAACTAACATCCATCATTTTTTAATGTCCAAAATCATAATATTTACTGAATAATAAATTCACCTAAATACTTGATTCGTTCATGTACTATTTGTGTGACCCTATGCGTTCAATCAAGAGTAAGTTGTAGCATTAATATTATTAATTCCACTGGAACTGGAGAAGCCTCTAGCTAGGCATTCAGATAACTTGATCTCACTGAATAATTAACTTGTTTATTTAATACTTAACCTCATTTATTAGACTTAGTATAAATGCTTTAAATGCATACTTGGACCAAGGAAATTATTTCCCTCAAAGCATTATATATATAGAATATGAGAAATAGAAAATTCAAAATGAAAGAAGAACAAATTAGGAGAAATAAGAAATTCTTATAGTGTGCATAATGAGAACTATGCACTTGTTTTTTTTTTGTTCTTTATTTTTTCATAACATATGTTCATTTGTTATAACAGTCTTGAAAAAGAAAAGAAGAAATTGCGACATCAACAGAAGGTGGAAGAACTTCTAAATAAGTTTATAGAATAGGAGAGGAAGTTGCAAGAACAAAACATAAGTATGATGAAACAAAAGCAGAATGATGAAAAACCTTTGGATGATGAAGTAACAAAGAATCCTGTGGAAGTTCCTGAGAATCAAAAAGGAAAGGAGAAACCTGAAACAGAGCGCAACATAACAAATGAAGCTGGAGGAAGAACAGAAGAAGAGGTAAAAGTTCCTGAGAAGCAGGTTGAACCTGAAAAGAAAGAAGAAGATGATGAAAGAAACATGGCAAGAGAAGTCGAGTATCAACCTGAATAACTGAAACCAAACGAAAGAAAAAGAAAGTTAACTTTTACAGTGAGGTCTATTTTGTATTTACTTGTACCTTTTTATTTTCATTATAGTCATTCTTTTGGATTCTTAACCAGAGTGAGGTGGAATTACAGAAGGAGAAGAAGAAGAAGAAGAAGAAGAAGAAGAAGAAGAAAGGACATTAAAGAAAACTATACCTAATAGGAAAAGAACAAGGTAACTTTTGTATGAATAAATTATGTTCCTTCAGTTTTCTATTATGTTCTTTTCTTTTCTGTTTTTGTTAACAGATCACAAATGTTGAATGAAGAATTCCCTGGTCTTATTAAAGAAGTGAAGGAGGAATTTGAAGCTGTAGAGAGGAAGAAGGTCGCTTTCGCTACGATGAAAAAGTTGAAGAAGAAGAAAAACCTACCCCAGTTTGTAAGAACGGGAAAGAAATTTCTTTGAAAAATACCACTGCCTCAACTAAGGTAAACTTCAAATATCTTTTCTCTCTTTGTATATTCCTTACTTTCCTACATGTTCTTTTATAATATAAATAGAGATCATTGGTGTGTTTTTATAAGAATATATGTTATTTTGTTTCCCATTATTGTTCTTAATTTACACCCTCGTTTATGTTATTTTTTCTTATGTTCATTGTTCCTTGCGTGGTGACAAAAAAAATCAGATAGTTATTTTTTCTGATTATGAAGACGAGGAAACTAAAGAAGAAGTTGAAGAAGAGAGTTTCCCTGTTATGAAGAAGGGAAAAGACATGGCTTATGTGTTCTTTTATGATTATGTAATGTTCTTTTACACCCTAACTATGTTCCTTTTTCTTTCTATGATTGTTCGTTTGTTCAGAGAGGTGATAAAGGCAAAGAAATAGTGCTTTCTAATGATTACATGCAAGAATCAGATGAGGGGGGAGAATATGAAGAGGAAAAAGAAGTGGTTGTTATTTCTAGCCCGAAGGTACATGAGAGCAAACTGAATATGAGGTAAACCCCACACGTGATGATGCGCTTGTTAAAAAGAATTTCATCTGATGCAGGGATTTAGGGTTTGGTTCTTTTCTCAACCTAGACATCCCCAAAATGAAAACCCATTCCCTTACGAGTTGATGGGTAATTTCAACTCGTCAAACCGGTCTCTACAACTAGCAAAATCTGCTATTTCCATTACCATAGAGGATGTATTCCTAGTTTATGGTATACCTATTGGAGGAGCCCCGATTGTGGAATGGTTAGATGAAGAAGATTCGGAAGTCGTGAGAGTGTTTTCAGAATTTTGGGCGTATTGGAATGCCAAACCTGGATGCTCAAAATTCAGGACAATGATAAAGAAGTTGATCAAAAGGAGCACTTCAGTTGATGATAACTAAAAGAGATAATTTCTAGTGGTTACAGTTAACACCTGCATTAAATCCACTACCAAAATATCAGTACACTTCAAAATTCTTTTGTTTATGGTTGATGCTCTTTTGTTTGCTTGTGTTGTTATTTTGTTTTCTATTTCTGTTGTTTTGATTTTTCTGTGTGTTCTATTATGTAATTTCCTCTTATTTATGGTCTATTTTGCCTTCAGCTTTATTATGATTCTAGTTGTGTTCTTTTTTGTTGAAATTACTGTTCTTTTCTCCTGTTTGGTTTTTTCTTTGAATATCATTGTTCGTTAATCTCCCTTTAATGTTCCTTTCTTTTCTGTTGAATGTTTTATTTTCTTACTATTAAGTAATAAAATAAATGTCTTTTCTTTTCTGTTTTTCTGTTTTCAAAGCCAAACTTCATATTCCTTGCTAGCATTGTTAATTTGGACGAAGTTCAGAATTTGAATTGGTGCCAGTATGCCTATACTAGCCTGCTTACGGCAGCTAAGTACTGAAATTTGGACATAAGCAAATGGTTTGTTGGTCCACTACCATTCTTAATGGTAAATTTTAATCATTAAGCTAGCATTTGCCCTTTTCTATAAATTACTCCATGTTCTGTTTTTATCTAAATACCAAAAAATATGTTGTTTTTCCTAAATTAGGTATGATATTTTGATCGGGTTTAGATTATGGAAGAATATCATGCTAGGAACTTCCCCCTTATTTCTTGATGGATAAGAAAAATGATAAGCCATAGAGTAAAGAATAATAATGCTGCGGGTTTTGGACATGGAGTTGTTCTCAACAGAATTGAAGGTCCACCTGAGCTAGAGCTGTATAGGGAAGAGATTCGGCTTCTACATCAACAACAAGCACTTGTTCAACAACAACAACAACAACAACAACAACAACAACAACAACAACAACAACAATAACCACTTCTTCTTGAAGAACCACAACCACAACCACAACCACTTCTTCTTGAAGAACCACAACCACAACCACATCAACAACAACCACAACCACATCCACAACAAAAGCCACCACAACAATAATAGCCACAACAACAGCAGCAACAACAACAACAACAACAACAACAACAACAACAACAACAACAACAACAATACGGTCATGCGGTGCTCGACTGGTTTAATAGTGATGTGATTGGAACACATCCGGAGTCTTATGTGATTCAACTGGATAATGACCAGGAAAATCAGCAGGAACAGGCGCAATCCTACACCGCTCAAGAAGACAAAAAACCTTCAACAATTGAGGTAACAATACAATTCACATAAAATACACATTACATTTAAATTTTGACTGTTTTTTTCCCCATGTTCGTTTTCATATGACCGATGTTCTATTAATTCTTTCAAATGTACTTTGTATGTAATTGTTCTTTCCTCCATATAGTTTGATGATTTTTTAATCTATGCTCTTTTTCCTTATGTCTAATGTTCTTTTTTAATTGTAAAATGGTTTTTTTTGCTATCTGTTTAATTAAGGACTGTTTTCTTTCAATGTTCTTTTTCCTTCTACTAATATTTTGTTAATTCTTTAAGATGTTCTTTATATGAGACTGTTCATTCCTCCTTATAATTTGATGTTCTTATGTTTTTTCCATGTTCTTTTGCCTTCTTAGTAAATGCACTTTTGTTTCACTGTTCATTTTTCTTATATTGACGTTCTTTTATTCTCTTCTGCATGTTATTTTGTTTTGCTTGAATGTTCTTTTTTTTTATTCAGTTTTTAAATATTGTTTCTTATTGTTTGTTATTGTTAAACAGAAATTTCACGAAGAGTTCATTAAAACCACTGCTGAATTAAGTAGTGTCATGAACAAGTTCGACAACCTCTTGTCGTTGTCCAAAAAGTTCTTTGACATTACAAATGATGTTAAACAAAGACTGCCATTAAATATGCCGGAGATGTGATCAAAATGCTCTGGAACTGAAATTCCAGTCAATTTTGGGAAGGGAAAGTCTATACTGGAGGAGCCAGAGGGAAGGGATACAGATGAGATTGGTTCAATCCTCAATCAAGACAAATAATTTTTTAACTCGGACTACTTCTCAATTTTATTTGATGAAGCAGTACGGAAGGCAATAATAGAAAAAAAGGAAAGGAAAAAGAAGAATTTGAGGAAGCTCCATTGGAATTTCCTCCATTTCTCACACCTCCCACTTTCCCCTCCCAGTCTGTTCTATTAAGAGAATTGAGCTTGCGGCTTGGAATGGCTTCCACTTCAAAACCTCCTCCGACACAGGACTTTGAATAGGAAATGAATTTGGAAACCATCTTGGCGAACAAAGCTTTTATTGAAGGAGATTTTGAGACTCTTTATGGGGAGAAGGAAGATGCTTTTGACAAACAACCGCCACCTGCAGAAAAAACTGAGTATGCGTTCTTTTAAACAGAGTCCCAATACACATGCATAATAAAATGTGACTATTTTCTTGCATTATTAAGAGTGTTCTTTTATAAACAATGCATTGTTTTTTCTTTTTTCCTATTTGTTTTTTTTATTATTGTCTGCCTTGATAAAAATATTTATGTGTTCTTTTTGAACATTATTTGTTCCTATTATCTAATTCATTATGTTCCTTTCTATCTTTATTGTTCTTCAGCAGTATGTCCTTGTTCTTTTAATGCAACTTATGTCTGTTAAGATGATTGTTTGTTCTTTTAATGTACCTAATTGTGTTATTTTCCCTGCTCAAATATTCTTTACTGTGTTACGTTCTTCACAGAGTACGTGAAAGTGTAAGTTATGATTTTGATGATTTGACAAAAACCCCTGTAGAAGGTTCCCCAAAGATTCCAATGCCAAAACCTGAAGAAGCCGAGTGTAAGACTCTAACAACTCCTGAATCGTCGCAGATTGATATTATAACTCCATTTGTGTTCCCGAAGTAATACTACTGCTTTTTAATGCATAATTCCTTATGTTATTTTAATATTAAGATATTATTAGGAGTTTTTTTTGTTTTTTTTTCAAATTATAATTATTCATAACCCTTAGTAAAATGTTCTTTTCTTTCCAATATTTTGTTCTTTTTATTCTTACTAGGTGTTCTTTTTCTTCCATCAGAAGTTCTTTTTTTTTATAATGTGTTCTTTTTCTTAAGTGATGAAGAGGATCCAGAAATGGTACAAGTACCTGAAATTATAAAGAGAATCGGGAATGTTTCTATCGAGTTACGGTCACCATTCTTAATTAAGTATTCACACTTACATTTTTCTGAAGAGGAAAAGGACATGCGATGGTTACTTGATTACGCATTTGAAGAGGGTACACTAACGTAAGAATTTTTGATACTATTGCAAGTATTTCAATGTAGATGTTCTCTTTATACTCTTTAGTGTTCTTATGATGATATGATTTTCATTCTTAAAATAGTCAAGGGTTGTTCAATGATGATTGTAATTTAATTACCAGATCTGAATTTCAATCCCTAGGTACAATTTTTTTCCTAAAATTTTAATTGTTCTTTTTCATCATATTGGTGTTCCTTTAACTTACATCTTTGTTGGTTTTCTTTTACAACAACTCCGGGTGTCTGGATGTTGAATAATGTGATTGACACTTTTGCAAGAATTCTGAATAATGATCCAGAACAATGCCTCAAGACTAACATGAAATTCTATTTATCAACAATTCCTTTCGTAAATTTTAAGAAAACAAAATTTTCATTATTCGTATTTCTTCATTTATTATTTTATACTAGTATATACTTAAAATTATTTTCTCTATGAAGAACTTCCTCTGCCAGAATGACCCAACATTGGATCTCAAGATAGCCAAGCAATCGAGGAGAAGCGGTTGGAGAATTTTATTGCAAGTACAACGCAAGAGTATAGAGTTGCTGGTGTTCAGTCTCGGAGGGGAAACTGGTAAAACTGAAAAATAATGTTCTTTTCTTTTTTATCAAATGTTCGTTTTTCTTTGTCTAATGTTCTTCTCTTTTCATGTAGTTGTTTTTTCCGGTGTGGTCTGGTGAACATTTCTATTTGATTGTCATCAACCAGAAGGCAAAAAATGTTGAGATCATTGACAATCTCAATTTACCAGAAGGAATATCATATGAGTCGAAATATCACTTATTTGTAGCGAGAACTGTAAGTCTATTTGCGTAATTTCATCTTATATATGTTATTTTCTACATCTGATATTTTCTTTTTTACTGTTTGTTCTTCTACTAAGTTTTTTGTTCTTTTTGCTTTCGAATCCGTTCAGTTTGAAGCATGGATGACATTTTTCAGCACAAGAGGGTCATCCACTAAGGAAGCCAAAAATTTTGCAGTATCAAAAGGTGTTGCTTGAGATGCCATGGAAAAATAGAACAAACAAGGTTGATTGTCGGATTTATGTAATGAGGCATATATATGGATACCTACAAAGGCAAGCCTATTTGGGAATATGGCTTTAAAAATACAGATGAAGATTTAAGTAATTCCTGAATTTATATACTTATGTAATTTCTTAAGATGTTATTTTAATAACGCACTATTATTTGTTTTCAGAAAGAATTTCTTTGCTAGCTAAGGACGGGTGTGCCGGTGAAATTTTATCTTCCCCTATGAAAAAAAAAGCATGAGATAATGTATCAGGCATTGAAGAGAGAAAATCAAGTAGAATAGAGTGGTTGTTATTCATGAAGGCAGAAAACAATGCAGGGAAATAGTTATATTAGATGGAAGTATTCTTTTTAAAAGAATGAGTTATTTTGTTGATACCAGTGTTGTTCTTTTGAAGTTGTACTTTGTTCTTTTAAACTTGTGGTTGGTTCTTTGATAAACAATTAGGTGTTCTACTAATTGCACATATGATTCCCGTGAATATCAGGGTGTAGTTAGTTTGGGTTATTTAATAAAGATATTTCAATTAGATATATAACGTTTGACTTCTACTGATTTTATGTCAAGTTAATTAAACGTTTTGAAGCATGTTTTTTTCACAGTTGAAGCATGTTCCTTTTCACTCTTGAAGCATGTTCTTGTATTTCAAAAATGTTTTTTTGGGTTTATATTTTGTTCTTTCAAAAAAATTTAGAATTTCAATATTAATTGGGTAACATATTCTAGGTTATACCACATTTTGTAATATTGTTGAACAAAAAGTAAAACGACAATAAACACTATACATATTATACAATTTAAAATCTACATTTCAAAATGTTGATTGACCTAGACATCGGTAGCACGTAATAAAGCTATACATATTATGCACTTGAAAATCAACATTCGAAGATGTTGATTAAGCCAAACACGAGCAACACGTAAAAATCTAAGTAAAAAAATAAAAGAAAATTGATGAGAATCCAAAAAACATAAAATGACATAAAAAGAACACATTGAAAACAAAAATATTACCAATCGTGAAATGAATCTACAAAGGATGTATATATAATCCAAAATAACCATCTGGAAAAAAAAGCTTTCAAACTGTGAATTTGAAGATGTAGGATGAACCAAAACACCACCAACAGGTAAGATTAAGATACGCTAGAAAAGAACAAAAGAAGACAATAAGGGATAAAAAGAACATTATGAGGAAGAAAAAAGAACATATCAAGTTAAATAGTACAAGATAAACTGAATGAAAAAACACAAAAACTAACATATTGTAGGACATAAAAAGAACAATGATGTACAAAAGAACAAAGTAAAGGAATAAAACAAAAAAATATTATTAAAAAAACAGTTTACCTGATTAGCAGACTGGGTTTCCTCTCTCAAATTATCAACATGTCTTTGTTCTCTTGTTCCAAACTTTCAGTTTATTGCGTTGCTTCTCAACAATTTCTTTCGACCTAAGATTCCTCTCGTTAGTCTTTTCGGTCCCTTTCTTACTCTTCTTTTTTCTCTTTGGTAGATTATTAATCACTATTATAATGACTTTTTCAACAATAGGTTCTACAATTTCCTGACAATCTAGATCTGTTGAAGGCTCAACAACATCAAGTATAGTTTCATTCCGCACAAAATTGTTTGATGAATCACCAGCCCCTTCAACACCACTTATGTGCTCCTTTACTTTAGTTGACATATCCAAAATGTTAGGTTATGATACATATGACAATTCATAAATCATGCGGAAAAACCATAAACCCAGGAATACATATTATTTACACATAATCATTTAGCATAGAATAGATGCATACTCTTTGTTGCGTGCCTTCCCTAGCTGCGCCCGAACCGAACAAGAACAAGTCTTTAGGACTCCAAGTGTCGTCCCTCCGTAGATAGTCCACAGCACGTCCGGATCCGCCTTAAGATTGACCAACTAGAATCGCCCTTAAGGTACTAGAAATTTTCGGCAATTTGAGCAAGATGTGTGTTTGAATTTTCTCTCAAAAACTCACTTTGAATACTTTGAAACTTGTGTTATAAATTGTGAGCCCTAGCCTCATATTTATAGCGGTATGGAAAGGGAATCGAAATCCTATTCAGATACAAATTAATCAAACCTAGAATCCTACAAGAACTCTAATTTAATTAATTTATCAATTAGAATTAGGAATTTAATCATTAACCGAACTCTGCATGTTTTAGGAAACGTGCACGAACACAAACACTTGCACACACACGCACGACAGCCACGATGGGCCTCATGCGTGCGCGCGAGCAGCAGCCCACTCAGCGCCCGCGCGCGCTGCGCGCTGCGCGCGCTGTGCGCGCTGTGCGCTGCGCGTGCTGTGCGCGCTGTGCGCGCTGCGCGCTGTGCGCAGCCTGCTGGGCCTGGCCTTGCTGTTTGTGCGGCGCGCTTGGCTTGCTGGGCGATGGCCTGGCTTCGTGCTGGGCCTCGTCCGGCAGGCCTCGTCCGATGCTTATTCGTACGATGCGCTTCCGATTAAATTTTTCGATTCCGGAATTCATTTCCGATACGAACAATATTTAATATTTCCGATTCCGGAATTAATTTCCGTTTCGAACAAATATTTAATATTTCCGTTTCCGGAATTATTTTCCGATTCCGGTAATATTTCCGATTCTGACAATATTTCCGTTTCCGGCAATATTTCCGATTCTGGCAATATTTCCATTTCCGATAATATTTTCCGATACGTACCATGTTTCCGTTTCCGGCAACATCTACGACTTGGATAATATTTATATTTCCGATACGATCCATATTTCCGTTTCCGGCAATATCATCGTTTCCGGAGTATTCATTTCTTGCCTGTGACGATCTTAGCTCCCACTGAAACCAAGATCCGTCGGTTCCGAATATTCATAGATAGAGTATCTAATGCTATTAGATACTTGATCCGTTTACGTACTATTTGTGTGACCCTACGGGTTCAGTCAAGAGTAAGCTGTGGATTAATATCATTAATTCCACTTGAACTAAAGCGGCCTCTAGCTAGGCATTCAGCTCACTTGATCTCACTGAATTATTAACTTGTCAATTAATACTGAACCGCATTTATTAGACTTAACATAGAATGCATACTTGGACCAAGGGCATTATTTCCTTCAGTCTCCCACTTGTCCTTAGGGACAAGTGTGCATTTCCTAATTCCTTTGTCGCTCGATGCTTGCTCTTGAACATAAGGTAAGAGTTGTCATCCTTATTATGTCCAGAGGTGTTCCTCGGTTTCAGAGTTCAACTGATCAAATAAACAGATAATCATAGCCTATGATTCATCCGAGCACGGCCATGCATTTCACAGTTTCTAGCTCTCCGAGTGGCCTTGTACAACTTTTAAGCATCTCATCCCGATTTATGGGAGGACAATCCCAATCTTGCGATCTTGAGATTAGACTTCGTTTGATAGGTGATTACCTGAGCGTTGCCTTTATAGCCTCCTTTTACGGTGCGACGGTTGGTCAACGTCAAAGCAACCAGTTCTCAAACAAGTAATCTCAAATCACTCAGGTATTGAGGATTTAGTGTCTAATAATTTAATGAAATTTACTCATGACAGATTTTCATCTCTTACAGTAAAGTTTCATAGGTCTTGTCCGATACTAGTCTTCCCAAAGTAAGTATCTATGCAAATGATTATGACATTGCCATGTCCACATAGTTCAAGAAACAGAACTACTAGTCATCTTGCATTCTAATCGTCTAACGTTTTCTATGCGTCCAATTTTATAGAAAACTCCGATTAGGGACCATTTTCAACCTTTGACATTCAAGTTCACTTGATAGACATTTCTTAGTCACAGGACTGGTCCTGACAGTCTATCTTGAATATATCGTCAAATTTGAAGGGACTCATCATTTAATACTAAACCAAGATTAAATGGAATATGAAAATACATTTCATATATGATAAATGTTCAACCCCAATGTTTTATAACCATGGGCCTCAAACCCATCTTCTAAAACAATTCATGGAATTCAAAGCTATGCTTGATTTCCAGTGCTACAATGTGAGTGTTGCTTCTCACTTGTTGCATAGGTTTAGTTATCATGCTTTGCCAATCTTAATATCCTTTTCATCGAATGTTCTTCGAGATATGATGATAAGATCTTTTCGAGTTTGTTTATTATGTGATCTAGTCTTTCTTACTTCGATGGTGGTTTTACTCACTTTGCAATGAAGAACCATCAAGTTAGCAGACGTTTTTCTTGCTTCAAGAGTGGTTCTACGCATTTTTCAATGAAGAACCATCAAGCCAGCAGATAGGTGATCTACCCAAGTTCAGTGAAGAACTTTAAACAACCCTGTTTTATTGCTTCTTAGGCAATAATTACTTTTACTTCAACTTTATAGGTTGCTAGTGATGCTTTGTTTGGAATTACTTATCCAAGCAGTTCACAGATATGTGGAATACTCTCAACTATATCTTAGAACATAGAAATCATTATTTTAATTTCCCACGCAACAACTCATGGTCTCCAACCCATGTTGCCATTTCAAAACACGATGCTCTATAGCTCGTCCTTGCCAATGGTTAACTCCAAAGGGGTCTTGCTTGATCCTTTGCCAGTGTTTCTGCGTGTAGCATCAATATTTAGCATATCTTTATTTCCTTGAATCAAGAACTATTCCTATGTACCTTTTCAAGTACCATAAGTATTCTTGATCTCAATCTAGTTGATCTTTACTTAGATCAATAGAGATTGGTATATGTTCGTCATGGCTAAAGTCATACGATACGTTTTTGGCGATCCTCATATTATATCATACATGATAAATTCTTTTGCAGAATAATTCCCAATTGAATTCTATTCATGTAACTTTAGCTTATCTAGTTTCAGTAGATACTAAACTCAGCTAAATTCTTTGACATATAATATAGGTTAAGAATCTTATTTAGAT
The DNA here is from genome assembly GCF_020520425.1 of Spinacia oleracea. NCBI lineage: Eukaryota > Viridiplantae > Streptophyta > Magnoliopsida > Caryophyllales > Amaranthaceae > Spinacia > Spinacia oleracea. The sequence continues at coordinate 19,725,992 of NC_079487.1, read as the reverse complement.
CCTTTGATGTTTAACTTAGTAAATGCTTATACATAGTTCAAACATCCTTTACTTAGATTTATTCACATGGGTCGAATATCTCCAATGGAGATTTTCGTGTTTGATTTAGTAAATGCCATTACTTAATCCAAAACAATATCATAAGATCTTTGTAAATAGATCTTAATACCCAGTATGTACTAAGTTTCGCCATGGTCCATCATTGATGAATAATTTCAAATCTAAGTCATTAGCATTTGAATGTTATTTCACAATAGAGAGATATGTGTGTGATACACATAGGACCAATTAAGTTTTATGTACTCCCACTAAACCTCTTACACATCTATAAGAATCATGTATATTTTATGAAACTAAAATGCTTATTAGCTTCACTTAAAATACAGTTCCAATTCCCAATTGCTTGCTTAAATCTGTACTTAGATTTTATAAGCTAGCTTTCCTTTTCAAGCATCTATTTGGATCCACAAATCCTATGACATGCCATGTACATAGTTTATTCCAACATTTGATTGAGGAATACTTTTGTCATCCAATTGCCATATTTACCAATATGCAATCATTGCTTGAATTATAGACTTGAAGCATTACGATTTTGCATGAGGTTTCAACACAATCCACATTGTGAATTTGCTTGTAACTTTTAGCAACTAATCTAGCTTTGTGTGTGAACACAATTCCATGTTTGATGGTTTTTATCCTTAAAACAAACTTGCAACCAATAGGTGTGAAACTATTCTTGCAAATCAACAAAATTTCAATTTTGTCATCAAAACATTGAGTATGTTTTATGGCCTCTAACCATTTAAAAACATTTGAGTCTATATATGGCCTCTAACCATTTTAGGGAATCTGGGTTTCGTCATAGCTTTCTTACAAGTCACAAACTCATTAATCTACATGATAATAGTTTGACTGCAAGTTGTAGGTTTCTTCACTATTTAATAGAAGAATCTCATAGCTTCATTGACCTGATCTCTATGTTTCTTTACTATCTAATAGAAGAATCTCATAGTTTCAGTGACTTGAATTCTATGCCTACTTGGGTATATAACATCAAACAATAGAATATCAATAGCCACTTGAAAGTCCTTTGAATATTCTGTTCTCCTTGAAGCACTTGTAAAGTCTTCTAAGAGATATCTATTCTTTAAAGCCACTTCTAACGTCCTTAAAGAATAAGTTCGGATTTTCTGAAGCACTTCGAAAAGCCTCCGGAATGTCCGTTTATGTTTGTTGTTCGCCTCGAAGATTTTCGAGGTCTATTTTCTCCCACTTGTCATTTTGGAAACGAATCTCCAAAAGGACATTATTTCGAGCAAACAAACATTATGTTCTCAAAAATTCGTGGTAGAAACAATACCCTTGTGTCTCATTTGAATAAATCACAATGAAACATATATCTAGACTTGGGCCTTAGTTTGTTGAATAACAAACACTAAGCTCCCACTGAGTTTAGCAACTCTTTAGATATATATAATTGAAAAGATATCCTGAAATTACTTTTCAATAGCTTTGACGAATTTGGTTTAGTTTGGTGGTAGTTGAGCATTTTGTTTTAGAAATTATAGGAAAAGTCTTTATGATTCATCATTGATCGAATCAAGTACTAATTGACTTCGATCATTCCAACGTAGATATGCCATATCTTATGGAGCTAGATTGTGAAATTACAACACACAATCATTGATGATCATATTTGGTCTCAAGTAATCATCAACATGATCTAACCTAGATCTTTATGATTTCTTGCCGAGTGGATTTTATACTTCTGAATCTTTGAACTAGCCAAACAGATTCAACTTATATCACATTTGAGTAAATAAACCTATATTCACTCAAATCCATGTGAAATAATAAAGTCATAAAACCTTTCTTTAGCTTTGAACTCTATCGTCTAGGCGTTCTAACAATAGTTCATATTCTTTGTTACTTTCAACAAGTAAGACTAGCTTGTCTTAAGTTGATCTAGAAATCAACCAACTTTCAAAAGTCCATCAAAATAGAGCTTATGAATGTTAACTTGTTGATATGGTCTAAGCAACAATGCCAAAGATTTAATGGAACTCAAATCAAGGGTTTGATTTGAACCTAGTAAAGTTCTTTAAAGAGTTGTTTGTTTTAATCAAGCATATTGACTCAACCAGTAATTGACCATTTCATTCAAATAAACAAACAAACAAGCATTGTTTTTGTTCTTCTGAATGTGAGTCTTTCTGTGTTTGAAGCAGAAATTTAGGTATGCTGATTATGGAACAAAATAGCCATTAAGTTCCAGCCTTTGAAAGGACTTAAAACAAACTAGATGACCCTACAACTAATGTAGCATTGCCATGCTTCATTTCCCACTTGTAGGTCATTAGTGTATCCTAGCTTCCATTTATTTGAGTTATTACCGAAGTAAGAACCTCAAGCGGTATATGATACCAAGGAAGTTTGATTGCTAGGTCACTTCTCTTTAAACATAAATTTATAGGTAGAAACGGAATCGTAAATTCCTTTCATTTGTTCCTCGTTTTCCTATTTCTTGTACCCTTTCTTATAGTCTTAAGAATTGAATTCTTTAGTGTTGACTTTTATACTTTGTTAGACATGTCCAATGTCACCAACAAGGTTCTTTACCATTTTAATTTATGTTGAATATTCTGTTTCAACTAGATGATCTTACCAGAAGCTTCTAAAGTTCTCTAAGCATCGATCTATTCGAATGTCTAGGAACTAGACTCATTCGAGAATTAAATGGAAAAAGGATTTTAGGTTGTTAACCATTGGTAAAGCTGAGCGTTTAAACTCAATGCTTTATGACCTCAAAACCACATTGTATTTTGAATTCACAAGCACCAATCGGTTTGCCATTCGACTTTGATACTCGAAAACAACCATAAAAGTTGATATAAGAAACGTACATTTTAAATTGCTCACTTTCTCTCATTTCCGTGAATCGTTCTTGGATTCACTACCAATCGAGGAAATTTACTGTTACCTTTCTAAAAGGATTTATTGCAGTGCAAGATATTTAATTATAAACAATAATTAAAACATACATTGAAGCATGCAAAGTCTAAACATTTATCATGAATAATAACTTGAAATTAAAGCAACCATGCAATTCAAACAAGTTATTAGCATTTTATTCGATTTTATTGTTCCGGCAGGTGTGAATAAAATGATTCCAAGATCCTAAAATCATTGAAGAATTAAGCACAGTTTGTCGACTTAATCCTAGAACATCTTAGGTAAGTAAAAGCCTTTTGCTAATAGTCTAGAAACTATTCTTGGTTGATAGGTACGTCTAAGAACTTATTAGGTAAACCTATCGAATTTGCCACGACATAAAAGGACTCCTTACTTATATCGTTGAGTTTCACCAAAACTAACATGTACTCACAATTATTTGTGTACCTTGCCCCTTTAGGACCAATAAGTAACACCTCGCTGAGCGAAAACTATTACTAGATTGATGTAAAGGATATCCAAGCAAGTGTATATTTTGGCATGGCACCTTTTAACTCAATTTTTAAGTTTGGAACTTAAGGCTCTTACTATGTTGGTTAGATTTTAAGTGAACTAAAATCCTTAATCATGCAACATAATCAAGCTTTTGATCTCATGCATTTTAAGACATATTTAAAGCAATAAATAACTTAAAACATGCATAAGATATTTGTGATCTAGTATGGCCCGACTTCATCTTGAAGCTTTGACTTCAAAGTCCGTCTTGAAAATCTCCGTGGGAGGCACCATTTTCTTCAAATAGGATAAGCTATAACTAATTACAACTATTTGATGGTTCGCAGACCATATTTGAATTGAAAAATAACTTTGGTACTTTAGACCAATTACATTCAAATTAATGGTACGCAGACCATATTTTCTATCCTATTTGGGCCATACTAGTCACTTCATAACCTGCAAAACAGTACATATACAATATATACCATTCACCCATTCATTATCATGAATGGCCCACATAGCTGGTTAGTAAAACACATTATGCATCACGTAAACATTTGCAGTAATTAATCAAGGGCACCAATAATCTACCAATTATTCAGTCCTTATTAATTCTAATCAAGTTGTTTTAACCTTAAGGATTTGTAGACCTAATCAAGAGTTTATGACTAAAAAGCGCTCCCACTTAAACCAATAAATTCATATGCTTTACCAATTTTAAACATAAAAATGTATTTCTAGTCCAACCGGAAACATACAAATTTAATTAAAATTTAAAGCTCATATCAATTTATAATTGAATCCAAAAATTTAATTTAATTTCAGTCGTATTTAAATTAATTCATGATTTTAATTTTAGTAAAATAATTAGAATAAATAACATTTATTATAATTATAATATTCAAAATTAAAATCCAAGAAAATAATTCAAATTATTAATTTTAAAATTAATTAAAATTACGTGAACTGAAATTTCAAATTAAACATTCAAAACGAGCTAATCGTAACGCAAACACCCTACGCGTTGCACGCCCATGGGCCGTACGCACACAGCCATTGCTGGCCATGTGCGCGCAGCCCATGCGCTCGTCGCATAGCTGCTGCTTCCCTATCGCAAGCCTCCGCACGCATTGGTGCTCGCTGCGCGCGCCAGCGCTCATCGCACGCGAGCTATCGCTCGCAGTGCGCGCGCGCGACATCGCTCGCTGGGCGCGCGAGCCATCGCTCGCTGGGCGCGCGACATCGCTCGTTGGGCGCGCGACATCGCTCGCAGGGCGCGCGACATCGCTCGCTGTGCGCGCGAGCCATCGCTCGCTGGGGCGCGACATCGCTCGCTGGGCGGGCGACATCGCTCGCTGTGCGCGCGAGTAATGCTGGGCGCAGCGCTCGTGGCACGCGAGCTTGCGCTCGCTGCGCGCGAGGCTGCGCGCTCTTGTGCGAGGCAGCGCGCGTTGTGGCGCAGCTCGCTTGCTGCCCACACGCGACTGCCTTGGCTCGCTCTTCGCCCATGCCCATTCGTTCATTGCTCGTGGCACACGACACAAGGCAGGGCTGCTGCCTTGTGCTCGTGCACTACGCCCTTGCTCATTGCATTCGTGCCGCACGGGCGACGAGCTCCCTTGCTCGTCGTCGCATGCCCGCATTATACAACACCCCTTAAGGGTAACACGAATCGCATAAAAATTTAAAATTTATATTTAAAATTAATGACAAATTAATAAATAATATTAATTTCATAATTTTAGGGCGAAAAATCGAAAATTTATTATCCAATTGATTTCCGATTGTTATGGATTCAAGTCTAGGTCATAAAAATTTAAAATTTATCGTAAATTTACAATTTTTATGGTGGTTTTTAATCATAGGTTTCTAATTAAATTACAATTAATTATGAAAATCAAATTAATTCTAAATTATTCTAATTTTCAACAAATTAATCATAATTACAAATTAGATTGCATAATTAACAAGACTAGGCATTCAAACTTGTTAAACATATGCAGTAGGTCAATCAAAAATTCAAGATTTATCAACAAGAATCGCAAATATTTAATTTAACATCTTAAATTTACGAAATTTTGCATTCGAAAAACTAAAACCTTCGAAAAGTCATAGTTAGGCTTCGAATTTGAGAATGCCTTTTACATGCGGAATTGACACAAAAATCACTCAATTCGGATGAGTAACGAAGAAACTGCCGAAAAACTGCGTACGTATAATTAAATAAACGCAATTTGCAATTAATTAACAATTACAAAAATTAATCACCCCTTTTAATTCTTGCAAATTTGTAATATTTAACCATGTTTATGCAATTTAGATTATGAAAATAATAAGGGGCTCGTGATATCACTGTTAGGTTATGATACATATGACAATTCATAAATCATGCGGAAAAACCATAAACCCAGGAATACATATTATTTACACATAATCATTTAGCATAGAATAGATGCATACTCTTTGTTGCGTGCCTTCCCTAGCTGCGCCCGAACCGAACAAGAACAAGTCTTTAGGACTCCAAGTGTCGTCCCTCCGTAGATAGTCCACATCACGTCCGGATCCGCCTTAAGATTGACCAACTAGAATCGCCCTTAAGGTACTAGAAAATTTCGGCAATTTGAGCAAGATGTGTGTTTGAATTTTCTCTCAAAAACTCACTTTGAATACTTTGAAACTTGTGTTATAAATTGTGAGCCCTAGCCTCATATTTATAGCGGTATGGAAAGGGAATCGAAATCCTATTCAGATACAAATTAATCAAACCTAGAATCCTACAAGAACTCTAATTTAATTAATTTATCAATTAGAATTAGGAATTTAATCATTAACCGAACTCTGCATGTTTTAGGAAACGTGCACGAACACAAACACTTGCACACACACGCACGACAGCCACGATGGGCCTCATGCGTGCGCGCGAGCAGCAGCCCACTCAGCGCCCGCGCGCGCTGCGCGCTGCGCGCGCTGTGCGCGCTGTGCGCAGCCTGCTGGGCCTGGCCTTGCTGTTTGTGCGGCGCGCTTGGCTTGCTGGGCGATGGCCTGGCTTCGTGCTGGGCCTCGTCCGGCAGGCCTCGTCCGATGCTTATTCGTACGATGCGCTTCCGATTAAATTTTCCGATTCCGGAATTCATTTCCGATACGAACAATATTTAATATTTCCGATTCCGGAATTAATTTCCGTTTCGAACAAATATTTAATATTTCCGTTTCCGGAATTATTTTCCGATTCCGGTAATATTTCCGATTCTGACAATATTTCCGTTTCCGGCAATATTTCCGATTCTGGCAATATTTCCATTTCCGATAATATTTTCCGATACGTACCATGTTTCCGTTTCCGGCAACATCTACGACTTGGATAATATTTATATTTCCGATACGATCCATATTTCCGTTTCCGGCAATATCATCGTTTCCGGAGTATTCATTTCTTGCCTGTGACGATCTTAGCTCCCACTGAAACCAAGATCCGTCGGTTCCGAATATTCATAGATAGAGTATCTAATGCCATTAGATACTTGATCCGTTTACGTACTATTTGTGTGACCCTACGGGTTCAGTCAAGAGTAAGCTGTGGATTAATATCATTAATTCCACTTGAACTGAAGCGGCCTCTAGCTAGGCATTCAGCTCACTTGATCTCACTGAATTATTAACTTGTCAATTAATACTGAACCGCATTTATTAGACTTAACATAGAATGCATACTTGGACCAAGGGCATTATTTCCTTCACAAAACACCAAAATCAATAATCTTCCTTACATCAGGACAGTGTTGATCTTCATTTATAACTTTAATGCAATTCCTTATGGTTTGCATCCACCAAACCGAAGAAGAAACAACACTGTAGATGCCTACATTTGTCCCTAGGCCCGAAGCGGTGTGTTGGATGATGACACCAAACACTTCTTGACTAAGCTTTCCTAAGAACGCGACGAACAACTTGTGACTTACTGACATATATATTTCCTTTTTTAGTAACTTCTATTTATAGTAACGGCTATGCTTAACCGCTGCCTAGAATAGTAATGATACAAGATAAGTTTTCAAGTGATTGCATTGCATTACGATTAATCCTTGAAGAAGAGATAGAAGTTGCATTCCAACTGATATCCTTAAAATAGATAAAACCGTGAGTGAGATATAAGATTCAGATAAAGTCAGATAAAACTGGAAAAGTGAAAGTACAACACCAGCGCTAGAAAATTCTAGCACTAGGCACACATGCGTCACAATTATTACAGCGCATCAAATCCAGCGCTACTATATTGTGGCGCTACAGTTTGGTTCTCACCCAATCACGGCAAAGATAAATTTTTGAATAGCTGGCAATGACTCAGCACAAATCATATCCACCGCTTCCTTTGCTAGCGCTGGATTATTATAGCGCTCCTGATCAGAGCGCTAAAATATTCTAGCGCTGCTAGTTGTGTTTCAGTGAAATTCTATCTCTTCCAATATTTATCTTATTCCGGCTTGTTACACTATAAATAGACCCTCTGATTTCCGAAAAATAACACACAATCCCCACATAATACCCTAAGATTGAGTATTGACCGAAGGATCTCTATGTCACGTATTCGCGACCGTCTTCCGTATTAACACATTGTTAAGAGGACCCCGTCCCCACTACTACTCGATCTAGTCCGAACACTGCCGAAGTTCTGACCAAATCTCTAGCCTAAACACACAAAACTCTGGAAGAAACCCATCCCATTATCAGTCATTTACCAGGAAATTCGAACACTAAAAGGAAGGCTAGAAAAGTCAAGTGGCTAGTGTTCCTGAGAACTGCAGTATAGCCTACGCTATACTGTAACCTGAAATCTACCTTTTACTGCTTTCCTCACCATATAAATTTGTTCACTTACTCTGTTTTATTAATCATGCCTAAATAAGATAATCTTTGAACAAACCGGTTTATTGCTAAGTACCTTGAACTAATCTAAATCACACCTTGACGTTGTTTTGTTAATTATATGTGCATTAAAATCAGCTCATATTAGTAATGTTGTCTAACGGATGTACTTTTCGTCGTCGCAATGAACTAGTAAGGACCACCACGTGGGCTAATGTTGGGCACTCCCCGTATTAGTAAACGTCCCCCGAACTCTCAATCTCTACTCCGTTGGATGTACGTTGATCGATCTCCATAATAGGGATCACAAGGGAACCTATGGCCATTGTTACCCAAATATGTTTGCACTCCATGCATATCACGATAAACGGGTTTTGTCAGTTTTCATCAATGTAGTTGTAAATTTCAATGACGAATCCTTAGGACTAGTAAAAAGAGGCTAACGCCCAAAGTTAGTTCCTATTTACTTAATATGATTGCCACATCCAGAGAGGAAAGTCGTGCGGGCCTTATTCTTTAAAAATCCGTCTTGTTTTTCAGCGCATCATATTTAAGCCCAGAAAATTCCAGCGCATCAAGATAAAAGAAAAACATAATAATAAAGCAGCGCTAGTAAATTCCAGCGTATCATCATCAAGCGCCAGAATAATCCAGCGCTTGATAATGTAGCGCTAGAAAATAAAAGAGCTGCAATTCCTGCCATAATATCGCACAAAATTGCAGCGTACATTAATTTGCGTCACAATTTTGCAGCGCCTATTTAATAACAGTCGTTTCTTCAAAACAAAAATATATCCCAAATAAAGGACGAAATGCAGATATTCATTCATTCACACGACACATTACCTGCAATAACAGAGGGCTACTCCCCAAAAGTCCCACACTGTGCATCCTTCTTCAAAATATCCGCGCAAAGGATAGTTTCGGCAACCACCATGAGAGTCATGGAATACCAATCTCCCGTCAGACTGACAATTGGCATCAGTTTCAGATCTCCAAACATAATGTCGTTATTGTAAAACAAATAAAGCAGGGCCCGGGATGCGCGGGCTAGGCAGCGAGCAAAGCCCTTGTGGCTTGCTTGCTTGCAGCCGAAGAAAGAGAACAAGAGGAGAGAGAGAGAGAGTGCCGCAAGGGAGGAGAGAGAGAGAGAGATAGAGAAATTTTCTGAATTTTATGTGGGGATTTAATGAGGGGAAGGGTTGTATTTATAGCTTTTTCTTCCCCCGTGGGCTAGGTTTTAGGATTTTGAGTTGGGCTTGCTTACGGGCTTAATTAAAATTAGTTTCTTGCAAGCCTTGTTGGGTTTGTCAACGAAATTGGACCGGGCTTAGATTAGAATTAAATTCGTTTTCAAAATACGACCCAACAATTCCCGAATAAATAAATTCGTTTAATTTATTTAATAAAGATCCGGTTTTCGTAAAGATTTAATAATTAAATTATTTAAAAATAAAATAAATTTAATTCTCATTAAATGCAATTAAATTCTAAAAAATCTTTATAAATACAATAAAATATATTTATAAATTACGAAAATTACGAGGTATTACATTTGCTGAATGAAGATTGAAGATGGCACACACCCTGCAGAACCTTGGAGGAGCCGTAACTTAGGTATCCACTTGGAAATCGACAACATCAAAATCCTTTTGTGGAATGGATGCTAATTTATATCTGAATTTTCAACAGAGAAGATGGGAAGAAAAGCTTCAGGAGTATGTACTTCATAGGCACCTTAGCGGGTTTGTACCAATTTAGGTTGACATGAGTGGTTAAGGGTCTCTTGCTCCTCAACCAAGGTCTCGGGTTTGCGAGCAATGGGTATGGATAAAATCTCAACTGGGAGGGATCCCGCGAGAGATTAATCCACTGGTCAAAGGCAGTAGGAAATCCTCGTTGTAGAACCACAAAAAAGAGTAGCGTTTTGATAGGAGCATTTCATTGCAAAGGATGAATTTCAAATTCCAACATTCAATTCCAGTTAATTTGTTTAGGAAATACAAGAATTCTGAAACATAATCATGTAGGATCTTGTTAGATTCATCTCAATTTGTATTTTCAAAATATTAACTTTTTATAATTTTTGCTTAAAGAGAATTAAAGATATTAATGATCAAAGTTTTGCATAGGCATGCGTGAAAGTTACCAACGTTGCAAGTATTAAAAATAGGAGGAAGTATACCTATTGAACTCTTTGATTAATTAAGAATGTAGAACAAAAAATAAAAATATTAATAAAAACATTATAATTTGGGGGAAATTAAAACCCTAGCTATTTAATCATTGCTTCATCTTTAATCTACCACGGCGTTGATGAAGGTTACAAGGCGGTGAAAAAGAGTGAAGCGACGACTGCAAGGAGGTTGTTAGAAAGAAACGGGTTGATGAAGTTAAAGACAGAGAACCGGGATGAACAAGAAAGAACAAATCCAAATTTGGCAGCAAATAAGGGACCGACGATGAAGGAGATAGAAAAAGGATGAAGAGGAGAGAGAATTGATGGAAGGTGAGAGGAGAGAGCCGACCAAGAACTGAGGTTGGAGGTCTTCAATGGCGGCGCTCGAGAGGGAGGCAAAGGATAGAGAAAAGACCTATAGAAGTAGTCAATTTTTCATTTCAAATGACGACTTATATGAAAGTGGATTTGAAACCCCAAACATTAGACTTAATTTTTTTTAGAGTTGGATTTGGGCCAAATCAAAATACAAATCCTTTTAATACCCAAACAAGGTATATGGGCCAATTCCATCATTTCAAATGAAATGATAGTTTCCAAACAGGCCATTATGGGGTTTATGGGTGGCTCAGAATAACTACATATTCAGGGGGAGGAGATCACTATGGCCTCGATAAATAGTATCATTAAGGGGGATATGGATCAGCATGGCATGCATTGCCTAATTCGACCCAAATTTAGGTATCATACGACAATTACACCCAACTGATTCGGATCTGTATGTCCCGCACAACTTCTTTACAACAATTTTAACGGACAAGGGGCTTGGGAGGGACGGCAACAATATGACTTATAGACGGCTCGTGGAGGAAAGATTTATAGAGCGGGTATGGGGTGGTGTTTGGAAGATATGTGTAAAGGGGATGCAGATGTAGTCTGTGGGGGAGCTACGTTCGGATATGAGGAGTCAGCTCTACAGGCAGAGACTACAAGGTGCATCAAAGGAATGCAATCGGTATCCCATGAGAACATCACTTCACTTAGGATCTTTTCGGATTCACACCTTGTGGATATGCTGCTAGAGGAAGTTAAGAGCATAGTGGGGAGCTCTTCAATGACTCTTAAGGAAAGAGAAAAAATTAGAGCTAGCTCTTAGGTGTGTAATGAGAGTCTTTTATTTGGAGATTGTAAGAGAAATTTCTGAAATAAGAGCTAGATCTTACATATAAGAGCTAGTGCCCCATCATTGTTTTTGTATACAAATATAATAAAAAAAAAGGGTAAAAGAGAATAAGAGTTAGTATTAAAAGTTAGTCAATTTCCACAAATTTTAGGAGGAGACAATTATTTGGAGTTGAAACTTATATGGCATATGAGAGAGACTAAGAGACACGAAAATAAGAGTCTCTCCCTTATTGTTGCTCAGGAGAGACTCTTATTTTGATGACTCTTAGTCTCTCTCCTATGCTACATAAGCTCCATCTCCAAATAAGAGCCCCCTTCCAAAAATTATGGAAATGCACTAAACTCTTAACATTAGCTCTCATTCTCTCTTACCGTCTTTTTTTATTATTATTATTTTCATGCACAAAATGTTGACATGACACTAACTCTTATTTCTTGGAGCTAGCTCTTATTTCTGAAATTTCTCTTACAAACTCTAATTAAGAGTTTCTCATTTCTCACCTAAGAGTTAGCTCTTAATTTTTCTCTCTCCTTAAGAGCTAAATTTTTCTCTCTCCTTAAGAGCTAAGAGTCTCCCCTTATTTATGCTCTAAGGTGGTCGATGTTAGGTTGCGGCAGACAATACAGGAGATTCACTCCGCCGATGCGGGTTTGAATACTGCAATTTTACCAAGATGGATAGGGCACGAGTTCATCGGGCTCACTTGCTAGATACTCAGGCGTCAATTACTCTTATCTAGTTTTTTAATACTTTATAGTTTCTTGTTCTTTTGGTTGATGTCCAAAATAACAAAAAGTGTAAGAAAAAAGCGACTTAGTTTGATCTTAATTTGATTTATCTCTTCCTCCAAGTGCTAAATTTGACTTCGAAAATCAAACTTAGCTTATTTGATAGGGAGGCAATTTTAAGTATAATTTATGAATAAGGTTATGAGAGTCAGACCACAAAATTAATGTACATCGGAAACTTCTTAACATATAATAACTAGTCGTCTGACCCGTGCAAGGCACGGGATAGTCCTAGGATTGTGGATATCTTAACATACAATTGGTGAGTGTTTGTTTTTAGGTTTGTTTGTTTTGCATCTACATTTAAATGCTGAAAGTACGGAGAGAAGCAACAAATATAACTGGTTTCTTTACTTGCTAAAACCAAGAGAATTTCCAATTATTTTTGTTAATTGGTGAAGTGCAACTGTCCACTTAGTTTATGCAGCTTAGACCTCAGCATCAACATTTGATGAGCTCACGGTTACACAATAATATCATTCATAGTAGTAGAAACTATGATTAACTTTTCTCTTACCAGTAAACTAAAAAGGGCAAAACAGAAAACAAAACTCGAAAAGTTGCATCTCTTAACACGGTTTTAAAACATAAAAAAGCATGTAGTAGTTTCCCCTTTAAAAGAAGAACTCATGCGTAGGAGCGTATGAAGTTTGCTCATCTTTGAGGAGTTTGTTCTGTCGTCCCTTAGCTTACATATAAACCACCAAGTAAAAGGAGCACAATCTGTTGAATGCTTTGAAGCATCATTGTCGCTGGATCGTATACTCTATAACTGCAACCTACGTAGAAGTGATGATCTTACAATGTCAATACTAAGAGGGTGCTTCATCTTATTACTCAAATTCAAGATGTAGAAGACACAGTTCTATTCAAACATGCATCCCAAATTTAACACCAATTCAACATCAATTAGAGACGCAACAACATAAATCAGCCATCTTCCGAATTTATGCATCTACAGAATTTCCCGATATCATTGAACAAAAAAAGAGACAACAGCTATACGGTTAAACTCTTGCAAATTGCCAAACCCAAAAATCTAACAAAGAAAATCGGAATTGAAGGTCACAGAATATACAAACCCTAAACCTATACAAACAACAACTTAGTTCAAACTCACACAATTTGTAAAGCCTAAAACCTAAACTTAGGAAAACAACCTATCAAAATTGAATCAAAATAGTCCATGGTTATGAGATTAACTACTGCTAGCCAAATAGATGGCAACAAATAGGAAGGGAGACTTATTGACAATAAACTCAAAAATAGTCCATATTACTCCATACTTTTCCTATTCTCCAAACACTGGCCTCAAATACACAGATATGGACCAAACACCTGGCCTATTTCGCACAAATCTCATACACACATATAGACATTCAGACTTAATAGTTATATGAAAAATTATCCCTTCTGTTCTCTTTTTTTTACAGGGTATCACTACTACAACTCCTTCCATTACAACCCATTCTTGTTTTCCATATAATTCTTCCACGGTTCCTTTTTCCGTTGAGCAAAGGGGACTCCGAATTCTGTTTTGTACACTAAAAAAAAATTTATCACCTACAAATTAAACAACTCAGATAATAATATCCACAGCAAAACATGTTAAGGGGAAACTATGAATTGATATTTATGACTTGATGAAAGAACCCATCGACACAATGACACAATGCGTCCATCTTTATGGAAAACGAGCTGAGAGACTTTCTCCCCAAGTTTTCTCTTGGTGCATGTTAGCTTAAAGTGCAACGTAGCCATGGCAAGGAAATCTGGCTCGAAATCTCAAAGCAGCAAGCATGGAAATGGTAAAGGCAAACCTCGAGGACCATCATCGGATTCACAAGCTTTGAAAACACGCAGTATTGAGTAGGTTATGGGGGTAGAAGCACTGGATTTTGGGCTCGAAAATGAAATTTTCACGCCAAAATCAGGATTGCAACATCTTCAAACTCGATCAGAAGTGAGGCATTCGTTTAATGAGTTTATGGAGGTGATTCATGGCTCAGCAAATCAGATGAAACAAGGTAATGCTCGATCTAATATGGAAGTGGGTACGATATCAATTCCTATATTGCATCAATTTGATGAAGCTGCTGCTACTGATAATGCACCTATTATTGATAATAATGTTGAAATACCTATGAAATTGAATCCAGAACAGTCTGATTCTGATAATATTGATGTTAGTGAAATTCACAGTGATGAGAGTAACCCTGTTGAAATCGATTTTGATGATATTCAAGAGGAGATTGATTTTTGGAGTTCAGCTGTGGTGTGCTACATTGTGGGGGCTAATCCTCCTATCAATGTCATGGAGGGGTTCATTCAAAGGATATGGAAACAGTTGAATGTTGACAAGGTTGTCATGGTGAGAAAGGGGGTTTTCCTGGTGAGATTTCTTACTATGGACTTGAGAGATAAGGTGTTGAAAGGACACTATTTCTTTGATAGCAAACCCCTTATTCTGAAACCTTGGAACTCTGATATGAACATGGATACACCAGAGCTTCAATCTGTGCCAATTTAGGTGCAATTGAAGTTAAACTTCAAATATTGGGGGGAAAAGGCATTGTTTAAGATTGTGGCATAATTAGGCAAGCCACTAAGAAGGGATCAGGCCACAATCTGTAGAGATAAACTTCAGTTTGCTAGAGTCATGGTGGATGTGCCATTGTCTCAAGAATTACCTGATTTTATCTCTTTCAGAGATGAGAATGGCATGATGGTGAGAGTTGCCATATTTTATGAGTGGAGGACAACAATGTGCACTAAATGCAAGATGTTTGGTCACCTACAGACTAAATGCAGACAGGGTTAGAAGAAGATTTGGGTTAGGAAAGCTCCACCACATGTATCAGTTCCAGTTCAACCACCTGTACAGGGTGAACATGTGGTTAGTCCTATTGTGGATCAAGAAGGTTTTCAGAGATCTTTGAGACCAATCAAGGTGAGAGTTGGTCTAGAAACTCCAGTTAGAACTTTTAATGTTTTTCAGGTGTTGGAGGCTTCATTACTTGATAATGAAGAATTGGTAGGAGGACAGTATCAAGGGGATGAACAAAGGATAGTGATGCCTGGAGGAGGGAACTCTTCCAACTCTAATGGATAGGGTGTTAGCTGGGAATGTCAGGGGTCTAAACTCAATACAGAAACAGAATGAGGTTAATCACTTCATTCAGAAGTATGCACTGGGTTTGATGGGACTCCTGGAACATAAGGTGAAGATCTCTAATCTAGGGAAGCTTTACTAGAAAGTATTTGTAAATTGGTGTTTTACTAGCAACTCTAGCTATCACTCTGGTGGTAGAATTGTTGTAGCTTGGAAAGCTAGTTGCTTCACAGTTAACATTGTTGCTGCATCCAGTCAGTTTGTTCATTGCAATGTTACTCCTGTAAGTGGTAGGCAGCCCTTTTATTGCACTTTTGTTTATGCCTTTTATTGATGCTGGTATGAGACAAGATCTATGGAGGGATTTGTTGTTGCTTAATACTCAAGATCCCTGGATTGTATGTGGGGATTTCAACTGTGTTATGGTATTAGATGAGAGAATTAGAGCTCCTGTAAGACATAGTGATATTGTGGATGTGAGCAATTGCATGCATGCTTGTGGTATGGAAGATATTAAATGTGTGGGTAATCTCTTTACCTGGAACAACAAGCAACAAGGAAATAACAGGGTTTTCTCAAAAATTGATAGATTTATGGCTAATCATGTTTGGCAATCTTGCTTTCTAGTTGCTGAAGTGTGCTTTATGCCAGAAGGTCATTTTGATCATTCTCCTGGACTTCTTTCTGTGTATCCCAGAGATGATGGAGGGAAGAAACCCTTTAAATACTTTACTATCTAGAAGACTTCAACTGTGTTATCTGATACTGTTCAGCAGGCTTGGAACACACAGATTCTTGGAACTAAAATGTTCATTGTGATTAATAAGCTGAAAAGAGTAAAACTGGCTCTTAAAGAGTTGAATAAAGTAGGTTTTACAGACATTCATGCTGCAGATTTGAGAGCTTATCAGACTATGGTGAGTGCACAAACTGCAATGCATAATAATCCAACTGATCATGGTGTTGCAGATGCAGAGTTGATTGCAATTCAGGATTATAAGGAGAAACATAAAGCTTATTTGGCTTTCCTCAGTCAGAAAGCAAAATTGTCTTGGCTTAAAGATGGGGATGAGAATACTTCTCTTTTTCACCAGAGTATCAAGAAGGTGCAGAACCAAGTTTATAGCATCTATGATATGAAAAGAGAATGGAAAGATACAACTGATAGGGTGTCCAAAGCTTTCTTGAATTATTATAAAGTCCTACTAGGTAGTACTTCTGATAATAGAACACCAGTAAACAGGGAGGTGGTTCAGCAGGGGCCAGTTTGTATGGATCATCATAAAGCTATTCTCAATGCTCCCTATACTGCAGATGAAGTTAAGAAGGCTCTTTTCTCTATTCCAGGTATTAAAGCTCCTGGTCCAGATGGCTTTGGTTCTTATTTTTATAAAGATGCTTGGCATATTGTTGGGGATGAAGTCATTGCAACGATCCTTGATATGTTACAGCAAGGAAAAATCTTGAAGGAGTTGAACTACACTGTGATTACTCTCATCCCTAAGACTAAATGTCCAAAAGATGTGAGTGAGTTCAGGCCAATCTCTTGCTGCAACACCATCTATAAGTGCATAACAAAAGTCTTGTGTGGGAGATTAAGACAAGTTCTTCCTGATCTCATTTTGGAGAATCAAGGAGGCTTTGTTCATGGGAGATACATAGTTCATAATATTATGGATGTTCAAGATTTAGTCAGGCATTATGGGAGGAAAGGGGTTAAGCCTAGTTGTCTTATGAAGATTGATCTTCAAAAATCCTATGATACTGTTGATTGGCATTTCTTAGAGGAGATGCTGGAGTTGTTGGATTTCCCTAAGCATTTTGTTGATATGGTTATGCAATGTGTGTCTACTCCCATGTTTTCTTTGATGCTGAATGGTTCTATGCATGGCTTCTTTAAATCCAAGAGAGGTTTGAGGCAAGGAGACCCTATCTCTCCTCTGCTGTTTGTCATTTGCATGGAGTATTTGTCTTGAATTCTGAATAGAGTGAGCTCTATGCCTCAGTTTCAATTTCATCCAAGGTGTAAGGGGATTGGTCTTACTCACTTATGTTTTGCTGATGATTTGATTATCTGTAGCAAGGGAGATTATCAGTCTATTTACTTGTTGCTTCAAGCTTTCAAGTTGTTTTCTAATTCTTCTTGCTTAAAGGCAAATCAACAAAAATCTTCTATCTACTGTTATGGTATGCAGGAATTTGATATTCAGAGGGTAGTGGATGTTTCTGGATTTTCTAGAAGTATGCTGCCTTTTAAATACTTGGGTGTTCCTATATACTCTAAGAAGATTTATGTGGCTCAGTGTGCTCATCTGGTGGATAAGATGATAATCAGGATCAAAGTTTGGAGTTCTAGGAATTTATCCTATACAGCAAGAATGCAGCTTGTTAACTCAGTTTTGCTAAGTTTGCATATGTATTGGGCTCAAATATATGTGCTTCCAAAAAGTGTTCTACAAGATATAGTGAAGATCTGCAGAGCCTTCCTATGGAGTGGTCATGCTTTCAGTCATAAACCAAGCAACATAGCTTGGGATAAGGTCTGTGGTGACAAGCAAACTGGAGGTCTGGGGTTTAGAGATGTTCAGACTTGGAATATAGCCTTTATGGGAAAATATGTATGGGCTTTAGTCAAGAAGCAGGATAATGTGTGGATTAGGTTGATCCATTCAGTCTACTTAAAGGATGGGGATTGGTGGGAATATCAGCCTGGCTCTAGTGCTAGCTGGTACTGGAAACAAGTTTGTAATACAAAGGAGAAACTAAAACAGTTTTTTACTCTTGCAGAGTTTGAAAACATGCCTCAGTATTCAGTGAAACAAGTGTATGAGAAACTTGTAGGGAATAAGCCAAGGGTGCATTGGGATAAAATGGTGTGGAATAGGCCGAATGTTCCAAAGCATAGATTCATTTGCTGGTTAGCTGTTCCATCCAAGCTTCAGACTACAGAAAAGCTAGCAAAGATAGGCATTAGTCAACCTGCTAGTTGTTTGATTTGTGGACTGGGTGATGAGACTCATCAGCATTTATTCTTTCAGTGCCAGTATAGTAGGCAAATTATTTTAGCAGTTCACCAGTGGATTGGCTTCTCTATTCATGGCAATTTGGTTCAGTTGCTCAGGAAAGCTGGTCAAAGTAGAGCTTCCAGGTTCAGGAAGCAGGTTTATTTTGCAGTTGTTGGGCTGCTGTCTATCTGATCTGGAAATGTAGAAAACTAGCTTTTGGGATAGTACCATTCCCACTCTCAGTCAGAGTATGAAGGCTTTGAAGAAAATGGTTAAAAGCAGAATTCAGGTAGTTTTTCCAAAACATGTAAGCAAGAGGGATAGTGACTGGTTCAAAAAAATGTAATAGCCTTTTAGGCATTCTGGTGTGTTTTTTAGAGCTTGTTTTAGCTTTGTTTTTGCTGATTTCAAGGGCATAGAGTCCAGCCTAATTGGTTTGTATGACTTGGAGTTGGCTTAAGTTGTCATTGTTGATCCAATTAATATTATTCTCTCTTGCTTAGGAAAAAACAAACCAAAACATAGGCAGACATTAGAGATCCAAAACATCAAAGCTAAAAGCTACCAAATCATGCACACAGACTACTCCAACAGACACACAAGAACCAAGAATGTGATTAATTCCAACCTAAAGCAATGCCCCGATTCTAAGAAGGAACGCAAAGGAAAAAACATGTAACAGAACACCATATACTACCCATATCAACTCACACATTTTACCACCGAACAATGGTACTCAAACACAATATATAATTCATGATTCAATCCGAGGATTCAAATAGTAAATGCTGAATAATTTTCATTCTTATTTTAGTGTTTTTCTAAATTCTCGCTACCAAAAGTCGTTTTTAATTGCTCTAATCTATCCTAATCCCTGCGCTATTCTCCATTTTCTCTAATCGCTGCTGCCCGCTCTCCTTTCATCCTGACGTTGCTCGCTGCGCTGCTCTGCGAACAGAACCCAGCCCCACTCGCAAACAAATGAATCAGCAGAAATAGGGGCTGCTATGTCCTCTTAATTTATTGAATTTATGGTTTTTTTAAGTTCACCTTACAAAAATAATTTGGAAAACTAATTATTGTCGTCCTCGAACTAACTAAACATCAACACGACAACTGAAGGAAATAATTCCCTTGGTCTAAGTATACATTCAATATAAGTCTAATAAATGCGGTTCAGTATTAATTAATTATACAAGTTAATAATTCAGTGAGATCAAATGAACTGTATGCCTAGCTAGAGGCCGCTTCAGCTCAAGTGGAATTAATAATATTAATCCACATCTTACTCTTGACCGAACCCATAGGGTCACACAAATAGTACGTGAACGGATCAAGTATTTAAGTGAATTAAATACTCCATTTATGGATATTCGGAATCGACGGATCTCAGTTCTAGTGGGAGCTGAAATTCAAAAGGCAAATTATGAATACTCCGGAAACGATGATATTGCCGGAAACAAAAATATGGATCGTATCGGAAATATTGCCGGAAACGGAAATATTGTCGGAATCGGAAATATTATCGGAATCGGAAAATAATTCCGGAATCGAAAATATTAAATATTTGTTCGAAACGGAAATTAATTCCGGAATCGGAAATATTAAATATTGTTCGAATCGGAAATGAATTCCGGAATCGGAAAATTAATCGGAAGCGCGTCGTACGAAATAAACATCGGACGAGCTTGCTAGACGCAAGGCCCATCACAAAGCCAGGCCTGCGCCTAGCAAGCCCATGCGCGTAAGGCAACACAGCAGCAAGCCAAGGCACGCAGGCCCAGCCAAGCAGCACGCAAGGCCAGGCCCAACGCGCAAGGCAACTGGTGCGCCCAAGCAATGGGCTGCGCGCAGCGCTGTGGGTCGAGCTGCTCCGTGCGCGGGCGCGTCCAGCGCCCCTCGTGGGTTGTGCGTGCGTGTGTGCGTTGAGTTCGTGCATACGTCGAATCCTTAAGCAATTAGGATTAGATTAAAGATTAAATTTCCTAAAGTTACTAAAGTTAGTTGTTTAATTAAACAATAACTTATTAGTTTTAATTAATGTCTAATAGGTGATGGCATTCACAATTTACAATCACTTCAATTCAAGTATTCATTAAGTTTTAAGGTTAAAACTAAGATAATAATTAATTTGCCACAATTATATTCGAATAAACTTAAAACCTTAGGTTGAATTCTAGTTAATTAAATCTAAGGCGAAGGGACTACACTTGGAGTCCTAAACTTGTTCTTGTTCGGTTCCGGAGCAGCTAGGGAGGGGACGCTACAAATGTATACATCCTAAATTATGCTAATTGTTATGTGGCAATTAATTTGGATTCCTGGCTTTATGGTTTTTCCGCATGAAATATATATGCTTTATATGTATCATAACCTAACAGTGGTATCACGAGCCTCTAATTAATTCAATAATAAATTATAGTTAACATGGTTAAATTTTATAAATTTGAAATGAATTAAAGGGGTGATTAATTTCGATTTTTTTGTAATTAATTGCAAATTCGTGCGATTATTTAATTATATGTTCGCAGAATTTTCGGCAGTTTAGTCAATAATGGTCGGAATCGTATAATTTTATAGTGAATTTCGCATGTAAACGGCGATTTAAAATTTTGACTAAAATCCAAGATTTGATGCCGAATTCCCAAATTCGAAGCCTAACTATGACATTTGGAGGTTTTAGTTTTTCGAACGCAAAATTTGTAACTTTTAAGATGTTAAATTAAATATTTGCGATTCTTGTTTGTAAATCTTGAATCTATGATTGGCCTACTGTATATGTTTAACAAATTTAATGCCTAAGCTTGTTATTTATACAACCTAATTTGTAATTGTAATTAATTGGTTGAAATTCGAATAATTTAGAATTTGATTTGATTTTCATAATTATTGACAATTTAATTAAGAATCCGTGATTAAAAACCACCATAAAATTTGTTAAATTTGGTAAATTTTAAAATTTTATGACCTAGATTTGAATCCATGAAAATAAGCTTGATCGGAAATTAATTTGAATAATAAATTTTCGATTTTTCGCCCTAAATTTATGAAATTAATATGATTTATTAATTCGTCTATAAATTTAAATTATAAAGTTTTGATTTTTATAAAATCCGCTCATGAAACTTGCACGCACAAAGCAATGGACGCTAAGTGTTACCCTTAAGGGGTGTTGTATAGTGCGGGCATGCGACGACGAGAAAGGGAGCTCGTCGCCCATGCGGTACGAATGTAGAGAGCAAGCTTATGGCACGCGAGCACAAGACAGTGGCCCTGCCTTGCGTCAAGTGCTGCGACGATGCATGGGCGGATGGGCGAGAGGCAAGGCACAAGCGAGCAGGCAGGCTGCGCGCGGGCAGCGAGGGATGCCCCGCAGCAGCGAGCGCTGCCTCGCCAAGCCAGCTGCTACGCTACGACACATCGAGTAAGCTGCTGCGCTACGACACATCGAGCAAGCTGCTGAGCGCAAGCGTGGCTTGCTTGGCTTGCTGCGTTTGCGCGTGGCTACTCGTGTCTTGCTGTGCGATCACTCGAGAGGGGCGATGCTGCCTCGTGGACTCGACGGGGTATGGGCGCAAGCCCATGGCCTCGTCTTGACCCGATTGATATGCTTTAATTTAATTTTAATTTTCAGTTGGAAAAACGATTTTAATGAATTTTAAAATTCGTAATTTAATTTGTTTTCTCGAAATTTAATTTTGAATAATTTAATTATTATAAATTTTATTTATACTAATTATTTTACTAAAATTAAAACCTTGATTAAATTTAAATTAATTAATTTATATGAGCTTTAAATTTTAATTAAATTTGTATGTTTCCGGTTAGACTAGGAAATACAATTTTATGTTTAAAATTAGTGAAGCATGTAAATTTTTTGATTTAAGTGGGAGCATTATAGTCATAAACTCTTGATTAGGTCTACATTCATTTAAGGTTAAAAACAACTTGATTAGAATTAATAAGGATTGAATAATTGGTTGATTATTGGAAGCCTTGATTAATTGATGCAAATATTTATGTGATGCATAATATGTTCTACTAACCAGTTATGTGGGCCATTCATTGATAAATGAATGGGTGAATGGTATATTGTAAATGTACTGTTTTGCAGGTTATGGAAAGTGACTAGTATGGCCCAAATAGGATAGAAAATATGGTCTGCATACCATTCATTTGAATCTAAAATTGGTCTAATGCATCAAAGTTTTAATTTAAATATGGTCTGCGTACCATCAAACAGTTGTAATTAGTTTCAATTATAGCTTATCCTATTTGAAGAAAATGGCGCCTCCCATGGTGAAATTCAAGACGGAGTTTCCAATCCATTTTCAAGACGGAGTTTGAAGTTGAAGTTTCAAGATGAAGTCGGGCTATACTAGATCACATTTATATCTTATGCATGTTTTAAGTTATTTATTGCTTTAAATATGTCTTAATTATGCATGAGATTTTGGCTTGATTATGTTGCATGATTAAGGATTTTAGTTCACTTAAAATCTAACCAGCATAGTAAAAGCCTTAAGTTCCAAACTTTAAAAATTGAGTTAAAAGGAGTCATGCCAAAATAACACTTACTTGGATAACCTTTACATCAATGTTAGTAATAGTTTTCGCCATAGCGAGGTGTTACTTATTGATCCTAAAGGGGTAAGGTACACAAAAAATTGTGAATACATGTTAGTTTTGGTGAAACTCAATGATATAAGTAAGGAGTTCTTTTATGTCGTGGCAAATGAGATAGGTTTACCTAATAAATTCTTAGACGTACCTATCAACCAAGAGTAGTTTCTAGACTATTAGCAAAGGCTTTGCTTACCTAAAATATTTTAGAATTGAGTCTAAATACATAATGTGCTTAATTTTTCAATGATTTAATGATCTTGGAATCATTTTATTCACACCTGCCGGAACAATAAAAATCGAATAAAATGCCAATAACTTGTTTAAATTGCATGATTGCTTTAATTTTCAAGTTATTACTCATGATAAATGTTTAGACTTTTCATGCTACAATGTATGTTTTAATTATTGTTTATAAATTAAATATCTTGCACTGTAGTAAATCCTTTTAGAAGGGTAACAGTAAATTTCCTCGATTGGTAGTGAATCCAAGAACGATTCACGGAAATGGGAGAAAGTGAGCAATTTAAAATGTACATTTCTTTTAGCGACTTTTATGGTTGTTTTCGAGTATCAAAGTCGAATGGCAAACCGATTGGTGCTTGTAAAGCATTGAGTTTAAACGCTCAGCTTTACCAATGGTTAACAACCTAATATCTTTTTCCATTTAAATTCTCGAATGAGTCTATTCCCTAGACATTCGAATAGATCGATGCTTAGAGAACTTTAGAAGCTTCTAGTAAGATCATCTAGTTGAAAAAGAATATTCAACATAAATAAAATGGTAAGAACTTTGTTGGAGTGACATTGGACATGTCTAACAAAGTATAAAAGTCAACACTAAAGAATTCAATTCTTAAGACTATAAGAAAGGGTACAAGAAATAGGAAAACAGGGAACAAATAAAAGGAATTTATGATTCCATTTCTACCTATAAGTTTATGTTTAAAGAGAAGTTACCTAGCAATCAAACTTCGTTGGTATCATATACCGCTTGAGGTCCTTACTTCGGTAATAACTCAAACAATGGAAGCTAGGCTACACTAATGGCCTACAAGTGGAAAATGAAGCATGGCATTGCTACATTAGTTGTAGGGTCATCTAGTTTGTTTTAAGTCCTTTTCAAGGCTGGAACTTAATGGCTATTTTGTTCCATAATCAGCATACACTACTACAAATCCCGTCTGTTATAGACGCTTTTTAGACAGTTTTTCGACGCCTAAAAGCGTCGAGAAATAAGCCCTCGACGCTTTCCATAAGCGTCGATAAAATCAGAGTCGAGAATATGCTCGACGCTTTTTGCGTCGAGAATGAAGACGCTTTTTGGCGACCACCTTTTGTCTTCAGCGTCGAGAATCTCGACGCTTAAAAGCGTCAAGATAATGTTGTGGCGTCGAGAATATCTCTATTCCCGCTTCGTTCCACATTTACCCACTGCATTTTCTCGACGCTAAAAAGCGTCTAGAATTTTTTGCGGGAGCTTTAAATCTAAATGATCCCCTATATCACGACATCAAAAAGCGCTCAGATTTATTTGTATAAGCTTTGTTTTTTCCACATATATACAACCAACATTAAACTATTATACAAAAAGAAAATTCAATAATGATAACTAAGTTATAACCAAAAAGGGTCTAAATGTTGAATTCTATTCATTATTAATGATGTAGAGTACAAAATAAGTCTTGATTGAGTCTTACAAGGAATGGTTTCAAAATTGATATAGTAACAACAAAAAGTAATTACAACACCATTAAATATTTTATACTCTCAAGGCATATTTCCTCCAAAATTGTTTACATTAGAAGCATTGAGAAATGTAAATTAATTAAAGCTTCTCTCGTTTGCAAGAATTGATGCAGTTTCTCATTATTTGCGGATTTGGACCTACTTGAGTAATCTCTATACTAAAACTTCTCTGTATTATGGATCCATATGAAGCCAGGATACTTGAGACTTGAATCACACGATCATTCATCTTTAACAAAAATCTTACAACTTCACCCTGCAAGTAATCAAT
This sequence comes from Spinacia oleracea, assembly GCF_020520425.1. Lineage (NCBI taxonomy): Eukaryota > Viridiplantae > Streptophyta > Magnoliopsida > Caryophyllales > Amaranthaceae > Spinacia > Spinacia oleracea. The sequence continues at coordinate 19,700,763 of NC_079487.1, read as the reverse complement.
TAATTTTCAACAGCCATAATAAATTATAGTGAATTTTCAAGGAATTGGTCAACAACGTTAAAAAGCATTTCAGTACCTTATTTGGAGCTGTTTTTGCACAACACTCATAATAAACAATCCATGTCCCTTGGGAAACTATTCACCTTCCACGATCACAATTGTTACCTACAAGCGGGATTGTCATGTTTGCATTAGCGTTGTAGGGGTTTTTTTTTGTCCCGTTCTACAAGGGGGGGGGGGGCGCGGTTCTTTAGAGAACCGTTGTATTTTTGTACCTCGAAGGAGTCGCCACCAGAAATAGTTTAAAGACCTCAATTGACTCTATTTTGGATAACGCTTTGAATCCTCGAAACGGATGGGTGAGATCCGGGCACGGGAACGAAATGCTTATTCCGCGAGCTTTATAAATAATCAAGTACGTTGGCACAACATTTTTTCAAAAATATACCCTAGATTAGACTATGTGGGTTTGAATTTAGAGCAAATAGAATCTCTGATTGTATGGTGGTCACTTTGCTTTAAAGATTGATTTAAAGGAACCTAAGGCCGATTTGTCCAAGAAATTATCTTTGTTAAGCGTGATGTAACCTTGTATTTTGTTATATTTAGCATGTGCGGTGATGAAAGCAATAAAGCAACATCACAACACTAAATAAAGTGCGGAATTAGTAAATACAAGACCCCCTAGAGATGGACTAGGGAGTAGGTCCACATTGCCTAGAAATGGACTAGGCAAGTAAAGGTGCGGAATCGAAATTGCGGTATTGAAATTGCGGAATTGAAATTGCGGAATTGAAAGGTGCGATATTAAAATTGCGGAATTGAAAGGTGCATAATTGAAATTGCAATATAGAATGGTGCATAATTGAAACTTGTACTTGGACACATGAGATTCGAACGCCAAGCGGCTCCTTAAAAATAAGTGCGCCCGACACGAATTCAAAGCCAAATATCCTAGATTGTGCATATTGAACTTGAATTTGAAAACTTGAATATTGAAGTATTGAATTTGAAAGCTTGAATATTGAAGTATTGAACTTGAAAATGCTTGAACTTAAAGCCCTAGTTTAGAGAAGTAGCCATGAACAACCCTAAACATGGTGGGATCTTGAAATTTGAAAACTTGAACTTGTATATTGAAAAATGGAGTTTTGAATCTCAAAAGACTAAACCTTTAAGGATTAAAAGGTATCATCTTTGATTACTCCATGCTTGAAGGTGATTCTAGTTCAAAGAAGTGATTGTAAACAACTTGAACATCCTTGAATTTTGAAAGTTTGTATTTTTGTATTTTGAAAAGTTTTGATTTTTGAAAAACATGTATGATTGTTGCAAGTGGTATTTTTAATAATAAAAATACCAACTTGCTAATCATTTTGAAATCAAAACAACATAATTGATTGGAGTGGGATTTAGATTTACCTAGTTAGGTTTAGGTAAGAGCTCCCAATTGCTTTTGAATTAGCGATTTTCTATGTGTTTTGAAGGGTTTTTTATTTGTATTTTGAGGTGTAATGTCGGTATTACGACGTTGTATTCTGTTTTTCCTCCTCTTTTTGATGCTGAAAATGAGGGGTATTTATAGGAGGGATGGGTGCAAGACGCCAGCACACGCCAGCGCAGCACACCGAGCCAGCGCTGGGCGTTGGTGACGTGGCATGAACGCCGACAAAAAGGACGGAAAGATGCTGTCCTTGATTTGTCTTGAAGTGCTATACCTTTGGACGAATAGTTACTAGGCTTTGCGTTTTGTGTTTGCTTGGAGGTTTAGGCATTATTTTGCATCCAAAAACAAGCCTTTCTCGGGTTTTGAATTCCGGTTGTACGGGACGGGCCCCGGCATGCTCGATTTTTTGGGTCGGCGCCCGAATTTGACTTGCCTTATATTATTTTGAGTGAAAAAGGCTTAGTAAAACCAATGGGATGATCTACTAGATGAGATTGTACTTGGATTTTGCAATTGGATTTTGAAAGTTATATTTTGTACCGAGTTCCAGGAGGGGAACGGCCTCGGGAATTGGATTTTGGATTTTAAATTTGGAAATATTCTTAGCAATTGGGAATTCCGCCTGGAGTTATTCCAATCACCTAGTTAGGATAATGATATCGTCATCATCCCAGAGGGGAGACACAAATTAGGTGTCTACAGAAGCCCCCACTTTGACTGAGCGTTCGGTTAGGAAAGCGCAAGTCAAAGTATTTCGAAAGGGACGGGGAATGATCAAGATGTTCTGCAATCGAGACCACTCTTTGTACGCCGGTACATGCATAAAACAGGCGTTAGAAAAAAGGATAGAGTCTACCTCGGTGCGGTTGTGACGACTCCGATTTGTACTTGTACTTTTCCGCCTTCAGTTCAGGACGAAGCTTGGCATCGAAAATTTTGAATCTTGAATTTTTGAATCTTGAATTTTTGAATTTGAACACCCGGAGTTGATCCGTTGGGGATGTGCTTTGATGGGGATAAGATCTTTTTACTAGCCCTTAAAATTTTGAAATTTCGACTGACTTTCCCTGAGCTTGGGTCCGTTGGGAGTTGAACGCCTGAGTCGTTGTATTTTTTGGATTTTGTATTCTTGAAATATCCATCTGTTTGTACTTGAAGATACAGGTGTATACCAGTATTTTCGATGGATGGCCTGATGTGATGTTTGATGCTGGGTGCGGAAGACCGTAGTAGCAAAGGACGTGCAATCAGGACGGGAGACCGCGCGCGCTGAAGATTCGCGCATGCAGCGGGCAGCGCTGGGCGCTGGGTCGACGTACGGTGCGGGGCTGAGCTATATAAGCGCCCCTTGCCGTGCCATTTTGAGGAGCAACTTCTTGTTTTCTTGCTCTCTTTCTCTCTCAAAGGTCGAATTGTTTTCCTTTGGTCTTGTTCTTGCCTTATCCATGTAAGTATTTCATGTTTTGCTGAAGAAATAACTCTAGGATCGCATGTAGTTTTGATTTTCTCGTACTTTGAAATGATGCTTGTATGATAGTAGGCTTCTTGAATCTTGTAGAAAATTGTTTGATAGCCACTTGAACTTGAACTGTTGGAACTTGTAGTTTTGAATTTTTCGAAGGTTTTCTTGAATGTCGTACCTGGTAGTTGTAGATAGTAGTCTCACTGGTGACCTAGCGAGGTCTCAGGTAGAGAAATAGGCTAGGATGCCTTAATGTTGTTTTCTAGAGTTTTGAAATGTTTGCTTCGGCATGGGTAGCCTAGGCGTTGATGTTGAACTTGTATACCTGCTTCGGCATGGGTAGCTTAGGCGTTGGTGTTGAACTCGTATACCTGCTTCGGCATGGGTAGCCTAGGCGTTGGTGTTGAACTTGTACTTTGAACTAGAGGTCCACTGGGGATTTGTTTTGACTTTGTATAGGCTTATAGGATAGCCCCCAGTTTAGAATTTTGACACTTTGTACTTTACTTGAATTAGTATGCCTCGTCACACTCGGAGAAAGGTTGCCGAATCGTCTGCGGTTTGAGCTGCTGAGGAGGATGCCTCGGATATGAAGCGGCTGCGATAAACGCGCCAGGTAGGGGTATGGTTCCCCGGGAGGCGCCCACTTTTGCTGGGACTGGTTGGAGTCCTTCCGACCTGGTATTTCGGCCGGGGTGGCACTTGTCTTAGCGGCCTCGCGTTGGCTTGGTGAGTCTTGCACTGTGTTTTGAGTTTGTATCTTGTACTCGTATAGGTTTGGAATTAACTCGTTCACCTGTAGGCCGATGGAAAGTCGTTTCGTACTTTCTGGTCCTTGGTGGAGGTTCAGAAGGCTTTCAGAGCCCTTCGTGCTGATGAGGAGGCCATGGAGATTTGGTCGCAGACTGGCCTGGCTGACTTCTGGCGTGCCATGGGAGGCACTTTGAGGAGAACGGGGATCAAGCCCCGACTGTGGGCTTTGTTGGAGCGGTGGTGGGATACCACCAACACTTTCCACATGTCATGGGGGGAGATCACCATTACCCCCTTTGAGTTTTCTATGATCACGGGTCTTCCTTTTTCTGAGAGGAACGTGACCTTTGATCCGGAGCTGACGTGGCGCTCTGCCGCTGCCAGGGACTTTCTTGGCCCTGTTGTTGACTTGTCGGACGACGACACCCATGCCTCTTAGGGATGTCAGTGGGGCGGGTTTCGCGGGAGACCCGCCCCGCATCCGCCCCAAGTAGGCGGGGATGGAGGTAGGTTTGGCGAGTGATGGGGCAGGGATGGGTATAAAAATCGTACCCTCCATGGGTGATGGGGCGGGTGTGGATTTTGTGTTGAACCCGCCCCATCCCCGCCCGCCCCGCCCCATCCCCACTCGTCCCGCTTCATACCCGCTATGGGTGATGGAGTTAGTTTGGATTTGTTTGCATGTTTAGGTGATAATATGAATTTAGGTGAGATTTCTGAGTTTTTTGTTTGGTTTTTTTTTTGTAATGATGGGTATTTTTTCCGATTACATACGTTACTTTAGTCATAAGATATTTTTTTTTCTAGAGTTAACTTTCATTACTCGGTATATATGGAAAATGTTTGCTAAATAAGAAAAATTAGGCAGGGGATAAGACGGGGATGGATACCCAGTTAGGTGGTGGGGCGGGGATAAGACGGGGATGGATACCCAATTAGGTGGTGGGGCGGGGATGGATATTAGTTTATACCCGTTGGGGCGGGGATGGGGATGAATTTTGTCCCTGCCATGGGTGATGGGGCGGGGATGGGGATGAAAAATTTAGGTGGGGATGGGGATGGAGGGACCTAAATCCGCATCCGCCCTGCCCCATTGACATCCCTAATGCCTCTGTGACGGCGATTGTGGAGGCTATCGGTGGTGTAGGTGTGTGTGTGGAGTAGAGAGTTAGGCTCTTCCTCCTAGTTCTGGTAAGCAGAGTGATGGCCCCGAGCAGGAACAGTCGGGTGCACATCAGATTTCTGTCCGTTCTGAGGGACTTGAGGGCTGTTTCGAGCTACAATTGGGGTGGTTTGCGGTATAGCCACCTCTTGTATGAGATGAAGCAGGCCTCCCGGACTGCGCTGGGGAGTGACCCGAGCATGGCTGCTCTGTGGAGTGTGTTGGAGGTATTTAGACTCCTTGTACTTTGTATGTTGTTCATGTATGTTTGTATTTGAACTTGACATATGTTTTGCTTGCTTCTTGAAAGATTTGGATATATGAGCACTTTCCGACTTTGGCGCCAGATCGTACTAGAGATGCGGCTTACCCGTATGCTGCCTCTTGGATAGGAGCGCTGCGCGTTAGGGTGCCTCTGGCGACTTCCCGCAGAGCTTGGAGAGTTCTACCTGCTACCGAGGTAATCTTTTGTACTGTTTTGCTCTCTTGTATTTGTATTTGTATTGTTGCCTGAGTTGTCTGCTTTGCAGGTGGTGTGGCGTCCTTTTGCCAATGTGCTTGTACCTGCCTCGGCTGCTCGTGCCCATTTCCTGTCTGGGCGGCGGGTTTTGCTTCCAGGGGTGTACCGCCACATGTGGTACCTAGGGGAGCGAGTGTCCCTTCAGCACAATTCGGGGGATAGACTTGTCCCCAAGGACTCACCGAGGTCCATGCTGGCGTTGGATGAAGAGCTGGCCCGACTCTATGTGGAGGCTAGGGGCAATGCTATTTGCCGCTCTTGGAGGGATTTTGTACACAGGAAGGGGAGCTATGACGACTTCCTGAGGAGGCTGGCTCCACCAGTACGCTTCATACTGCCGGTGAGCTTTTGAACCTTGTATTCTTGTATTCTTGTATTCTTGTATGATTGTGTGATTGTATGATTGGATGATTGTATATATGTAGGAGGAGGAGGTTGATCCTGAGGACATTCCCCATGCTGATAGGATCCTCCGCTATGAGAACTCGGACGGGGAAGAGGTAGAGAGACCATCCCTGTAGCTTCTCCTCCGCACCGGAGATCGTATGATGTTGTACCTGAGCATTATGCTGCTGTAAGTACTGTTGCACTTTCTTGAAACTGACTGTAATCTTGTATTTGGGAATTGATCTTGAATTTTGTATGCAGGCGCCTCGGGCGAGAGTGCGTCGCTGGATGCTTTTGCTTGATTCCTGGAAGAGGCATTGTGCCAAGCTGACCCGGAAGCTTTCTGGCCAGGACAGAGAGGTGCCTTACTTGATCTTGAAATTTGTATTTTGGAAATCCGAACTTGGATGTTGACTCTTGAAATTGCATTTTGTATAGGAGCGCCGTCGAGACCGTAGAGGATCCTTTGACAGAGAACCCCAGGCGGAGACGTCCTTGAGGTAAGAGGGGCCGAGCTTGGAGCTGGGACAGGGGTCCGGTGCTGGTGCTCATCAGAGGCATTCTGATGCTGAGCGAGGAGCTTCCCCTTTTGTACATGTACATGTTGATCCCAGCAGGCATTCGTTTGGAGGTGCAGGCAGTTCACGACCATTTGTTTCTTCCCCTGGTTACTACTTCGGAGGAAGTGGTCCTCGGCCTTGGGGTGCAGATTCCTGGGCTTACTATGAAGAGATGGAGAGGATGCGCCAGGCTCAGATGTTTGGGTCGTACCAGTATATGGCGATGCAGCCGCCGTATCAGTATTCCTCTCCTCAACATGGAGTTCATCCCTCCACTGGCACACTTCCTATCTCGGAGCAGGATCCTAGTACCCCTGGGACGGAGTCGGATCAGGATCTGGAGCGCCTTAGGAGGCGGAACAGGGATAAGGCGCCTGTGGTTAATATCACTGCTGGTGACGACTCGAACTTACCCTGCATGGTAGCGAGTTCCAGCTTGCCTGGGTTGATTTTGTATAGGCTGGATTGTATTGTATTTGTATGGATTTGAAACTTGAATTTTTGTATGATTGTATGGCTTTGAACTTGAATTGGTTTGAAATTTTTTTGGAGATTGGCTTTTGTATGCTTGAATGTTTGGAATTGTATGCGTTGTGTGTGCCTTGAAATTTGTGGCTAGATGCATCCATGAGAATTTTGCAAAAAATTTGATAAAAATTGCCCCATTTTTTCGGGTGTATATTCAACTTTTGCTTATGCACATGCAGACTCGACTTAGGACGTCGATCTAGGACTAGAATGCTTGAATTTTGAAATTGAACCGAAATCTGCCCGGAGCGTTGATCCGGACTGCTTGAAATTGCGCGGCTTGCGGCTTTGGAATTTTGAATAATGGAGGTTGTACACTGCTGTCCGAAACACTAAAGAGTGTGTACTCGGAGTCATAAAAGAGGACGGCGGCCTTGTCCTTTGGTGTAGGCCCCTGCGTCTGGCGCAGGCTTGGCGCCTGACGCTTGTGAGCTGTCGTGCAAGCTGACTCTTGTATAAATAGGGAGCTTGTTGGATCACTTCTTGTATCAATCCTTCCCTGCTATCATTGCATACAGCTTCCTCTCGAAAAGAAAAGAGAATATGGGTGTGTCCTTTGAGAGTGCCTTGAACTCGTGGCTTGGTTCGCTAGTCAAATTGGAGAAAAGGGAGCTTGATGGCATGCATCTTGGGGTACTCGTCTCTTTCCGGTTTGTAAAATTGGATTTGCACTTCATTCTTGCTGCTCTAGAGGCTTGGGATCCAGATCATCATGTCTTCCGCTTTGGAAATAATGAGGTATGTCCCCTCCCCGAGGAATTTAGTGCTATATTGGGGTGGCCCATTATGCTGGAGCCATGCATGCCCTGTGTTGAAGAACACTTTTTCTTGAGTTTTAAAAGGTATTTGGGCTTGAAGCCCCTACTTTTGAGTGCTGTTGAATATGGCAGATGGGTGGATTTGTCCCTCTTTGTCACCTACTTTTCTGGGCTTGATGTTCCCAAAGTATTCCGCCTGAGAGCCTTGAGTTTTTGTATATTCGCTCGCTTTCTTTTTTCGAAACAGGGGTTTGGCAATGGTGATGCCTCCCTAATTGAAATTGTAGAGCAGTTTGCTAATGGTCGGGACCCAATGCCGCTCGTGATTGGCGAAACATTTATGGGCCTTGACATGCTGAAGTCGGACACCTCTTCTCTGCCGTCGGGAAGTCCGGTATTACTCCAAGTAAGGATCTGGAGCCTTCTTGTATATTGAATTTGTACTTGTATTTGAATTTTGAATGTTGAATTTTGAAATGCACTTCTTGTATATTCCCCAAGGTTTGGCTTATGGAAAGGCTCATGTTGGTGGCACCACCGGAGAACATGGAGAGCTATAACAGAAAGGGATTCACTGTGCGGCCCATGCTATGTGGCCGACTTTCATTGGATGAGTGGCGATGCGCACTCTCTGAGGTTGAATCTTGTATAAGGTGGGTAGTTCCTTGGTGGGGAATTGCTGCCATGAGGCATGCCCCTGGTTCTACTGCTTTGAGGGTGCCAAGCCTCTCGATGCTAGGCTTGAAACAGGAGATTCCGGACTGTATTGAAGAGAACCCGAAACCTGAGTATTCCGGACTGGCTTGAATGCAAATTGTCTTGAAATTTGGAGGCGGTATTGGGTTGCCAAACCATTCTTGAGTATTCAGTTCCCATCTGAGCCTGTTACTCTGTCTGCGGGGTACATTGTATGGATGAGAGGTCTAAGCTAGAGGGACATTTCTTTCTCCGGACCAGCTAGAGTCCGAGGTTCTAGAGCTAGACGTCCTGCATCAACTGACTATGAGGAAGGTGACGGGAGTGGGCCCATCCGGTGCTTGACCGTTCGGAATCCAAAGGAGGTTCGTCGTCCTCCCGTCTTGGAATGCTTTCAAGTTCCTTCTCCCGCCGCTTGGGCAAGGGGAAGATTGATGATTGATTGCGGGAGGAGCTAGGGGATAGTACTCAAGGTGCCAAGACTCGAGAGAATAGTCGCCCGACCCTAGATCTTTGTAGGCTAAATGTGTTTGAAATTGTATTGGAAAGAATTGTGTTTGGAATGTGTTTGGAAGATGTGTTTAGGAAATGTGTTTTAGAAAATGTGTTTAGGAAGTGAAAAGGCTTTTGAACTTTGCTTCACTTGATCCTGACTTTGTATTTGAATTAGCTTTGAAGGCCTTATGGCCAAATAAAGAGTTATTGTGTTAAATTCCGCTTGAACATGCTTTTCTTTGAATTGGCACATTTGGAATAAAGACAACAACATTTGAGTTTTGAAATTTGATTTGATTTTTTTAGGATGCCCTCAATTGAGGAAATTTTGAAATTTTGTTTTTTTTTTTGTATTAAAGTGGCCGAGCCTCGAAATGAGGTTGCCTACGTGTCCCGTTAGGGAATCAGGCCGGACGTAGTTCTGACCATCTTACAAGACTTTGAATTAGATTCTTGAATTTGAACAGGGAACTTAGACATAGAACTTCTTGAGTTGATTGAGGTTGGTTAGAGATCTGAATTCTATTCCGTCAATGTCTGTTAGTTCGACTGCTCCCCCGGAGAAGATCTTCTTAACAATGTATGGGCCTGCCCAGTTCGGTTTGAATTTTCCCCTTGGGTCCATGGTGCTTTTGCGAAGGGCTTTCAGGACAAGCTCGCCTTCTTTGATGTTTCGGGTTCTGACCCTTTTGTTGAAATGTCTGGCCACTCGGCGCTGATAGACTTTTACATGGTGAGTGGCCTGGAGCCGGCGCTCATTGAGCATGACTAGCTCGTCATATCTTGCTTGTACCCATGCAGCTTCTAGGATTTTTCTTTCGAGGACTATCCTTAGAAAAGGTATCTCCAGCTCGATAGGTTGTACTGCTTCCATTCCATGGACCAATGAGAACGGAGTTGCACCAGTTGAAGTGCGAATTGAAGTTCGATATCCCCACAATGCGAAATGCAGCTTCTGGGGCCAGTCCTTGTAGTTGGTAGTCATTTTCATGATGATGGTTTTGACATTCTTGTTGGCTGCTTCGACTGCCCCATTGGTTTGTGGGCGATAAGGTGAAGAGCGATGATGTTGAATCTTGTACTCGGTGAATAGATCTTCACACTCTCCTTGAAAATGGGTTCCCTGGTCACTGATGAACTCGTGAGGAACGTCGTATCTGCATATGATGCTTTCTTGTATGAACTGGGTCACTTGCTTGGAACCCAATACTTTGAATGACCTGGCCTCGACCCATTTGGTGAAATAGTCGATGGCGACCAGTATGAACTCATGACCCCCGGTGCCTGTTGGAGTGACTTTGCCGATGACGTCGATACCCCAGGCTGAGAATGGCCACGGTGATGACTGAGAGTATAGCAGTGATGGAGGAATGTGCTTCAGATTCGCACACTTTTGACATGTAGGACATTTCTTGACAAAGAAGTAGCAGTCCCGTTCGAGGGTAGTCCAGTAGTATCGTGCCCTGACGAACTTGAGGGCTAGCATTTTCCCATTCATGTGGGTGCCACAGACTCCACCATGTATGTCGTCCATGACTCTTTAAGCTTTGTGCTTGTCAACACATCGAAGGTTAGGACCGACAAGGGACCTCTTGTATAGAATGCCGCCTTCTATGACGAAATTGGCTGATTGTAATCGTAGAGCCCTTTGATTTTTGCTTGAAAAGTGTGGGGGATACTCTGAATTTTGTAGATACCTTTGGATGTCTGTAAACCAAGGTTCATCTTTGTCTTGCTCGACGTCGTCAATAGCATGGACATATGCTGCTTCTTGACATGTTTCAATTGTAAGTGGCATTTCGGCCATGCCACTTGGAATGTTGATCATTGAGGCCAGTTTTGCCAGTGCATCGGCGAATTGATTCTCCTCTCTTGGGAGGTATGTATAGTGAAGATCTTCTATTTGTTCAGACAGCTGCTCAAGATATGGCTGGTATGGAGCCAAGCTCTCGCTCCTCACTTTCCATTTGCCGGAAATTTGATTGATGATTAGGGAGGAATCCCCGTAAACTCGAAGTTTCTGGACGCCCAGTGCTAAGGCGGCTTCCAGGCCCATGATGCATGCTTCATATTCTGCCGCATTGTTCGTCACGTTGAATTGCAGTTTTGCTGATATAGGAATGTGAGTGCTCTCTGGGGCTATTGGGATTACTCCAACACCACATCCGTTCTGGTTGGAAGCACCGTCAAAATGCATTGACCACCTGTCATCGCTGGTCATTAAGATTTGCTCGTCGGGTAAGTCGTAATCTTCCTCTTCTGCGTCGACAGGACAATCGGCTAGGAAATCTGAAATTGCTGAACCCTTGATAGACTTCTGTGGAATGTATTTGAGGTCGAATTCTGCTAGCATGACCAACCATCTGGACAACCATCCGTTGAGTGCTGGTTTTTCGAATAGATACCTGAGAGGATCCGCTTTGCTGATCACATGTATTGTATGGGAGAGCATGTAGTGCCGTAGTTTCTTTGTGGCCCAAACCAAGGCGATGCTGAGTTTCTCGAGCTGAGTGTATTTGCTCTCGTACTCGATCAGCTTTTTGCTTATGTAGTATACGTCGTTCTGTTTGCCTTCAATTTCCTGGGCAAGCATAGCCCCCACAGCTGAATCTGTTGTTGTGAGGTAGAGCCTGAGGGGAATCCCTGGCATGGCTGGCTTTAGTACTGGTGGGTTGGAAAGGTAGCTCTTGATTGTGTCGAATGCATGCTGACAGTCGTCATCCCACACCTTGGTCTCACTTTTTCGGACCTTTCGAAATACCAATTCACAGATCATTGTGAGTCTTGAAATGAACCTGCTGATATACTGTAGTCTGCCGAGAAAACCACGAATTTCTTTTTCATTTGTTGGTGGTTGCATCTCGAGAATTGCCTTGATTTTTGAAGGATTAGCCTCTATGCCTCGAGAGTTGATAACATATCCGAGTAACTTGCCTGACGTTACCCCGAATGCGCACTTTTGAGGATTGAGCCTCATATTGTATTGTCTGAGCCTGTCGAAAAACTTTCGAAGTACTGAGGTATGCTCGTGTCGCTCTTTGGATTTCACAATCATGTCGTCGACATTATACCTCAATTTCCCTGTGAATCATATCGCTCATGATGGTTGTGGCTGTTCTTTGATAAGTTGCTCCTGCGTTCTTTAGTCCGAACAACATAACTGTTGTAGACACCTAATTTGTGTCTCCCCTTTGGGATGATGAAGATACCATTATCCTTCCTTGTTAGATGATTGGAATAACTCCAGGCGGAAATCCCAATCGCTAAGAATGCTTCCGAAATTCAAGATCCAAAATCCAACCCCCGAGACCGTTCCCCTTTCGGTTCTCGGTACAAAATACAACTTTCCAAATCCAATTTCAAAATCCAAGTACAATCTCAACTAGTAGACCATCCCATTGGTTTTACTAGGCCTTTTCCACTCAAAATCATAAAAGGAAGTCAAATTCGGGCACCTACTCAAAATCAAATATGGCAGATGGGTGGATTTGTCCCTCTTTGTCACCTACTTTTCTGGGCTTGATGTTCCCAAAGTATTCCGCCTGAGAGCCTTGAGTTTTTGTATATTCGCTCGCTTTCTCTTTGCGAAACAGGGGTTTGGCAATGGTGATGCCTCCCTAATTGAAATTGTAGAGCAGTTTGCTAATGGTCGGGACCCAATGCCGCTCGTGATTGGCGAAACATTTATGGGCCTTGACATGCTGAAGTCGGACACCTCTTCTCTGCCGTCGGGAAGTCCGGTATTACTCCAAGTAAGGATCTGGAGCCTTCTTGTATATTGAATTTGTACTTGTATTTGAATTTTGAATGTTGAATTTTGAAATGCACTTCTTGTATATTCCCCAAGGTTTGGCTTATGGAAAGGCTCATGTTGGTGGCACCATCGGAGAACATGGAGAGCTATAACAGAAAGGGATTCACTGTGCGGCCCATGCTATGTGGCCGACTTTCATTGGATGAGTGGCGATGCGCACTCTCTGAGGTTGAATCTTGTATAAGGTGGGTAGTTCCTTGGTGGGGAATTGCTGCCATGAGGCATGCCCCTGGTTCTACTGCTTTGAGGGTGCCAAGCCTCTCGATGCTAGTCTTCTACTCGCCTGCTCGAGTGATGAGACAGTATGGCTTGAAACAGGAGATTCCGGACTGTATTGAAGAGAACCCGAAACCTGAGTATTCCGGACTGGCTTGAATGCAAATTGTCTTGAAATTTGGAGGCGGTATTGGGTTGCCAAACCATTCTTGAGTATTCAGTTCCCATCTGAGCCTGTTACTCTGTCTGCGGGGTACATTGTATGGATGACAGGTCTAAGCCAGAGGGACATTTCTTTCTCCGGACCAGCTAGAGTCCGAGGTTCTAGAGCTAGACGTCCTGCATCAACTGACTATGAGGAAGGTGACGGGAGTGGGCCCATCCGGTGCTTGACCGTTCGGAATCCAAAGGAGGTTCGTCGTCCTCCCGTCTTGGAATGCTTTCAAGTTCCTTCTCTCGCCGCTTGGGCAAGGGGAAGATTGATGATTGATTGCGGGAGGAGCTAGGGGATAGTACTCAAGGTGCCAAGACTCGAGAGAATAGTCGCCCGACCCTAGATCTTTGTAGGCTAAATGTGTTTGAAATTGTATTGGAAGGAATTGTGTTTGGAATGTGTTTGGAAGATGTGTTTAGGAAATGTGTTTTAGAAAATGTGTTTAGGAAGTGAAAAGGCTTTTGAACTTTGCTTCACTTGATCCTGACTTTGTATTTGAATTAGCTTTGAAGGCCTTATGGCCAAATAAAGAGTTATTGTGTTAAATTCCGCTTGAACATGCTTTTCTTTGAATTGGCACATTTGGAATAAAGACAACAACATTTGAGTTTTGAAATTTGATTTGATTTTTTTAGGATGCCCTCAATTGAGGAAATTTTGAAATTTTGTTTTTTTTTTTGTATTAAAGTGGCCGAGCCTCGAAATGAGGTTGCCTACGTGTCCCGTTAGGGAATCAGGCCGGACGTAGTTCTGACCATCTTACAAGACTTTGAATTAGATTCTTGAATTTGAACAGGGAACTTAGACATAGAACTTCTTGAGTTGATTGAGGTTGGTTAGAGATCTGAATTCTATTCCGTCAATGTCTGTTAGTTCGACTGCTCCCCCGGAGAAGATCTTCTTAACAATGTATGGGCCTGCCCAGTTCGGTTTGAATTTTCCCCTTGGGTCCATGGTGCTTTTGCGAAGGGCTTTCAGGACAAGCTCGCCTTCTTTGATGTTTCGGGTTCTGACCCTTTGTTGAAATGTCTGGCCACTCGGCGCTGATAGACTTTTACATGGTGAGTGGCCTGGAGCCGGCGCTCATTGAGCATGACTAGCTCGTCATATCTTGCTTGTACCCATGCAGCTTCTAGGATTTTGCTTTCGAGGACTATCCTTAGAAAAGGTATCTCCAGCTCGATAGGTTGTACTGCTTCCATTCCATGGACCAATGAGAACGGAGTTGCACCAGTTGAAGTGCGAATTGAAGTTCGATATCCCCACAATGCGAAATGCAGCTTCTGGGGCCAGTCCTTGTAGTTGGTAGTCATTTTCATGATGATGGTTTTGACATTCTTGTTGGCTGCTTCGACTGCCCCATTGGTTTGTGGGCGATAAGGTGAAGAGCGATGATGTTGAATCTTGTACTCGGTGAATAGATCTTCACACTCTCCTTGAAAATGGGTTCCCTGGTCACTGATGAACTCGTGAGGAACGTCGTATCTGCATATGATGCTTTCTTGTATGAACTGGGTCACTTGCTTGGAACCCAATACTTTGAATGACCTGGCCTCGACCCATTTGGTGAAATAGTCGATGGCGACCAGTATGAACTCATGACCCCCGGTGCCTGTTGGAGTGACTTTGCCGATGACGTCGATACCCCAGGCTGAGAATGGCCACGGTGATGACTGAGAGTATAGCAGTGATGGAGGAATGTGCTTCAGATTCGCACACTTTTGACATGTAGGACATTTCTTGACAAAGAAGTAGCAGTCCCGTTCGAGGGTAGTCCAGTAGTATCGTGCCCTGACGAACTTGAGGGCTAGCATTTTCCCATTCATGTGGGTGCCACAGACTCCACCATGTATGTCGTCCATGACTCTTTAAGCTTTGTGCTTGTCAACACATCGAAGGTTAGGAGACAAGGGACCTCTTGTATAGAATGCCGCCTTCTATGACGAAATTGGCTGATTGTAATCGTAGAGCCCTTTGATTTTTGCTTGATAAGTGTGGGGGATACTCTGAATTTTGTAGATACCTTTGGATGTCTGTAAACCAAGGTTCATCTTTGTCTTGCTCGACGTCGTCAATAGCATGGACATATGCTGCTTCTTGACATGTTTCAATTGTAAGTGGCATTTCGGCCATGCCGCTTGGAATGTTGATCATTGAGGCCAGTTTTGCCAGTGCATCGGCGAATTGATTCTCCTCTCTTGGGAGGTATGTATTGTTAGGTTATGATACATATGACATTACATAGATCATGCAGAAACAACCATTAACCCAGGACAACATATTATTTACACATAATCATATAGCATAATTTAGATGCATACTCTTTGTTGCGTGCCCTCCCTAGCTGCGCCCGAACCAAACAAGAACAAGTCTTTAGGACTCCAAGTGTCGTCCCTCCGTAGATAGTCCACAGCACGTCCGGATCCGCCTTAAGATTGACCAACTAGAATCGCCCTTAAGGTACTAGAAAATTTCGGCACTTTTATGAGCAAGATGTGTGTTTTAATTTTCTCTCAAAAACTCACTTTTGAATACTTTGAAACTTGTTATAAATTGTGAGCCCTAGCCTCATATTTATAGGGGTATGGAAAGGGAATCGAAATCCTATTCAGATACAAATTAATTAAACCTAGAATCCTACAAGAACTCTAATTTAATTAATTTATCAAATAGAATTAGGAATTTAATCATTAACCGAACTCTGCATGTTTTAGGAAACGTGCACGAACAATATCATCGTTATTTCCGTTTATATTTCCGATACGATCCATATTTCCGATACGATCCATATTTCCGTTTCCGGCAATATCATCGTTTCCGGAGTATTCATTTCTTGCCTGTGACGATCTTAGCTCCCACTGAAACCAAGATCCGTCGGTTCCGAATATTCATAGATGGAGTATTTAATGCCATTAAATACTTGATCCGTTTACGTACTATTTGTGTGACCCTACGGGATCAGTCAAGAGTAAGCTGTGGATTAATATCATTAATTCCACTTGAACTGAAGCGGCCTCTAGCTAGGCATTCAGCTCACTTGATCTCACTGAATTATTAACTTGTTAATTAATACTGAACCGCATTTATTAGACTTAACATAGAATGCATACTTGGACCAAGGGCATTATTTCCTTCAGTCTCCCACTTGTCCTTAGGGACAAGTGTGCATTTCCTAATTCCTTTGTCGCTCGATGCTTGCTCTTGAACATAAGGTAAGAGTTGTCATCCTTATTACGTCCAGAGGTGTTCCTCGGTTTCAGAGTTCAACTGATCAAATAAACAGATAATCATAGCCTATGATTCATCCGAGCACGGCCATGCATTTCACAGTTTCTAGCTCTCCGAGTGGCCTTGTACAACTTTTAAGCATCTCATCCCGATTTATGGGAGGACAATCCCAATCTTGCGATCTTGAGATTAGACTTCGTTTGATAGGTGATTACCTGAGCGTTGCCTTTATAGCCTCCTTTTACGGTGCGACGGTTGGTCAACGTCAAAGCAACCAGTTCTCAAACAAGTAATCTCAAATCACTCAGGTATTGAGGATTTAGTGTCTAATAATTTAATGAAATTTACTCATGACAGATTTTCATCTCTTACAGTAAAGTTTCATAGGTCTTGTCCGATACTAGTCTTCCCAAAGTAAGTATCTATGCAAATGATTATGACATTGCCATGTCCACATAGTTCAAGAAACAGAACTACTAGTCATCTTGCATTCTAATCGTCTAACGTTTTCTATGCGTCCAATTTTATAGAAAACTCCGATTAGGGACCATTTTCAACCTTTGACATTCAAGTTCACTTGATAGACATTTCTTAGTCACAGGACTGGTCCTGACAGTCTATCTTGAATATATCGTCAAATTGAAGGGACTCATCATTTAATAAACCACAAATTAAATGGAAAAATGAATTCATTTCATTTATTGTGAATGATTAACCAATAATGTTTTACAAAGATTTAAACTCTAAAACTTTAAAACATTAAACAGAGACATCAAAGCCATTCTCCAATATGCTTGATTCCCATAGCTGCAGTGTGCGAGTTGTGCTTCGCCTGCGGCAGAGGTTTAGTTAATGGATCTGATATGTTGTCATCAGTTCCAATTTTGCTTATCTCGACTTCTTTTCTTTCAACGAACTCTCGTAGAAGGTGAAATCTACGAAGTACATGCTTGACTCTCTGGTGGTGTCTAGGCTCTTTTGCCTGTGCAATAGCTCCGTTATTATCACAATACAGGGCTATTGGTCCTTTAATGGAGGGGACTACACCAAGTTCTCCTATGAACTTCCTTAGCCATATAGCTTCCTTTGCTGCTTCATGTGCAGCAATGTACTCCGCTTCAGTTGTAGAATCCGCAATGGTGCTTTGCTTAGCACTTTTCCAGCTTACTGCTCCTCCGTTGAGGCAGAAGACAAACCCAGACTGTGATCTAAAATCATCTTTGTCGGTTCGGAAACTTGCGTCCGTATAGCCTTTAACAATTAATTCATCATCTCCACCATAGACCAGGAAGTCATCTTTGTGCCTTTTCAGGTACTTCAGAATATTCTTGGCAGCAGTCCAATGCGCCTCTCCTGGGTCTGACTGGTATCTGCTCGTAGCACTGAGTGCGTACGCAACATCCGGGCGTGTACATATCATAGCATACATTATTGAACCAATCAATGATGCATATGGAATCCCATTCATTCGTCTACGCTCATCAAGTGTTTTTGGGCACTGAGTCTTGCTTAGAGTCATTCCATGAGACATGGGTAGGTAGCCTCGCTTGGAGTCCGCCATCTTGAATCTATCAAGCACCTTATTGATATAAGTGCTTTGACTAAGTCCAATCATCTTTTTAGATCTATCTCTGTAAATCTTGATGCCCAATATGTACTGTGCTTCTCCTAGATCCTTCATCGAAAAACATTTCCCAAGCCAAATCTTGACAGAGTTCAACATAGGAATGTCATTTCCGATAAGCAATATGTCGTCGACATATAATACTAGGAAAGCAATTTTTCTCCCACTGACCTTCTTGTATACACAAGATTCGTCCGCGTTCTTGATGAAACCAAAGTCACTGACTGCTTCATCAAAACGTATATTCCAGCTCCTGGATGCCTGCTTCAATCCGTAGATTGACTTCTTTAGCTTGCATACCTTTTTAGCATTCTTTGGATCCTCAAAAACTTCAGGCTGTGTCATAAACACAGTTTCTGTTAAAACGCCGTTTAAGAAAGCAGTTTTGACATCCATCTGCCATATTTCGTAATCGTAATATGCAGCGATTGCTAACATTATTCGAATAGACTTTAGCATTGCAACTGGTGAAAAGGTTTCATCGTAATCCACACCGTGGACTTGCCTGTAACCTTTTGCAACCAATCTAGCTTTGAAAACTTCAAGTTTCCCATCCTTGTCCTTTTTTAGTTTGAAAACCCATTTGTTTCCAATGGCTTGGTAGCCATCTGGCAAATCGACCAAATCCCATACTTGGTTTTCAGACATGGAGTCTAATTCAGATTGCATGGCTTCTTGCCACTGCTTGGAGCTAGGGCTCGTCATAGCTTGCTTGTAAGTCGCAGGTTCATCACTTTCAAGTAATAGAACGTCATAGCTCTCGTTCGTCAAAATACCTAAGTACCTTTCCGGTTGAGATCTATATCTTTGCGATCTACGCGGGGTAACATTTCTAGATTGACCATGATTCTCACCAGATTCTTCTAAAGATCTCTGAGTTTCATCCTGAATGTCATCTTGAGCATTCTCTAGAGTTTGTTGTTCGACTCGAATTTCTTCGAGGTCTACTTTTCTCCCACTTGTCATTTTGGAAATGTGATCCTTCTCCAAAAAGACACCATCTCGAGCAACAAACACTTTGTTCTCAGATGTATTGTAGAAGTAATACCCCTTTGTTTCCTTTGGATAGCCCACAAGGATACATTTGTCAGATTTTGGATGAAGTTTGTCTGAAATTAATCGTTTGACGTATACTTCACATCCCCAAATCTTAAGAAAAGACACATTTGGAGGCTTTCCAAACCATAATTCGTATGGAGTCTTTTCGACAGCTTTAGACGGAGCTCTATTTATAGTGAGTGCAGCTGTATTTAGTGCATGTCCCCAAAATTCTAATGGAAGTTCGGCCTGACCCATCATTGACCTGACCATGTCTAGCAAGGTTCTGTTCCTCCGTTCTGACACACCGTTCCATTGTGGTGTTCCAGGAGGAGTCAATTCTGATAGAATTCCACATTCTTTCAGATGGTCATCAAATTCATAGCTCAGATATTCACCGCCTCTATCAGACCGCAGTGCCTTAATCTTCTTGCCTAATTGATTCTCTACTTCACTCTGAAATTCCTTGAATTTGTCAAAGGATTCAGACTTATGCTTCATTAGGTAGACATAACCATACCTACTGAAGTCATCAGTGAAAGTGATAAAGTAGCTGAAACCACCTCTAGCATTTGTACTCATTGGTCCACATACATCTGTATGGATTAAACCCAATAGTTCATTTGCTCTTTCTCCAACTTTAGAGAAAGGTTGCTTTGTCATTTTGCCAAGTAAACATGATTCGCATTTACCATAATCCTCTAAGTCAAATGGTTCTAGAATTCCTTCCTTTTGAAGTCTTTCTAAGCGTTTCAAGTTTATATGGCCTAATCGACAATGCCACAGATAGGTGAGATCTGAATCATCCTTTTTGGCCTTTTTGGTATTTATGTTATATACTTGTTTGTCGTGATCTAATAAATAAAGTCCATTGACTAATCTAGCAGATCCATAAAACATCTCTTTAAAATAAAACGAACAACTATTGTCTTTTATTAAAAAGGAAAATCCCTTAGCATCTAAGCAAGAAACTGAAATGATGTTTTTAGTAAGACTTGGAACATGGAAACATTCTTCCAGTTCCAAAACTAGCCCGGAGGGCAACGACAAATAGTAAGTTCCTACAGCTAATGCAGCAATCCGTGCTCCAATTCCCACTCGTAGGTCGACTTCACCCTTGCTTAACTTTCTACTTCTTCTTAGTCCCTGTGGATTGGAACATAAGTGTGAGCCACAACCTGTATCTAATACCCAAGAAGTTGAATTAGCAAGTATACAGTCTATAACGAAAATACCTGAAGATGGAACGACTGTTCCGTTCTTCTGATCTTCCTTTAGCTTCAAGCAATCTCTCTTCCAATGCCCCTTCTTCTTGCAGTAGAAGCATTCGGATTCAGAAGTGGGTTGACTGACCTTCCTCTTTGCAAATTTGGCGCCAGTTTGCTTAGTTGGGCTGGCCTTGTTGCCACCTTTCTTAGCATTCCTCTTCTTTCCAGATTTCTTGAACTTGCCCCCACGCACCATAAGCACATCCTGCTTATCACTTTTGAGCGTCTTTTCAGCGGTCTTCAGCATACCGTGAAGCTCAGTGAGCGTTTTGTCCAGACTATTCATACTGTAGTTCAGTTTGAACTGATCATACCCGCTATGAAGAGAATGGAGGATGGTGTCTATAGCCATTTCCTGAGAAAATTGCTGATCCAGCCGACTCATATTCTCAATGAGTCCAATCATGTTGAGAACATGTGGACTTACGGGCTCGCCTTTCTTAAGCTTGGTCTCAAGAATTTGCCTATGAGTCTCGAATCTTTCGACTCGAGCCAGATCTTGGAACATGTTCTTCAACTCACTGATGATTGTGAAAGCATCTGAGTTGATGAACGTTTTCTGCAGATCCGCACTCATGGTGGCGAGCATTAGACATTTCACATCCTTGTTGGCATCAATCCAACGATTGAGGGCTGCCTGAGTGACCCCGTCGCCTGCAGCTTCGGGCATCGCCTCATCCAGGACATACTCCTTTTCTTCCTGCATAAGAACTATTTGCAAGTTCCTTTGCCAGTCAAGGAAGTTTTTCCCGTTCAACTTCTCCTTTTCGAGAATTGATCGAATGTTGAATGAATTGTTGTTTGCCATATTAAAAAAAACTACAATTGAAAAGAATAAACAAATAAATAACCATTCACAGTTTCTCTTAATAAACTTAAATTCTAGCATACATGCATAATTCAATGTTTATTAAGCATTTTATTCAAATTATGTGTTCCGGCAGGTGTGAATAAAATGATTCCAAGATCCTAAAATCATTGAAGAACTAAGCACAGTTTGTCGACTTAATCCTAGAACATCTTAGGTAAGCAAAAGCCTTTTGCTAATAGTCTAGAAACTATTCTTGGTTGATAGGTACGTCTAAGAACTTATTAGGTAAACCTATCGAATTTGCCACGACATAAAAGGACTCCTTACTTATATCGTTGAGTTTCACCAAAACTAACATGTACTCACAATTATTTGTGTACCTTGCCCCTTTAGGACCAATAAGTAACACCTCGCTGAGCGAAAACTATTACTAGATTGATGTAAAGGATATCCAAGCAAGTGTATATTTTGGCATGGCACCTTTTAACTCAATTTTTAAGTTTGGAACTTAAGGCTCTTACTATGTTGGTTAGATTTTAAGTGAACTAAAATCCTTAATCATGCAACATAATCAAGCTTTTGATCTCATGCATTTTAAGACATATTTAAAACAATAAATAACTTAAAACATGCATAAGATAAATGTGATCTAGTATGGCCCGACTTCATCTTGAAGCTTTGACTTCAAAGTCCGTCTTGAAAATCTCCGTGGGAGGCACCATTTTCTTCAAATAGGATAAGCTATAACTAATTACAACTATTTGATGGTACGCAGACCATATTTGAATTGAAAAATAACTTTGGTACTTTAGACCAATTACATTCAAATTAATGGTACGCAGACCATATTTTCTATCCTATTTGGGCCATACTAGTCACTTCATAACCTGCAAAACAGTACATATACAATATATACCATTCACCCATTCATTATCATGAATGGCCCACATAGCTGGTTAGTAAAACACATTATGCATCACGTAAACATTTGCAGCAATTAATCAAGGGCACCAATAATCTACCAATTATTCAGTCCTTATTAATTCTAATCAAGTTGTTTTAACCTTAAGGATTTGTAGACCTAATCAAGAGTTTATGACTAAAAGCGCTCCCACTTAAACCAATAAATTTATATGCTTTACTAATTTTAAACATAAAAATGTATTTCTAGTCCAACCGGAAACATACAAATTTAATTAAAATTTAAAGCTCATATCAATTTATAATTGAATCCAAAAAGTTTAATTTAATTTCAGTCGTATTTAAATTAATTCATGATTTTAATTTTAGTAAAATAATTAGAATAAATAACATTTATTATAATTACAATATTCAAAATTAAAATCCAAGAAAATAATTTAAATTATTAATTTTAAAATTAATTAAAATTACGTGAACTGAAATTTTCAAATTAAACATTCAAAACGATCTTTAATCGTAACGCAAACACACTACGCGTTGCACGCCCATGGGCCGCACGCACACAGCCATTGCTGGCCATGTGCGCGCAGCCCATGCGCTCGTTGCATAGCTGCTGCATCCCCATCACAAGCCTCCGCACGCATTGGTGCTCGCTGCGCGCGCCAGCGCTCATCGCACGCGAGCTATCGCTCGCAGTGCGCGCGCGACATCGCTCGCTGGGCGCGCGACATCGCTCGCTGGGCGGGCGACATCGCTCGCTGTGCGCGCGAGCAATGCTGGCTGTGCGCGCGAGTCCTCGCTCGTTGTGCGCGCGAGCAATGCTGGGCGCAGCGCTCGTGGCACGCGAGCTTGCGCTCGCTGCGCGCGAGGCTGCGCGCTCTTGTGCGAGGCAGCGCGCGTTGTGGCGCAGCTCGCTTGCTGCCCACACGCGACTGCCTTGGCTCGCCCTTCGCCCATGCCCATTCGTCCATTGCTCGTGGCACACGACACAAGGCAGGGCTGCTGCCTTGTGCTCGTGCACTACTCCCTTGCTCATTGCATTCGTGCCGCACGGGCGACGAGCTCCCTTTCTCGTCGTCGCATGCCCGCATTATACAACACCCCTTAAGGGTAACACGAAGCGTCCATTGCTTCGTGGGTGCAAGTTTTATGAACGAATCGCATAAAAATTTAAAATTTATATTTAAAATTAATGACAAATTAATAAATAATATTAATTTCATAATTTTAGGGCGAAAAAATCGAAAATTTATTATCCAATTGATTTCCGATTGTTATGGATTCAAGTCTAGGTCATAAAAATTTAAAATTTATCATAAATTTACAATTTTTATGGTGGTTTTTAATCATAGGTTTCTAATTAAATTACAATTAATTATGAAAATCAAATTAATTCTAAATTATTCTAATTTTCAACAAATTAATCATAATTACAAATTAGATTGCATAATTAACAAGACTAGGCATTCAAACTTGTTAAACATATGCAGTAGGTCAATCAAAAATTCAAGATTTATCAACAAGAATCGCAAATATTTAATTTAACATCTTAAATTTACGAAATTTTGCATTCGAAAAACTAAAACCTTCGAAAAGTCATAGTTAGGCTTCGAATTTGAAAATTCTGGGTTCGGCAGAAAAATACTTTTTTTGTCAAAATTTTAGAATGCCTTTTACATGCGAAATTGACACAAAAATCACTCAATTCGGATGAGTAACGAAGAAACTGCCGAAAAACTGCGTACGTATAATTAAATAAACGCAATTTGCAATTAATTAACAATTACGAAAATTAATCACCCCTTTTAATTCTTGCAAATTTGTAATATTTAACCATGTTCATGCAATTTAGATTATGAAAATAATAAGGGGCTCGTGATACCACTGTTAGGTTATGATACATATGACATTACATAGATCATGCGGAAACAACCATTAACCCAGGAAAACATATTATTTACACATAATCATATAGCATAATATAGATGCATACTCTTTGTTGCGTGCCCTCCCTAGCTGCGCCCGAACCGAACAAGAACAAGTCTTTAGGACTCCAAGTGTCGTCCCTCCGTAGATAGTCCACAGCACGTCCGGATCCGCCTTAAGATTGACCAACTAGAATCGCCCTTAAGGTACTAGAAAATTTCGGCACTTTTATGAGCAAGATGTGTGTTTTAATTTTCTCTCAAAAACTCACTTTTGAATACTTTGAAACTTGTTATAAATTGTGAGCCCTAGCCTCATATTTATAGGGGTATGGAAAGGGAATCGAAATCCTATTCAGATACAAATTAATTAAACCTAGAATCCTACAAGAACTCTAATTTAATTAATTTATCAAATAGAATTAGGAATTTAATCATTAACCGAACTCTGCATGTTTTAGGAAACGTGCACGAACACAAACACTTGCACACACACGCACGGCAGCCACGATGGGCCCCCATGCGTGCGCGCGAGCAGCAGCCCACGCAGCGCCCGCGCGCGCTGCGCAGCCTGCTGGGCCTAGCCTTGCGCTGGGCCTGGCGTGGCTGTTTGTGCGGCGCGCTTGGCTTGCTGGGCGATGGCCTGGCTTCGTGCTGGGCCTCGTCCGGCAGGCCTCGTCCGATGCTTATTCGTACGATGCGCTTCCGATTAAATTTTCCGATTCCGGAATTCATTTCCGATACGAACAATATTTAATATTTCCGATTCCGGAATTAATTTCCGTTTCGAACAAATATTTAATATTTCCGTTTCCGGAATTATTTTCCGATTCCGGTAATATTTCCGATTCTGACAATATTTCCGTTTCCGATAATATTTTCCGATACGTACCATGTTTCCGTTTCCGGCAACATCTACGACTTGGATAATATTTATATTTCCGATACGATCCATATTTCCGTTTCCGGCAATATCATCGTTTCCGGAGTATTCATTTCTTGCCTGTGACGATCTTAGCTCCCACTGAAACCAAGATCCGTCGGTTCCGAATATTCATAGATGGAGTATTTAATGCCATTAAATACTTGATCCGTTTACGTACTATTTGTGTGACCCTACGGGTTCAGTCAAGAGTAAGCTGTGGATTAATATCATTAATTCCACTTGAACTGAAGCGGCCTCTAGCTAGGCATTCAGCTCACTTGATCTCACTGAATTATTAACTTGTTAATTAATACTGAACCGCATTTATTAGACTTAACATAGAATGCATACTTGGACCAAGGGCATTATTTCCTTCATGTATAGTGAAGATCTTCTATTTGTTCAGACAGCTGCTCAAGATAGGGCTGGTATGGAGCCAAGCTCTCGCTCCTCACTTTCCATTTGCCGGAAATTTGATTGATGATTAGGGAGGAATCCCCGTAAACTCGAAGTTTCTGGACGCCCAGTGCTAAGGCGGCTTCCAGGCCCATGATGCATGCTTCATATTCTGCCGCATTGTTCGTCACGTTGAATTGCAGTTTTGCTGATATAGGAATGTGAGTGCTCTCTTGGGCTACTGGGATTACTCCAACACCACATCCGTTCTGGTTGGAAGCACCGTCAAAATGCATTGACCACCTGTCATCGCTGGTCATTAAGATTTGCTCGTCGGGTAAGTCGTAATCTTCCTCTTCTGCCTCGACAGGACAATCGGCTAGGAAATCTGAAATTGCTGAACCCTTGATAGACTTCTGTGGAATGTATTTGAGGTCGAATTCTGCTAGCATGACCAACCATCTGGACAACCATCCGTTGAGTGCTGGTTTTTCGAATAGATACCTGAGAGGATCCGCTTTGCTGATCACATGTATTGTATGGGAGAGCATGTAGTGCCGTAGTTTCTTTGTGGCCCAAACCAAGGCGATGCTGAGTTTCTCGAGCTGAGTGTATTTGGTCTCGTACTCGATCAGCTTTTTGCTTATGTAGTATACGTCGTTCTGTTTGCCTTCAATTTCCTGGGCAAGCATAGCCCCCACAGCTGAATCTGTTGTTGTGAGGTAGAGCCTGAGGGGAATCCCTGGCATGGCTGGCTTTAGTACTGGTGGGTTGGAAAGGTAGCTCTTGATTGTGTCGAATGCATGCTGACAGTCGTCATCCCACACCTTGGTCTCACTTTTTCGGACCTTTCGAAATACCCGTTCACAGATCATTGTGAGTCTTGAAATGAACCTGCTGATATATTGTAGTCTGCCGAGAAAACCACGAATTTCTTTTTCATTTGTTGGTGGTTGCATCTCGAGAATTGCCTTGATTTTTGAAGGATTAGCCTCTATGCCTCGAGAGTTGATAACATATCCGAGTAACTTGCCTGACGTTACCCCGAATGCGCACTTTTGAGGATTGAGCCTCATATTGTATTGTCTGAGCCTGTCGAAAAACTTTCGAAGTACTGAGGTATGCTCGTGTCGCTCTTTGGATTTCACAATCATGTCGTCGACATTATACCTCAATTTCCCTGTGAATCATATCGCTCATGATGGTTGTGGCTGTTCTTTGATAAGTTGCTCCTGCGTTCTTTAGTCCGAACAACATAACTGTTGTAGACACCTAATTTGTGTCTCCCCTTTGGGATGATGAAGATACCATTATCCTTCATTGTTAGATGATTGGAATAACTCCAGGCGGAAATCCCAATCGCTAAGAATGCTTCCGAAATTCAAGATCCAAAATCCAACCCCCGAGACCGTTCCCCTTTCGGTTCTCGGTACAAAATACAACTTTCCAAATCCAATTTCAAAATCCAAGTACAATCTCAACTAGTAGACCATCCCATTGGTTTTACTAGGCCTTTTCCACTCAAAATCATAAAAGGAAGTCAAATTCGGGCACCTACTCAAAATCAAATATGGCAGATGGGTGGATTTGTCCCTCTTTGTCACCTACTTTTCTGGGCTTGATGTTCCCAAAGTATTCCTCCTGAGAGCCTTGAGTTTTTGTATATTCGCTCGCTTTCTCTTTTCGAAACAGGGGTTTGGCAATGGTGATGCCTCCCTAATTGAAATTGTAGAGCAGTTTGCTAATGGTCGGGACCCAATGCCGCTCGTGATTGGCAAAACATTTATGGGCCTTGACATGCTGAAGTCGGACACCTCTTCTCTGCCGTCGGGAAGTCCGGTATTACTCCAAGTAAGGATCTGGAGCCTTCTTGTATATTGAATTTGTACTTGTATTTGAATTTTGAATGTTGAATTTTGAAATGCACTTCTTGTATATTCCCCAAGGTTTGGCTTATGGAAAGGCTCATGTTGGTGGCACCACCGGAGAACATGGAGAGCTATAACAGAAAGGGATTCACTGTGCGGCCCATGCTATGTGGCCGACTTTCATTGGATGAGTGGCGATGCGCACTCTCTGAGGTTGAATCTTGTATAAGGTTGGTAGTTCCTTGGTGGGGAATTGCTGCCATGAGGCATGCCCCTGGTTCTACTGCTTTGAGGGTGCCAAGCCTCTCGATGCTAGTCTTCTACTCGCCTGCTCGAGTGATGAGACAGTATGGCTTGAAACAGGAGATTCCGGACTGTATTGAAGAGAACCCGAAACCTGAGTATTCCGGACTGGCTTGAATGCAAATTGTCTTGAAATTTGGAGGCGGTATTGGGTTTCCAAACCATTCTTGAGTATTCAGTTCCCATCTGAGCCTGTTACTCTGTCTGCGGGGTACATTGTATGGATGAGAGGTCTAAGCCAGAGGGACATTTCTTTCTCCGGACCAGCTAGAGTCCGAGGTTCTAGAGCTAGACGTCCTGCATCAACTGACTATGAGGAAGGTGACGGGAGTGGGCCCATCCGGTGCTTGACCGTTCGGAATCCAAAGGAGGTTCGTCGTCCTCCCGTCTTGGAATGCTTTCAAGTTCCTTCTCTCGCCGCTTGGGCAAGGGGAAGATTGATGATTGATTGCGGGAGGAGCTAGGGGATAGTACTCAAGGTGCCAAGACTCGAGAGAATAGTCGCCCGACCCTAGATCTTTGTAGGCTAAATGTGTTTGAAATTGTATTGGAAGGAATTGTGTTTGGAATGTGTTTGGAAGATGTGTTTAGGAAATGTGTTTTAGAAAATGTGTTTAGGAAGTGAAAAGGCTTTTGAACTTTGCTTCACTTGATCCTGACTTTGTATTTGAATTAGCTTTGAAGGCCTTATGGCCAAATAAAGAGTTATTGTGTTAAATTCCGCTTGAACATGCTTTTCTTTGAATTGGCACATTTGGAATAAAGACAACAACATTTGAGTTTTGAAATTTGATTTGATTTTTTTAGGATGCCCTCAATTGAGGAAATTTTGAAATTTTGTTTTTTTTTTGTATTAAAGTGGCCGAGCCTCGAAATGAGGTTGCCTACGTGTCCCGTTAGGGAATCAGGCCGGACGTAGTTCTGACCATCTTACAGGACTTTGAATTAGATTCTTGAATTTGAACAGGGAACTTAGACATAGAACTTCTTGAGTTGATTGAGGTTGGTTAGAGATCTGAATTCTATTCCGTCAATGTCTGTTAGTTCGACTGCTCCCCCGGAGAAGATCTTCTTAACAATGTATGGGCCTGCCCAGTTCGGTTTGAATTTTCCCCTTGGGTCCATGGTGCTTTTGCGAAGGGCTTTCAGGACAAGCTCGCCTTCTTTGATGTTTCGGGTTCTGACCCTTTTGTTGAAATGTCTGGCCACTCGGCGCTGATAGACTTTTACATGGTGAGTGGCCTGGAGCCGGCGCTCATTGAGCATGACTAGCTCGTCATATCTTGCTTGTACCCATGCAGCTTCTAGGATTTTGCTTTCGAGGACTATCCTTAGAAAAGGTATCTCCGGCTCGATAGGTTGTACTGCTTCCATTCCATGGACCAATGAGAACGGAGTTGCACCAGTTGAAGTGCGAATTGAAGTTCGATATCCCCACAATGCGAAATGCAGCTTCTGGGGCCAGTCCTTGTAGTTGGTAGTCATTTTCATGATGATGGTTTTGACATTCTTGTTGGCTGCTTCGACTGCCCCATTGGTTTGTGGGCGATAAGGTGAAGAGCGATGATGTTGAATCTTGTACTCGGTGAATAGATCTTCACACTCTCCTTGAAAATGGGTTCCCTGGTCACTGATGAACTCGTGAGGAACGTCGTATCTGCATATGATGCTTTCTTGTATGAACTGGGTCACTTGCTTGGAACCCAATACTTTGAATGACCTGGCCTCGACCCATTTGGTGAAATAGTCGATGGCGACCAGTATGAACTCATGACCCCCGGTGCCTGTTGGAGTGACTTTGCCGATGACGTCGATACCCCAGGCTGAGAATGGCCACGGTGATGACTGAGAGTATAGCAGTGATGGAGGAATGTGCTTCAGATTCTCACACTTTTGACATGTAGGAAATTTCTTGACAAAGAAGTAGCAGTCCCGTTCGAGGGTAGTCCAGTAGTATCGTGCCCTGACGAACTTGAGGGCTAGCATTTTCCCATTCATGTGGGTGCCACAGACTCCAGCATGTATGTCGTCCATGACTCTTTAAGCTTTGTGCTTGTCAACACATCGAAGGTTAGGACCGACAAGGGACCTCTTGTATAGAATGCCGCCTTCTATGACGAAATTGGCTGATTGTAATCGTAGAGCCCTTTGATTTTTGCTTGAAAAGTGTGGGGGATACTCTGAATTTTGTAGATACCTTTGGATGTCTGTAAACCAAGGTTCATCTTTGTCTTGCTCGACGTCGTCAATAGCATGGACATATGCTGCTTCTTGACATGTTTCAATTGTAAGTGGCATTTCGGCCATGCCGCTTGGAATGTTGATCATTGAGGCCAGTTTTGCCAGTGCATCGGCGAATTGATTCTCCTCTCTTGGGAGGTATGTATTGTGAAGATCTTCTATTTGTTCAGACAGCTGCTCAAGATAGGGCTGGTATGGAGCCAAGCTCTCGCTCCTCACTTTCCATTTGCCGGAAATTTGATTGATGATTAGGGAGGAATCCCCGTAAACTCGAAGTTTCTGGACGCCCAGTGCTAAGGCGGCTTCCAGGCCCATGATGCATGCTTCATATTCTGCCGCATTGTTCGTCACGTTGAATTGCAGTTTTGCTGATATAGGAATGTGAGTGCTCTCTGGGGCTACTGGGATTACTCCAACACCACATCCGTTCTGGTTGGAAGCACCGTCAAAATGCATTGACCACCTGTCATCGCTGGTCATTAGGATTTGCTCGTCGGGTAAGTCGTAATCTTCCTCTTCTGCCTCGACAGGACAATCGGCTAGGAAATCTGAAATTGCTGAACCCTTGATAGACTTCTGTGGAATGTATTTGAGGTCGAATTCTGCTAGCATGACCAACCATCTGGACAACCATCCGTTGAGTGCTGGTTTTTCGAATAGATACCTGAGAGGATCCGCTTTGCTGATCACATGTATTGTATGGGAGAGCATGTAGTGCCGTAGTTTCTTTGTGGCCCAAACCAAGGCGATGCTGATTTCTCGAGCTGAGTGTATTTGGTCTCGTACTCGATCAGCTTTTTGCTTATGTAGTATACGTCGTTCTGTGTGCCTTCAATTTCCTGGGCAAGCATAGCCCCCACAGCTGAATCTGTTGTTGTGAGGTAGAGCCCGAGGGGAATCCCTGGCATGGCTGGCTTTAGTACTGGTGGGTTGGAAAGGTAGCTCTTGATTGTGTCGAATGCATGCTGACAGTCGTCATCCCACACCTTGGTCTCACTTTTTCGGACCTTTCGAAATACCCGTTCACAGATCATTGTGAGTCTTGAAATGAACCTGCTGATATATTGTAGTCTGCCGAGAAAACCACGAATTTCTTTTTCATTTGTTGGTGGTTGCATCTCGAGAATTGCCTTGATTTTTGAAGGATTAGCCTCTATGCCTCGAGAGTTGATAACATATCCGAGTAACTTGCCTGACGTTACCCCGAATGCGCACTTTTGAGGATTGAGCCTCATATTGTATTGTCTGAGCCTGTCGAAAAACTTTCGAAGTACTGAGGTATGCTCGTGTCGCTCTTTGGATTTCACAATCATGTCGTCGACATTATACCTCAATTTCCCTGTGAATCATATCGCTCATGATGGTTGTGGCTGTTCTTTGATAAGTTGCTCCTGCGTTCTTTAGTCCGAACAACATAACTGTTGTAGACACCTAATTTGTGTCTCCCCTTTGGGATGATGAAGATACCATTATCCTTCCTTGTTAGATGATTGGAATAACTCCAGGCGGAAATCCCAATCGCTAAGAATGCTTCCGAAATTCAAGATCCAAAATCCAACCCCCGAGACCGTTCCCCTTTCGGTTCTCGGTACAAAATACAACTTTCCAAATCCAATTTCAAAATCCAAGTACAATCTCAACTAGTAGACCATCCCATTGGTTTTACTAGGCCTTTTCCACTCAAAATCATAAAAGGAAGTCAAATTCGGGCACCGACCCACAAAACCGAACATGCCAGGCCCCGTCCCGTAAAACCGGATTTCAAAAACCCGAGAAAGGCTTGTTTTTAGACGTTCAACGATGCCTTAACCTCCAAGCAAACACAAAATGCCAAACCTAGTACAATTCGTACAACAGGTACAGCACTATAAGACGAAACAAGGACGGAGCCCGCGTCCTTGCTTTTGCGGCATTCAAGCCACGTCAGCAGCGCACTGCGCTGGCGTGTGCTGGCGTTTTGCACCATTCCCTCCTATAAATAGCCCTCATTTCCATCGAAAAAAGGGGGAGCACAACAATACAACGTCGTAATTTCGACATTACGCCTCAAAATACAACTCAAAAACTCCTCAAAAACACATACAAAATTCCTAAATTCCAAAGCAATTGGGAGCCCTTGCCTAAATCTAACTAGGTAAATCCGAATCCCATTCTAATCTACTATGTTGCTTTGATTTCTAAATGATTAGCAAGTTGGTGTTTTTAATCATTAAAAAACACCACTTGCAAAAATCACGCATGTTTTTCCAAAATACAAACTTTTTCAAAATGCAAAATACAATTTTCAAAGATTCAAGGATGTCCAAGTTGTTTACAATCATCTCTTGGACTAGAATCACCATCAAACATGGGGTAATCAAAGATAACACCTTTTAACATTTAAAGGTTTAGTCTTTTGATATTCAAAACTCCATTTTCAATATACAAGTTCAAGTCTTCAATTTTCAAAGATCTTGCCATGTTTAAGGTTATTCATAGTTATTTCCCTAAACTAGGATCATTTCAAGTTCAAATTTCAATCATTTCAAGTTCAAACATTTCAATATTCAAGCTTTCAATTTCAAAGTTAACATGCAAAATCTAGGATATTTGGGTAGAGCAACCTTTCCCAAGTTGAGATTTTTGGCTTTGAATTCGTGTCGGGCGCACTTATTTTTAAGGAGCCGCTTGGCTATCGAATTTCATGTGCCCAAGTACAAATTTCAATTATGCACCTTTCAATATTGCAATTTCAATATCGCACCTTTCAATATCGCACTTTCAATATCGCACTTTCAATACCACAATTTCAATACTGGAATTTCAATTCCGCATCTTTACTTGCCTAGTCTATTTCTAGGCAATGTGGACCTACTCCCTAGTCCTTTTCTAGGGGTCTTGTATTTACTAATTCCGCACTTTATTTAGTATTGTGATGTTGCTTTATTTTCATTATCGCTTTCATCACCAACATGCTAAATACAACAAAATACAAAGGTTACATCTCGCTTAACAAAGATATTCTTGGACAAACTGGCCTTAGGTTCCTTAAATCAATCTTTAAAGCAAAGTGACCACCGTACAATTAGAAATTCTATTTTGCTCTAAATTCTAAACCCACATAGTCTAATCTAGGGTATATTTTCAAAAAAAAAATTGTGCCAACGTACTTGAACATTTCTAAAGCTCGCCGAATAAGCATTTTCGTTCTCGAGCCCGGATCGCACCCATCCGTTTCAAGGATTCAAGGCCTTATCCAAAAATAGAGTCATTTGCGGTCTTTCCAAACAAGACCTTAAATAAAGTTTGGTGGCGACTCCTTCGAGGTGCGAAAATTCAACCGGTTCTCTAAACGAGCCGGCCTCCTCCCCCCCTTGTAGGAAACGGGGAAAAATAAAAACCCCCCTACAATTCTAGCGACTCCATCGACGCACTCTCGCCCGAGGCGCCTGCATACAAAGTTCAAGATCAATTTCCCATACAAAGTTACAAACAGTTTAAAAAATGGAACAGTACTTACTGGGGCATAATGCTCAGGTACAACATCATATGATTTCCGGTGCGGAGGAGAAGCCCAAGGAATGGTCTCCACCACCTCTTCCTCGTCCGAGTTCTCATAGGGGAGGATCCTATCAGCATGAGGAATGTCCTCATGATAAACCTCCTCCTCCTACATACAATCATACAATCATACAATCATACAATCATACAATCATGCAATCAATACAAGAATACAAGAATACAAGATACAAGGTTCAAGAGCTCACCGGCAGTACAAATCGTACTGGTGGGGCCAACCTCCTCAGGAATTCATCATAGCTACCCTTCCTGTGTACAAACTCCCTCCAAGAGCGGCAAACAGCCTCGCCCCTAGCCTCCGCATAGAGTCGGGCAAGATCTTCATCCAGAGCCAGCATGGACTCCGGTGGATCCTTGGGGACAAGCCTATCCCCCGAATGGTGTTGAAGGGACACTCGCTCCCCCAGATACCACATATGGCGGTACACCCCTTGAAGCAAAACCCACCGCCCAGACAGGAAATGGGAACAAGCAGCCGAGATAGGTACAACCGCGTTGGCAAAAGGACGCCATACCACCTGCAAAGCAAACAACTCAGGCAACAGTACAAATACAAATACAAGAGAGCAAAACAGTACAAAAGATTACATCTTCAGTGGATAGAACTCTCCAAGCCCTGCGAGAAGCCGCCAGAGACGCACCAACACGCGCCGCTCCTATCCAAGAGGCAGCATACGGGTAAGCCGCATCTCTAGTACGCTCCGGCGCCAAAGTCGGAAAGTGCTCATAGATCCAAATCTTTCAAGGAACAAGCAAAGCATCAGTCATGTTCAAAATACAAGCATACAAGTTAAAAGTACAAAGTACAAGGAGTCTCAAATACCTCCAGCACGCTCCACAGAGCAGCCATGCTCGGGTCACTCCCCAGTGCAGTCCAGGAGGCCCGCTTCATCTCGTACAAAAGGTGGATGTATGCCAAGCCACCCCAGTTATAGCTCGAAACAGCTCCCAAGTCCCGCAAAGCGGATAAGAATTTGATGTGCACCCGACTATTCCTACTCGGGGCCATCACTCTGCTCACCAAGGCTCGAAATACTTTGACTTGCGCTTTCCTAACCGAACACTCAATCAAAGTGGGGGCTTCTGTAGACACCTAATTTGTGTCTCCCCTTTGGGATGATGATGATGCCATTATCCTTGTTAGGTGATTGGAATAACTCCAGGCAGAAATCCCAATTGCTAACAATGCTTCCGAAATTAGAGATCCAAAATCCAACCCCCGAGACCGTTCCCCTTTCGGTTCTCGGTACAAAATACAACTTTCCAAATCCAATTTCAAAATCCAAGTAACAATCTCAACTAGTAGACCATCCCATTGATTTTACTAGGCCTTTTCCACTCAAAATCATATAAGGCAAGTCAAATTCGAGCGCCGACCCACAAAACTGAGCATGCCGGGCCCCGTCCCGTAAAACCGGAATTCAAAAACCAGAGAAAGGCTTGTTTTTGGACGCTAAACGATGCCTTAACCTCCAAGCAAACACAAAACGCCAAACCTAGTACAATTCGTACAACGGGTACACCACTACAAGACGAAACAAGGACGGAGCCCGCGTCCTTGCTTTGGCGGCATTCAAGCAACGTCAGCAGCGCACTGCGCTGGCGTGTGCTGGCGTTTTGCACCATTACCTCCTATGAATACCCCTCATTTCCATCGAAAAAAGGGGAAGCACAACAATACAACGTCGTAATTTCGACATTACGCCTCAAAATACAACTCAAAAACTCCTCAAAAACACATACAAAATTCCTAAATTCCAAAGCAATTGGGAGCCCTTGCCTAAATCTAACTAGGTAAATCCGAATCCCATTCTAATATACTATGTTGCTTTGATTTATAAATTATTATCAAGTTGGTATTTTTAATCATTAAAAAACACCACTTGCAACAATCACGCATGTTTTCCAAAGATACAAACTTTTTCAAAATGCAAAATACAATTTTCAAAGATTCAAGGATGTCCAAGTTGTTTACAATCCTCTCTTGGACTAGAATCACCATTAAACATGGGGTAATCAAAGATAACACCTTTTAACATTTAAAGGTTTAGTCTTTTGAGATTCAAAAC